>NC_134438.1:6278773-6615925 GCF_030867145.1 Opisthocomus hoazin | reverse complement strand
GCAATTAACACCCATGCAAGCAGCTGCTGTTGAGGTAAACAGAGGGTTACAAGCACCCTGGAGAGCTGGGGGCCCTAGCAGGGTGCAGACCACCCATGGGCATGCACTGAGAAGCAGGCAGCCCCGGTGCTGAGCCCAGGAGGGTCCGACCCAGCACCCCAAGGCCCTCGGCTGCTCTGGGACCTCTTGCTCACCCTCGCTGCAAGACTGTCCTGCGCCTCGGAGCAGCATGGCAGCGGCAGGATCTCGCGAGGCTGGTGGCACTGCCCCGAGCATCCCAGGGCAGCGGGACATTGCCCAGCGCGGATGGCAGGGAGCAGCCATGCTCCGCAGGGAGAGGAGGAGAGGCTTTCTCCCAGGCTCAGCCCGTGACTCGGGAGCAGCCGGGGTTGGCCTCCAGGCTGCAGGTCCTGGCTCGGAGGTGGCCGAGCCACCCACCCTCCCGCGCAGCGCGCCGGCAAGGTGGTTATTCATAAGTCGTCTCCTTTAGAAAGATCAAAGCAATCGCCCAGGTCTTCAATGGCCTTTCTCCAGCTGACCCAGAAACATGGATCAAGAGCTGTCTCATCCCGTAATTGAGAAGTTGGTGACTTTGAATCTTTATTAAAGAGCTTTGGTGAATTTGCAGATTAAGGGCACAACCGGCCGCGGGGATCATCCAGCCTGATTCCCCACATACCGCGGCCGGAGCTGCTGCCGCCGAGTGAAAACCAAACTAAAACCAGAACCGCGCTGGAAGCCAGGAAGGCCCCAAACTGCCTGCACAGAAACAACCCATTTCTAGGATCTTTTCCAGCTTCAGATGCTGGAAGGAGCGGGCAGGGCTGGAGGGGGGGTTGGAGCAGCCGTGCCCCCTCCCTCCCTCTCCCTGCAGGTCACCTCTGCCTTCCCGTCCCCCTCGCCCCGCGCCGGGGGATGCCCTCCTCCATCGCCATGAAAACGGGGGTGTTTTCGGAGAGGAGGGCTGGCAGGGCACAAGGGACCCCCTCCCCACGCCGCGGTGCTGCCCGTGGGGCGGTGGGAAGGGGCTGCGCGGCTGCCGCCGGAGCAGGGCTTCCCCGGGCGGGTGCCGAGCTGCCAGATCCCGGGGAAAATCGAGGCTAAAGAGGAGGCAGCACATTCCTCCATGTACTATTTCTGCCTGCTGCGGATTATCGTGTTTCAAGCTAAGGAAAACAGAAGGGGGGATGCTACTACAAGCGCCTGAGAGCGAGAGAGAGAGGAGCAGCTAACGAGCAGCGCTCTCCCCTCCAAGGAGCAAAGACAGGCAGAAGAAATCCCCAGCCCAGCTGATTCCCAGGGGCACAGATGGAGCGGAAAACAACCCAAGCCGCTGCCTGGCTGCTCGGGGTTCGGGCGGCCTCGCCGGGGATCGAGCCCCACGCTGCCCATCGGGTCGGCGTTCGTGCCCGATGCCAGGCCTGGCCGCAGAGCAGCACCGCAGCGGCGTGCATGGGTGCACACAGGTGTACATGGGTGTGCACCCATGTGCACACACACACGCATGCACACGGTGAGACAGGGGGATGCCGGCGCATCGTCCCTGTGGTGCAGAGCATGGCTGCCGGCACCCCGAGCAGCCGCTTCACCCCGGCAGCACCAGGCGTGGAGCTCAGTCCCTCCTCTCCCTCGTCCCTGCCAGCCCAGCGCCTGCTCCCGCCGGTTTCTATGGGAACTCGGGAGGAAAACACGGTTTCCAGCAAGGCCAACGTCAGCCCCGGGCAGCCCAAACCCAGCGGCTGAGCTGCCCCATCACGGGGTTTACCCGGGGGACCCCCGCGCCTGGCCTTGCCCAGGAGGGCAGGGACCCCTCGCCACAGCCCCTCTCCCCGAGGGGACAGCCGGGGTGTGGGCAGGGCGATGGGGTGCTCGCAGCCAGGATGGTGCTGGTGGCCTGGAGCAGTGAGATGGGTGCCACAGCCCGCTGGGCTCCCCAGCATGGGCTGGGGGTACTGGGGCTGCTCCCCCCAGGCCGGCTCCAGCCGAGGCAGCCAGAGGACGACAGGTTTTGCGTTCGCCACGTGACTTTTAGCAGACGCTCAAGAATTTTAATGTCTCGTCCACCTCCTCTCCAGGAGCCCCTAATCCTGGTTCTGGCTCGGGGTGGGCGATGGGGCTGGGCGTCCCCCAGTCACGGCTCCTGCCTGGCGAGGAGCGAAGGCAGCTCCCGTGGGGCCATGCGTGGAAGCCTCATCCTTTCCCGTCAGTGCAGGGGACAGGAGGGACTGGTGCAGACGGGAGCAGGGCAGGAGCTCTCCTTCTCCGCGAGGAAACACCAGCGGGGTTCAGGGGAGGGAACCAGCGCGGCTGCACACACAGACACGGCCCGGTGCGTGTGCATGTGTTCGCACACACGTGTGCTGCGTGGCTGCGCACCACAGGACCAGCCATACTGGGAGCGACGGTGCGGGGAGCAGCTGTCCCAGCTCCTACCCGGTGCCCAGCCCCGGGGACGCGCAGCAGGACACGCAGCAGGACGCGCAGCAGGACGCGCAGCAGGACGCGCAGCGGGACACGCAGCAGGACACGCAGCAGGACGCGCAGCAGGACACGCAGCAGGACACGCAGCAGGACGCGCAGCAGGACGCGCAGCAGGACACGCAGCGGGACACGCAGCGGGATGCACAGCGGGATGCACAGCGGGACACGCAGCAGGACACGCAGCGGGACACGCAGCGGGATGCACAGCGCGATGCAGACGCTCTTGACGTGGAGAAGTGGGAGAAACCAATGGGTGCCGCTGCTTCCTGGCTGCAGAGCGGCACGCAGCGCTGCAAACAGCCTCGCCTGCCTGCAAGGACGTCTCCCCCAGCAAATGCCAGCCTGGTCCCCTGCATGCCCAGTCCCCAGCAGGCTTCCCCGCACCCCGGGATGGCCACGTGTCCCCTCCCCACGGCAGCTTCCCTCCCACCTCCCCGCATGGGGGGATTACACAGCTGCTCCAGCAGCCATCTGGAGGTGGGGGGGGGGGGCAGCCCCCCGCACCCAAGGGACAGCGGCACACGTCACGGGCGGGATGGCGGGGCCAGCCAGCACGGATTGAACCACACACATGGGACTCGGCCCTGCTACGCCGCAGCACAGCCCTCGGAAGATGGCGAAGAGCCTGCAAAGAGGTGATGGAGGGGGCTGGACCCCCCTCTGCAAAGGGGCACCCCACCTAGAGTCGGGGTCCCCACCACCTCCCAGGGGAGGATGGCCCGGGGTGGCCAGTCCAGCCCCTTCCGCTGGGGTTTAATAGACTCGTGGCGTATTTAATCATCATGTGATGAATCAGACCCTGCTCCTTCAGATCTAACAGCGGCGCAACAAAGCTGCGATTGAGCGCTCGGGGTAGCGGCTGCGGCTCGCACGCCGTCTCCGGCACTGCCAGACACCTCGGTGCAGGGGGGGCCAAGCCAGCTCCACATCTCACAGGCGACACGCATCCCCGGGGCGGTTCGCTCTTGCTCTCTGCCGAGGAGGAGGAGGAGGAGGAGGAGGAGGAGGAGGAGGATGGCTCTCCGCTAGCAAGCAGGCAGCGAGATGGGAGCCGCGAAGCCCAGGGAAGCGCTCGGGTCCCTGGGAAGCGTCAGACGACGTCTCGGGCTCCATCCATCACCGCCCGTCCTGGCTGCGACCTCAGCAAAGCGCCCAGCCACGGGAGCCAGCCCCGGCACGCAGGACTGGTTGGGGGGGGGCTCTGGCCTATCTGAGCCCCCAGTCAGAGGGGTTTGGGGGTGCTGAGCCAGGCCTCCAAAAGCCGGGTTTCTCGCTGGTGCATGCAGCAGGGTCCAAGCCTGGGGGACCCCAGCCCACCGCGGCGGGGTTCAGGGACGCAAACCAGCGCACAGCACACAAACACACAGCGGGGATAGCTCGGGGGGGTTCCCGCATCTCACCGAACCCCCCCGCATCCCGCCGAAAGCACGGCAGGAGGGGCGGAGGGGGGGGTGGCAGGGGGACCCTGGACCCCAGCCCCTCGGGCAGCCGGGCAGTGCTGGCCCCCGCAGCGTCCATGGAGGAGGAGGAGGAGGAGGAGGAGGAGGAGGAGGAGGAGGGACCCCCCCCCCCCCGGCTGGAGCACAGGTCCCCCCCTCCTCCCCTAAAAAGCCCCCCCTGCACAGCTCGCTGCCCCCCGGCACACGGCCGCGATGGGGGGACGCTCTGCCGCTCCGCAACCCCCCGCAGCGCCCGGGAGGAGGAGGAGGAAGAGGAGGAAGAGGAGGAGGAGGAGGAGGAAGGGAGCCGCGCTGCGGGCACTCACCGTGCGGGGCGGGCAGCCGCCGGGTCCCCCCCCGCTGCCTACGGGCGCAGCATCCTCCGGCCAGCCCGAGCCCGAGCCCGAGCCCAAGCCGGAGCCGGAGCCGGAGCCGGAGCTGGGCATGCTCGGGGGCCGCCGAGCGGCACGTGATGCCGGGCTGGCACCGAGCGCGGCGGGGGGGCCGCTCCCCCCCTCCCCACCCCCCCCCCCGCCATCACCCGCCGGGACCGCACCGGCCCCCCCTGCATCAATTCCGGGGAGCCGCGACCGTTCTGCCCCCCCGGCAGCATTTGGAGGGGGGGCTGGACCTCACTGCCCCCCACCCTCCCGCATATCCCCCCGCATCCCTGGGGGAGCAGCCGGGACCGCGCTCCCCCCCGCATCCCAGCATCAAGGGGACAGCGAGGACCGTGCTCCCCCCTGCATCCCAGCATCAAGGGGACACCCTGGACTGCACTTACCCCCACATCCCAGTATCAAGGGGACAACCGGGACCGTGCTCCCCCCCGCATCCCAGCATCGGGGGACAGCCAGGACCCCGCTCCCCCCCCTGCATCCCACACCTCTCAGGGCAGGTGAGCCCATCAGCTGCCAGCCAGGCCCCCGGGACCCCCCGCAGCGGGTCAGGCAGCACCCCCAGGCTCTGCACCCCAGGGAGAGCTGCTTGCGGGGAGGGCGCAGCAGAGAACGGGCAGCAAACCAGTTCCACAACTGCAGCTTGTTCTCTGGAGCACCAAGGCCACCGCTTGGTCCCCCCCGGCCAAGCCGAGGGCCAGTGATGGCTCAGGCAGGGCTGGCAGGACCCCTCCTCAGCCCTGCTCAGGCCCCCCACTCCCCCAGGGTGCAGAGCTGGGTGCTTGCAGAGGCGCTGGGGAGCTCCAAACTCCAGCCCTACAGCAATGGCACCGTGCCCTGATCTGTGGCACTGCCCTACTGCTGCCTGTCACCGCAGCGGGACCCTGTCCGCCCCAGCCCACGCAGCCGGAGGAGCCTCAGACCCCACAGCATGCAGGGACCCTCCACCCTCCGCAGCCAAGCTGGTGTGGGGAGAGGTGTGGGCCCCCCGGGAAGGAAAAACCAGCGGCTGCCGTTGATCCTATAATCCCCCCCCTGTTAGCCACATGGCATCAGGGGCTGGGGAGGGGGCTGGCTTGCACTGGGTGCTCGGCCTCCTGCATCTCCCCCTCCTTCCCCCACAGCGATGGGTGAGACCCTCCGTCCCTGCCAGCCCGCCGCAGAGGGACCCCCGCACCCCCAAAGTTACGCGCTGCCTCTGCAAGTCGTCCCCTCTCTGAGGTCACCATCCCCAGCCATTCCCCAGCTCTGCAGGTAGTGGGGACCTGCTGGTGCAGCTCTGCCCCCCCACTGACCTCCGGCCACCCACAAGAGCCCCAAGAGCTGAAAAACAGCCCAGGAAGCCCATGAGCAACTGGGGAGCCGCACTGCTCCTGGGGGACCCCCCCCCAGTCTGGCCAGGGAGCCCTAAGCACCCCAGGTTGGGGGCCAGTTGTTCCCCACCCCTCACACAGACAAGAGGCACACGGTGCTGCTGCATCGGCCCCCGGCTGCAGCTCAGCCCTGAGGTGCCGATACAGCAGGGCAGGGAGCTGGAGGCAGGAGCGGGGTGGAAAAGAGCCTTTTATGAGCAGTGCTGCCCCATGGGAGCACCCACCCCGGACTGGCACAGGCGGGATCCTGGGGTGCATTAGGAGGAGTGTGGCCAGGAGGTCCAGGGAGGTTCTCCTTCCCCTCTGCACTGCCCTGGTGAGGCCCCATCTGCAGTGCTGTGTCCAGTTCTGGGCTCCCCAGTTCAAGAAAGATGAGGAGCTACTGGAGAGAGTCCAGCACAGGGCTACAAGGATGAGGAGGGGGCTGGAGCATCTCTCCTACGAGGAGAGGCTGAGGGAGCTGGGCTTGTTCAGCCTGGAGAAGAGAAGGCTGCGAGGGGACCTTCTAGATGCCTCTAAATATCTGCAGGGTGGGTGTCAGGAGGATGGGGCCAGACTCTTTCCAGTGGTGCCCAGCGACAGGACAAGGGGCAACGGGCACAAACTGAAGCAGAGGAAGCTCCAGCTGAAGATGAGGAAGAACTTCTTCCTTCTGAGGGTGACGGAGCCCTGGCCCAGGCTGCCCAGGGAGGCTGTGGAGTCTCCTTCTCTGGAGATATTCCAGCCCCGCCTGGCCGCGGTGCTGTGCAGCCTGCTGTGGGTGACCCTGCTTGGGCAGGGGGTTGGGCTGGGTGACCCACAGAGGGCCCTGCCAACCCCGACCGTTCTATGATTTCTGTGATTCTGTGAGGGTGCCCAGCATCGCAGGGAGCCAGCGGTTCCCTTCTCTGCAGCCGGGGCCCCGCACGTGTGTGCGGCACCGTGCAGGGCATGCACGGCTGCACCGGCCTCCATGCCACCTTGTGGGTGCTGTCGCAAAGGCAGGAGCCAGCGCCGCCCACCACAGCTCCCAGGCAGAGCCCCCAGCCTCCAGCCCAGACCCTCTCCCCGCTCTGCCGTGGCGTTCCCACCGGGAGCCACGAGCGTGGAGAAGATGTCGAGCGCGCAGCGACGGCCGGCTGCGGGGGAAGACGGTCCCCGCCGCGGAGCAGCACCGCAGACGTGCTGCAGGCACGCAGCTCCAGCCTGACTGGGAGGTTCACCCTCGCCCGGCAAGCCCCGCCGCCGGCGACGTTGGTGGCTGCGCGACCGACTCCAGCACGGGGCTGACTCAAGGACACCTTGGCTCTGCCAGATCAGACCGGATAATCCCGGCGCGTTGCTGCAGCCCTCAGCCCACCTCGGGATCTTTGCTCTCGATGGGTTTATTGCTGTCTGAGCACACAGAGAAACCTCCGTGCGCACCAGATAGGGACGGGCTCGAAGATCCCATCTGAAACACCCTCATCCAGCAGGACCCGGAGCCCTGCGCGAGGCGAGACGGCGGCGGCAGCCTGCAGCTCGAGCCTGTCTAGACACCAACATCACCCTGCCAGGGTCCCAGTTCCTGGACTGGAGGCAGGGAGGGGGCAAGAGAGAATGGGAAACGACCTGACGGGATGAAGCAGGGCTCTCGGAGCAATGCCTCGGGCCAGATCCTCACCAAGTTACGCTCCTGTTGCACTTGCCCCGTCGAGCACAGCCAGCTCTGCACCGCGTGCCCCGGGCAGTGCATGCCCCAGGGACCCTTTGCACCATCGAGCTCCCTCCCACCAGGGCAGGGAGCTGCAGGGCCCTGAAGAAAGTCCCCAGTGGGCTGTGGGGGACCTTTCCCCAAGGGGTGACAGGGGGTGGGGGGCTGGCTGGTTCGCTCACGTCACCCTGCAGCTCCCAGAGCCCTCAGAAGAGACATTTGCATCCGAAACGGTAGCTTGGCACCGGAGCTTCCTCGCACTCAGGGACAGGGTGAGATTCGCCGGTCCCAGCAGCGCTGGTCGCGGGACCCAGGCGCAGGGCATAGCCCAGAGCTGGGTCTGGTTCCTGCTGCTCATGTACAGTGGCTGCCACCACCGCACGGGGACAGGGAACCCAGCCTGGCCTCGCAGTTCTGCGCTGCCACAAGCTTCCTCCCTCTGCTAAAGCTCATCATCCCCGAGTACAAGGGGCTTCACTCGCTGCAGCATCCAGGCAGCCTCCGAAATGCGGCCCCACACACGTCTGCCAACCCCGACACGCTGCTTTCTCCTTCACCAGCAGGAGCTCCGGGTTTGCTAAGCTGCTGGGACCATCACAGCCACGTCCGCAGCAGCGTGGGACATGCCACAGCAGAGCCATCGGCACCCACCCACCCAAGCCCAACATCCACTCGCAGTACGGACCCTGGCCCCATCCTCTACCAACTGCCACGCTCCAGAGCCTGCCAAACCTCCTCGTTACTGCTCTGGCCCTCCACGAGCCCAGGTGACGGCAGCCCACGCTGCACTCGCAGGGCTTTGGGCAGCGGCTGCCCAGAGGGAGCAGCATCCTCCAAGGGTGCAAACGTGAGCAGCGAGCGGAAGCTTCTCCCCCCAGCCCCTTCCCACTTACTTGATGAAGTAGAAGCCCCCGTGCAGCGTGGTGTCCACCTCCCAGCCTCGGGGCAGCCCTGGAAGGACAGGGCAGAAGCAGCGGTCACCCTCCCTCGCCCCGAGCAGCCCCTGCCCTCCCGGGCCGGGGTGTTGCACCGGAGCAGAGCGCTTGCATGGGCGAGCGGGCAGGGAGCCGCGGGACGATTGTGACACTCGTGGGGTGCCACATCCCACCGTGGGCAGCTTTCAGACACTCCAACTGCGTTTTTAAAGTGGTTTGGGTCCCCTCCCCATCAGCGATGGGTCTCACAGACTGCAGGGAGTCTCTCTGTGGAAGGGGACTCTTAAAAGCCCCCTGAGAACATCTCTCCAGCTGGAAACCCCGGGCCCAAGATGCAGCATCGCCTCGCACAGCATCCAAAGTCCCCCCAACCCTCCCCAGCTGCAAGGCAGCTCCTGCTGGCTCAGCTTTTTGGGGTCTACACTGCATTTCTGGAGGATTTCGCTCCACACCTCCAGATTTGCTCAGTGTCCCGGGAGGGCAGAGCACAGCCCCCGAGAGCCGGGAGCTGTCCCTTACCGGCGCAGGAGAAGTGCCCGCTCTGGATGGAGTAGCCTGTGCCGGGGTGCACCCAGCTCGTGGACTTGGTCTCATCGCTGCAAGACAGGGAGTGGGGCTGTCAGCACCCATGGGGAGGGAGCAGGGAGCCCCTTCCCTTTGCCGGGGAAGGGTCTTTGCAGCACAGGTGCTGCCAAGGAAAAGCCAAAGGAAAAGCCAAAGGAAAAGCCAAAATTCCAGCCAAAGGAATGGAAGGACAGGATTTTCTGGAAGAGGGGAACAGCATCCACCAGGCTGGGACAGGGGTGAGCCCCAAGGAGAGAGAAGCGGCGGGAGGGAGAGATGGCCGTGCACGATCGGAAAGCAGCCAGACGCAGGGGCTTGCAGCAGGGGATACCCCTTGTTCCCAGCCCAGACTGAGCCCCCCACTCCCTGCAGCCCCCCTCGCCATGCACCCAGCTCCCCCCGCACCCCCATCCCCGCGGCAGACCCTCTGCCGCGCGAGCGGCCAGGCAGGACCGTACTTGATGAAGAAGACGCGCCCGTCCCCGCAGACGCCGTAGGTCCACCTGCCCGGCAGGTCCAGCCAGTCGATGTCATCCCCCATGGGGGTGGTGGTGGGGGGCTCGGGCACCCCGCTCTGCCAGGCGGGATGGCACCCGGCTCGGGAAGCACCAAACAACTCCCAGTCCCCCCAGCAGCAAAAAACTCGCTCGGCTCAGGCTCAGACCTTCCACCTGGACTCTGTTTGCTGCAAATAACCAAGGAGGGAGGGAGGGGGAAAAAAAAAAAAGATTCCCAAGCAAACCTATCAAGTTAACCCGCTCGGAGCCGGGCTGCCAGCCTGCCTGCGAGTCGGGGTTCGGAGGGCATCCTCCCAGCACCACGGCTCTCCAGATGACTCTCTGGGGCTAGCCCGTCTCAGCTTCCTCCACTGCCTACTCGGTGTAATTACCGTCAATTAACTCGGGGTGAGTAATTATGGAGTTGTTACTTCCCTCTCCTTGTTCATTTTAAACAATGTCAAATTCTTCTCCCGCGTCTGATCTCGCAGCCAAGCCGAGGCAGTATGTAGGGCACCCTGATGATTATCTGCGCGCTTTCGGAGCTGCCCAATGGGTATTTTCTCTCTGCTTCTTCTTAGCCGTCAATTAAATGTCTTTTAAGGTGAAAGGTGGGGTCTGGGAGGCACTGGGGCTGGGTGACTGGGAAGGAGGCAATCGCCCTCGTGTCTCAGCGGCACCTTTGCAAAGCTTCTGGCAGGAGGAGAAAGATGCTGGCTCAGGAGAGGCTCCAGAGGTGGGAAGGAGGGAGCTGGTCCCCAAAGCAGGAGGAAGGGGCTTGCCCTGCCGAGCTGAAGTACCCACAGCAGAGCAGCTCCCTGCCAGGACCTGGGGAAACCAGTTCACCCGAAGCCTCAGGAAGGCTCTTCCTATAGTTCTTTGAACCTTATAGATGCTTATAAATATCTGCAGGGTGGGTGTCAGGAGGACGGGGCCAGACTCTTTCCAGTGGTGCCCAGCGACAGGACAAGGGGCAACGGGCACAAACTGAAGCAGAGGAAGCTCCAGCTGAACCCGAGGAAGAACTTCTTCCCTCTGAGGGTGACGGAGCCCTGGCCCAGGCTGCCCAGGGAGGCTGTGGAGTCTCCTTCTCTGGAGATATTCCAGCCCCGCCTGGCCGCGGTGCTGTGCAGCCTGCTGTGGGTGACCCTGCTTGGGCAGGGGGTTGGGCTGGGTGACCCACAGAGGTCCCTTCCAGTCCCTGCCATGCAGGGGTTCTGGGATTCTGTGAACTCCTGGGTAGGAAAACCATGTCTGGTTAGCCCCAGCGAGCCCATCGGGGGAGCATCCGATGGGACCCCGGCGTAGCAGGGACCGATGCCATGGTCCTGGGCACCGGTTCACCTGGGGCAGCTCCATTTTGTGGGAGAAATGCTTGGCTGCAAACTGCGGGCCAAGCTCGTGTCCCGCCTGCGCCGTGGACGTGGTTTGAGGACTGCATAGGCGAGCGTGTGCTCAGACCCCTACGCTTGCAGCCCCGGAGCTCGGCTTGCCAGCGTTATGTTACGCATCGGCTTTCTGAAAGACTGGGCTTTTTGCCGGGGTTTGGGCTGAACAGGGACAGCGTTACGCCGAGCCGGCCGGCCCCGGTCAGGTTACGGTCACGCCGGGGCAGCCGGGGAGTTGCCACCCTTATCTCGTTACCATCTGTGAACCCGGCCGCGGAGCAAAACGTCAATCACCACCTGATTAACGACCACGGGAACTCCCGGGGCTTTGATGCCGCGATGCACCCCGAGATTGGGGAGGTCACGGCGTGACCCCGCGGGAGGCAGCTCCGCTTCCCCGGCCCCCGCTCTGCCCCCGCTCCCACGCAGCGGCTGCATGCAGGAGCCAAACCGCAGCCAAAAAATCCCGGAGCTCAACGCTCGTGGCCAAACCGTTTCCACCGTGCTTTTTTGGGGGGAACCCCCCCAGCCAGCCCCGGCTGGGATGGTTTGTGGCACGTGCAAGGCAGAAATAGTCTTACGAAGTCACACACGGCAAGAGGTCTGTCCTGAAGCTGCCCCAATCCTACCCCAGCGCTGGGGGAGGCACCGCGTGGATAACCACCGGCTCCTGGAAACAACTCCCGGCCTCGGCAGCCGCTCGCAGGAGGGGTTTTCTTCACGGGGAGCAGGCTCTAAGCTGAGCCACGGCTCACACATGGGCATCGTCCTCGGCACAAACCTTTTGGGGACCCAGGTCCACAAGCAGCTGCAGGCACCGCTCCCGAGGCTCCTCCGAGACCTCCCCATCGCACCGCTTTCAGGACCGAGATTTCAAAACCGATGCCAATTTATTTATGTAGACGTGAGACAGAAACCTTAAGCGAACCAGAACCAAACAAACCCGTCCTGCAGTCCCAGGGTCAGGAGCTCCTTGTGCACGGCCCCAAGCTTCCAGCCCAGGGCAAAACCCCTCCAGTTCTCGCCCGTACCTCAAGGGCACGCAGGATCAGGGTCCGCGCCAGATAAGCTCATCTGATCTTAAAAGATTTCCTTCTTTCTCTGGCAGCCCGCAGGAAGGGATGCGTTTCCCTGACCACACACATCCTCAGGGTCCCCCTCGCTTGTCCATGGCACTCTCAGGGGAGCGACTGGTCAGACACCGAATCCAGACAGAAGCAGGAGCTGGTGCAGCCCCCAGGGTAAATAACCCGAGGTTGCTGCAGGGCTCTGTAGGACTTCAGCCAAGAATCCCGAGCAGCTCCAGGCTCTCTCCTGCCAGGTAAATAAATCAGCTTTTATTGCTTACCACAAGAGAATTTTTCCCCCTACTTCTTTCTATATTAATCCAATGGAAATTCAAAGGGGAAATACCAGCGGGGCTTTCTGTTTTCATTTGGTTTAAAATCCTTTTAAAAATTCCTTGCTCCCAACCACCCAGGTTGGGAAGGAAGGGGACAGCGAGCAGGCACACCCCAAGGTTTTATCCACAAAACCACCCGTATTCAGGATTTCTCCTGACAGAGGCTCCCACAGCATCGGGCGCTGCCACCTCTGCCCTGTGCCCCGTGTCCTTCCCTTATCAGGGACACGGCGGGACGGGGAAGCCACCAGTCTCCCACGAGCCCATCCCGAGAAGAGCAGCCCAGCAGTGGGGAAACGGACCTGCGTCGGGATCGGGCGCAGGGAGGAGGTGGAGAAGCCTGGCAGATGTATTTGCTATCGCAAGCAACAGCTCCAGCACAGCAGCCACCTCCCGGAGACACGCGGCTGCTGGCAGTTCCAGGGGCACCAGGTCACCCTTCTGCGTGAAACGTTGGTTCGGGCAGCAATATTTTGCTTGACAAGGTGCCAGGAGCAGCCCGGCACCACGGTGCCCACGCAGCAGCCACCTCCTCCTCTGTCCACGCAGTGCCGAGCCTTCGCTCCCAGCCACGGTTGGCCCCACGCCGAGAACAAAAGGCAAAGGGAGGGAAACACGCGGAAAAGGGCTGTGCTGGGCTGAGCGATGGCGCGACACAGGCACCGCCGCGGCTTGGCTGCGGTCAGAGAGGACGGCTGGCCCCGGCTCCCAGCCCATCGCCGGCGACCTGCCCTGCCAGGGAAGGCAGACGAAGGCTGAGGATTCCTGCGTGGAGTCCTCGTGGGTCAGACGATAGGAATGTCATAAAACCGGGTGTTTCTGCACAGAAAGGGATGGTTCTTGCGCTTGCCCCACCTTAGCCCGTCCCAGCTGGATGCCCACTCCAGAGCAGGGTGGCACAGCACCTTCAGGCCAGCGCCAAGGGACGGGGGGGAGCCGGGGGACCCGCTGGGTCAGAAGAGCCCCAGGATGGCGGTGGCCCCAGCAGCGAGGCCCGCGCTGCCGTACGGTTCTGGCACCATCTCCTGGACAAAAGCTTCTCCAGAAACAAGACCAGCAACGCAACAGCGGAGCGAGTCAGCCAGGCGCTGCCTGATGCCCCCCGAGATGCGAGTCGTGCCCTCTCCCCGACCATCAGGAGATGAAATCTGCACTCTGCTCCCCATAACTTCAAGCTGCCATCTCCTCCCTCCCCTCTACTCCGCTCCTCGCCCACCCAACCGCTCGAGGCCCCGGCTGGGAGCCAGGCTGGGGACACCATGGCCATCGCACCACTGCGCTCTGCAGCACCGGGGCGGGCAGGAGTGCGCTGCTCCCTCTTGGCTCTCCCAGCTCGAGCATGGAGACCAGTAATGACCTGAAGTGAAAGAGCTGCTAAGCGAAAAAAAAGCCTAATTGCTTCATATTCTTAATGTCTGCTTGTAAACTGCTTGTAATTTGATAGACGGTGCCAGGGAACGCCGCTGCCAGGAGCGCTCGTGGGTGCTGCTCTGTGGATCCTACCAGGACGCCGGAGCCCAGACACCCAGATTGCGAGCAGATGTTGAACAGCCTTTTATCACCGATCCCAGTAACACATTTACCACCAGGCACGGCAACCCGCTGCTCCCATGTCCACCCTGAGGACTCCAAACCCATGTACAGCTCGTTCCCACGGCTCCCACCGGCCGGCATGGGAGGAGGCATGGCAAGGTGCCACCAAAACACCCCTCCAGCTCTAGAAGTGAAATCTTTACAACCTGCTCCTGCTCCCCCTCTGCCAGAAAAGCCTCGCTTAACCTCAGATCTGGCCTAAATTATCTCAGCAACCTGAAACCGCAAGCCTAAGACAAGCAGCAGGGTGCATGAGGAGGAAAGGGGAAAAAGTGCCAAATCCTAATGTCCTTGCTGGGTCTTTGTTTTTTCTCAGCACCAAGTCGCTGGGAGAGAGCTGGGACAGCACCCCAAGGGGCTGGTGGCCAGAGGCGGCTCCGTGGATGCGGGAAGGGCTGCAGCTGGCAGCCATTCTCCCTTTCTGACCGGGTGCCTCGTGTCTCGGTGCCGGTGAAGGCGGCTGGCTGGCTTGGGAGCAGCTTGCTCCGGGCTGTCATGCAGCAGTGGGGCAGGAGCCGCTGCTCCAGAGCGATGTTGAACGTGCTGCTGCCGTTACAGAAACCTCCACAGGCCCACTGAGCATCAAAGCCCGATTTTCCAAAGCAGAACCTTTCTCTGCTCTGCACCTATCCGTTATTCTTTGGGGCAGCTAGCTTCCCTAAAAACAGGCTTTTTGATTTAGCTTAAGATAGTATGTCCAGACTGCATCTGTGACAAAGACAGCAGGAATTTATCCCCAGCAGCTTCAGAGCACTGGCTGCTGGGCCAGCGCAAACCAGGTTTGTCCCTTGAATCAGCGAACTGTGCTGAAAGACCTCCTCTTCAGCCCCTTCCAACCTTGGAGGCCAGCCCGTGGGCGCTGGACACCCCAACAGCCCATTCCTACAGGCAGAGGGGTTGCTGGATTGCTGGTTTTTATCATGAGAAGCAGCACACCTTGTGATGGCAAGGGGAAGAACGGAGAAGGCGGTTCACGTGCCTCGCACAACACTGCATGCCACCCTGAAAACGAGAGGCAGGTGAGGAAAGCAAGGAGTGTGCAAGGTGCTGGTACAGCCGGGGCAGTGACCAAGCAGCCAGCGCTCGCATGGCCAACAGTCTCACCATGAGCACTAGCAGGAGGGGGCACAAACTGAAGCAGAGGAAGCTCCAGCTGAAGATGAGGAAGAACTTCTTCCCTCTGAGGGTGACGGAGCCCTGGCCCAGGCTGCCCAGGGAGGCTGTGGAGTCTCCTTCTCTGGAGATGTTCCAGCCCCGCCTGGCCGCGGTGCTGTGCAGCCTGCTCTGGGTGACCCTGCTTGGGCAGGGGGTTGGGCTGGGTGACCCACAGAGGGCCCTGAAAAGCTGTGAGGGGCAGATGGGTGCCTGCTACTAATGGGCTCCGATACCTTACACCCTCACGACAGACACCTCTTACAAGGCTTCATTCGCCCCCCACCACACACACACTGAAATAAACCTCGGATGACGTCCGAGTGAGAGCTTGCCAGGCCAAGGCCACGCAGTCGGGGAGCAGCGGACTCTCCCAGCAACAGCAATCCCATCGTGATTCACAGTGCCACTGCCTTCCCCCACCTCCCAGTTTCTGAAGAAACTTGCTTTTGTGGGACCAAACCAGCTCTGCAGCAGTATTAATTTGCAAACGGCATTTTAGCAGACGCAGGCAGTAGCGACTACCAAAATAGCAGCTTGCTTACTCCCCGTGTGCTTTGCTGACAAACAAGTTCTTAAGTCCCACGGAGAGGACGCAGCTACCAGCACAAGAACAATTCCACTCTAACCCAGATCAACTGTCAGCTAAACTCCAACTGCAGTCCTCAGTGCTGATAGAATAAAGCAGTCCCAGCAGGATTCCCACATTCCAGATGGCATCTGGATGCACTGCCAGATACGTAGCAGTGTTCATTCAGCACACTATTTCTTCAAGTCATCTCGCTGAATAAAGAGAAATTACAACGTTCATTTTTAAGGTGGATTTTAGAGCCAGCAGAACAGGTGAATGGCTTTAAAAACCCACTGTGGTTCATAATTCTTACGTTCAGCTTTGTTCACTACTTTCAAGAGAGCATTGCAGGAAGTTCAGACAATGTTTCACCTTGTCTAGCCCAGCAGTTTTCCACCCATGCTACTCTCCAGAAATAACCGGTGTACAGTGGTGTGTTAGAGACGCCCAGACAAGATGAAAGGGTGAAACACGGCTTGTGCTGCAGGACAGGAGCAAACAGTGGCCAGCACTACTCCAGTACCCAGCTCTAAGCAGCCCTTTCCTTTAAGACATAACCTAAACAACCAGTAGTCGCTGTAGAAGAGGTGTGACCAACCCGTGGCCCTTGAACTCATTCCAGAGATTCCTAAGCCATGACCATGTCACATGTGGAGCAGAGCTCCTGGTGACCCTGTCACCAGTGTCACCAGTATCACTGCTCTGGAGGAAGTTCGTCAGCGTGGTCTCGGCCAAGGCCAAAAGCCCCACGCCCAGCCAGGCCAGCCTCATTTCCCGGGAAATCCCTGGAAAACCCGATTTGTGCCTGCAAACCACCCCGGGCACCTTCCCCACTCTGAGACGCGAAGCCTATGCCGTGCTGCTGCCCTGGTCTGTGCCCGTCGCGGCGCTTCCAGCCTCCTCCTCCCACCCAGCAGAGCCCCAGCCAAGAGGCACAACACCCCGGCGAGCACCCAGCTCCCGCGAGGCGTTCTGCCTTCACACTCACGAGGACTGTGCCAAAATCATGGCATTCCCTAGCCTAAGAAACACGGAGGGATAGACGCAGCTTTACACAACAAAAAACCCCTTCATTCAAAATAACTATGCTGGATAACGCGGTGCAGGATTAAGCGTCACTGGGCATCACCACCTTGCACACCTGAGCTCCTTACCGAACGTTTTACTCCAATTCATTAAAGCATAAACAAGGGAACAAGTAATTCGCTGCATTACAGGCCAACGCTACGTGGCAAAACACAGGGAAGGGCCTGGCTCTGCTCTCACCGCAGATCAGATGTCCTACACCTTCAAGTCACTGCTACTCACAAGGCAACACCTCAAATTTCAGTACAACGCCTGAAAATACTTTAAAAAAATCCTGAAATACCTTCAAAATCATGGCAGTATTCATATTTAAAGTTATGCTAACCCACGAGCAAACTAAAACCAAATCTCACTACTCAGCTTCAGTTAGGGCAACAAAACAGCGACGTCCCTGCCCACAGCAAGCCAACACCCAATTTGAATTCAGGGTGTAAAGTGACCGCACTCGCACTCTGCCAGCACAAGGAGCCCTTCGCAGAGTTCCTGGTTCAGAAGGAAATGCACAGGGAAGAGTGGTTGCTTCTCCATTACCATAACCTCCTCTGAAACATCAAACCTGATAAAGTTAATAATCTCATAAAGCTAAACAAACATGCACGAAGTGTGCTTTTGCACTGTTACCTGATGGCTCCTGTAAGAAGAAAAACAATTCAACATTATCTTGCAAATATCTTTATTACAATTTACAGATTAGTTCTGAATAATTATGTACAGAAATATAACTTTAGATATAAAAACCCAACAAACTCGACACAAATCAATTAAAATCTGTATAAAGCCAATGCTGAAGGTTTTCTAACTTTCTCTAAATTATATAAAAATAAAAATCTCATAATTACAGTTTTGATTTAAAGTTCAGTAAGTGTTATTTTGACTGTCTCACTCAAAGCACTTACACGTGTACACATCCTGCATGACCACTTTAAGATACGTGGTAGGGAAAATGGTGACAAGCAAGCTTAGCCGGCTTTTCAGCTGGCGGTTACGGTGACGAACGCAGTGCCAAATTCCCATCACCCTGCACCGGGCACTCTGCAAACACCAGGTCTGAGAGGGGCACAAGCTCACCCCAGCAGGTACGTTTCAGTGAGAATCAGCAGTGTTAGAACAGAGCGCCTGGTACACTGCAGGCTGGAAAAAAAAGTAACTTCTCAAATGTTAGAGGCACTTTGAAAGCACCAGTTTTTAATCTAGTTTCCATGCAATTCGTCAATTCTGTTCATTTCCAGCTGCAGCCTTTTCCAAGCCTCTGCAAACAGTGGACCAGTATTTGCAGGTGTTAATTCACACCACTCTAAAGCTTCTTACAAGCACCAGTAAACCAAGTGAGTTGTCCAGAGTAACTGAAGCACCAAGTTCTCCAACATCGAGGAAACTAGGAGAGTAATGGAAAAAGGACTATAGTATGTATAGCAATGAACAGCATTTTTACTTAGAAGTCACACTTGGACCATAACTCAACAAATTTTCTATTGTAATTCTCCACTTCTCATCCTGCATGCTTTTTTCTAAACACACTCCCCCCCAGCACCTGTTATTAAATATGATACAGGAAAACAAAACTCCTAAAAAGTTGTTTCACAGGATTTGAAGGCATAATTAGAACTACAATTTCACAACAAAAATTACCTTTTGTAGGAAAGGAGAATCCAGGGGTTTTTTTAATGCCACGGGGATGAAAAATAGTATTGCTGCATGGCTTCCAAGGAGCCAGTCTGTAAGGCTGCTTGAGTTTTGGCTGTATTTTAAGTTTACAGGATAACTCTACTGTAGCGCACAGTTAACCCTCTGAATTTCATCACTGTAACACTTCTGACTTGTAGCAGACAAAGGGAATTTCTAAATTCAAAGAACGTACTTCATGCAGTAAGAATAAACCTCAAAACTCTGAGATTGAGACAGAATTAGAAATAATGGCCAAAAAGATGGCACGGTAACGCAGAAATCTCAGTAACGCTCTGTGAAGCTCTTCTGTACCTGTAATTTTCTTTCGAATTAAAAAATGAAGTCATTCATGAGATGACAAATCTGAATTGTTTTTAGATTTCTCCCTTAAAGGGAAACAATTCTCATCAGCTGAATGAACCAAGTAGCAAATAATTTATTCATGCCACTTCGTGCAAACGGATCTGAATCTTTTGATGTTTGGTATTTATTCCACCACATGACCTCATACCTGCTTGAGTAACAGCCACACAACACCCTTCAGGTCCAAACACATATCCAAATGCTGCTGGATTTTTTATTTTTGACTGAAACAACAATTAAAACATTTCAAATTAGGAACATAAATAAGGAGTGTTTTCCTTCCACCACAGACCTCAACTTTCAGACCCCCAAACATGAAATGTTATTTTGGTACCAGATGAACAAAAGTGCAGACGCATAGAGGTATTAATACTGGCTTTTGGTAAAGAACACAGCGATTTGTAGCCTTAGATTTCCGTAAGTCAAAGACAACTCTCCTCTCATGTACCAGAACAAGCATATTGGATACGAGAAATATGAAGAAGAATCCACTTCAACCCATCGTCAGAAAGCAGAATCAACCACAGCGAAGTTACTCTAAGATTAACTAAAGAACTAGGGCTTAGCTCCATGTGCGTGGCCACCTAAATTCAAACGATCAGCCATCACCTCGATATGAACCTTGAAGCTTTAATTCTGGGTCGGGATGAGGCCTTTCATCGCCCTGAAAGAAAAGAGGTTTGGTGCACAAGCAGCTAACACCCTTTGGAACAGTACTGGGTAAAGGTATTGTTTAAATAAAGACAAACCAAAGGGCTTGTAGAGCACCAGAGCTGACCTGAATCCCCCAGTGTGCTAGACTGAAACATGAAGACATCAAAGCGCTACATAAACACTCAAACATCAGATTACATGCAAAAAACTGGGATCTGGAAGGAATGAACTCTCTGCTTTGCAAAGTTAACGTTATTAGCTAACAAAATATGCGACTTTTGTACTAGTTAGAGAAAATGGAGAACCACAAGAAAGTAGCATGTACCTCTAGAAACTTTAAATCAAAACTGCAATAACTAGGTTCTGAGCCTCATAAATATTTCCTTCAAAATAGGTTTTGCTTTTTCAAAGTGCAAAAATCCAACTTAATAGTCACCACTTCTCAACATAGGGCACGCAAGGCATTTTGGGAACGGATCTAACTTAAAGCAGTCGGTTTCTCAAGTGTTACTTAGAAGGAATGCATTACACCACCCTTACCCTTGATGATATTCCAAAGGTTTTGTCTGGCTATCAGAATGGGACACACGGGTATATTCGTTGGCTGAATATTGAACTGGGAAAAAAAGTGTTAAAATCCCACTTCTCTCCCCATTTCAGAATAGCACATGCAGCTGCCACTTCTGGTTCTGAAGATGTTAGTGAGTGCTTAGGGTCACACAACTACCACATCTTTTAAGGTGCTAGAAGAGATCAACCCTCTCATAGTAGGTTTCTTGGAGTCTCTTAAATACTCTCTGTCTATGCTCTGTAGTGAAGCAGTATCCTATGGCTTCTTCTGTTTCTTGGATACGTTTCTGGAACCTGCATCCATCTCGTGCAAGCTCTTCCCAGGGTCCTTTACGATCCTCCTCACTGCTTACGTAATACTCAGTGACTTTTTCAAGGAAGGTTACCTGGAAAAGATAAGTCATTTAGTAAAGCATTAGTCAAACATGCATGCAAAACAAGCTTACTATTTATTTGCACACACGATTTTTTTTTTTTTAACAGACATCATTAAATGCCAGCAACAGCAGAAAACCTCACATATGCCACCAGTTCATGCCAGGTCTCTGCACCACCTAGGCCATAGAATATTTCACCTCTCAGCTTTAAAAGTCACCAGTTCTATCTATAGTCACTTCTATCTCCACCCAAAGTAGTGCTCAAACTACTACAGAGTTTCCGAACAGCAGCCTAAGAGGCCTCTTTTGGCTGAGGGCAGATCACACGATGCTTCCTGTGAAACAACAGCCCCTGACTGCAGCACTGGGTTACAGCCTCACACAGACACAGTTCAAGCAGGTCGCTCAGTAGGACGGGCCAGGACACTGACTCAAGGTTAGAAATATGCCACCGGCCAACATCTCTGATTACTGAAGCTTACATAATGAAAAAACGGAAGAATCATTGTTCTGTAGAGTAAGTAATCACGTGAGTCAGCTTGTACTTCATCACCATGGAAAGAAACTGGTGGTACATATAAGGTACATATAAGGAAGCAACACTCATCACTACGTGAACGGAACAAACCCATCTGCTTAGAGCTGGTATCAAATTCCAGTCTACTAAAGTTCACGCAACGAAACAAAGCCAAAGTAACAGCACTTAAAAATACTTACGAAAAATTTCACTCTCTGCTATTACTTTCACTTTCTGCTATTTTTAAGAACTATTAAGGTACTTTAAGAAAACAAATTCATAGGCTCAGGATCTAAACTTGACAGTGTCTAGACTATTACTATACTAAGAATTTCAGTTGTTCTGTAAACAGAACATTAAGCAAAAGCCAGACGATTTCAGGCTCCTACTGAATTATGTATTGCTTTACATTTAGCTGTACAAAAGGCACAAAACTGAAGGACAAACTAACTAGCTGTCAGCATCCCTCAGCTCTCAGCCTAGGACCAATTCCTGGACAAGCCAAACACTGCCATTACAGATGACTCCACTCAATTTGTTGCAGGACAGCTGCATCTGGAAGGTCAGGAAGAACCTTGGGCAGGTACAAAGAACTTGCTGCTCCATCGCTATGTTTTATTAGAACCCTAGTTTCACACCCAGTTTATGCTATAATGATGAGGAGTGTAGAGTGAGATTGCTTTTTGTGGTAGAGCCATCTTCCAACCTTCACAGAAAACGTGAAGGTAATTAGCTATGGGAGAGACAACCTACAGGAATAATCTGCAGTTGAAGACACGGAGCCACAAGAGACTTGCTGAAGGCGACCTCCAGAAATCATCCCATTCTAGTGCAGCGATCCCAAATTATGGACAAGCTGTCTGCAAAAGCAGGGGCATCGGACCCCACATGTCCTTGTGTAGTGTCAATGCCTTTGCTAACTCCTAAGTGAAACTGAATGCTCCCAGGTTTTATGACTTTACAAACGTGAATATTGCTGCTGTTTGGTTCCAGGATGCCTGATAGGAAATATCCTTCAGCAGGATGGATGACTTCAAGATTTCCTGGGAACACCTGGTCTCACTGCTCCGTGATCTCTGCTCTGTTCTGCAGACCAGCCTAATTAAGCATCTGCTTCCAGGCACACAGAGCTGTTACATCAGCCTCTCCCTTTGTGAATTCCTACCTTACACCCTTTTTACATCAGTCTAAGACACCCTTGGGCACGATTACTGGATTTTGTAACATCACACTAAATATTGCATCTAGGTCATCACTCTTTCACCATGTCAATAGATTACACAGAGTCAAACAACGAATTAGTCAGAAAATTACTACTGTTAAGTCTACATCCCTGACGCACCAAGATTTTAGCTCACAGCAGTAGAAGTGACAGCAGAGCTCCTCAGTACCACCCTGCAGCATTTCAGACCGATGCTGTCAGTTACAAAGGACCTCCTGCAGAAACTGTTCCATTTAGATTAAAATACAACACTGTCCTGTGTGAACCATTAAGTTTACAAATGCCACTTACCCAGCAAAACCAGGTACCAAGTCACCTCCAAGTCAGGCTCTCAAAGAAGCAATGAAATCTCCCCACTGTAAGAACACTAAAGCAAGCATTATACATCTTCTCTATTTTGATAACTTGCTATGCTAGTGCCTTACCCCAGGACTTGGTATCACAAGCTATCACTCATACAAATGTTTAAGTATCAGAGGAGACTCAGCAGGGTACACTGCACCTGAAAAGCCATCTCGTACATCTATAGCATCATAAAACTCTTTAGAAGATGAATTTATTACTATTTGCCTGAATCCTAGCACATGTATTAAAAAGTTTATTAATGCACTGACTCCTCATAAATACATTCCACTTCCAGTTCGTGCTCAAAAGCCCAGTTCCAGATTAAATCCTTTTAATAAACAACCGCTGAATTACAACAGTCTCTGAAACGGCAGTATTACTGTACTCTCTACTGAAACTTCAGTGGCTTACTGTAGCACGTGTTAACCCAACAGCAGAGTTCTTCCTACTCCAAAAGACATTTGTAACTCACGCAGCCTTGTCACAAGTCCAACAATGCTTACCATGCTTTAAGTCTCAATTACACTACGCACGCAAAGGTCCTAAAAAAGCTCTATCAACATTACTCAAAAAAACCCAGTACTTTCCAGAGTAAACACGTCACAGTTCTCATCTGTTTCTCTGATGACGAAACTTATGTCACAACACAAACACAGAACAAAAACTATGCCTTATAAGGAAAATATAACTTCAAGTCTAGAAAAGAAATTTAAGAAATTATCTGCCCTGAGCCACCGAATTGTGAAATCTACAGTCACATGCAAAGGATGAGGCACACTCATTGCAGTCAAATAATCAGACCATAAGCTCACAAGGCCATGATCTGCCTGCCGCCGTGGCTGGAATCCTGGCACGAGTGACCTCACCCACTCGCGTACCACTTGGTGCAATGTGGGCTTGCTGTTGTTTTTTAAACATCCCCAAAACACAAAAACATAAACAAAGTATATACCTTTTTCCGCTTGGTACTTCTACATTTCTCCCCAGAAAGAATGCCATGCAGCACAACGTCAGTGACCCCACAGTTATGTTTTTCCACCTGCACCCGACAGACAGTTAAGTGACCACACTCAGAAGCGACCACACTTGGCCTCTCTGCTCCTTTTAAACCAGGCGTCCCTTTTTTCTCTGCTGTTTGAAAGGCTGCCTTGAAATTTAAAGGATTATACGGATCATCTGAGGTACAGAACGAGTTCCAAAGTTTCAAGTTTTCTTCCTCATCCACACTGCTACAGTCCCACTCCTCGTCCTCGTCCTCCTCCTCCTCAGAACTAGGGTGAGGAGAGCCTGAGGACTCCTCTGCCCATGAAGAATCTTCCTCCTCCTCCTCCTCGTCCTCCGCATCCGACATATCCTTTCCTGGATCGCTGGAAGATGTCTGAATAGTGGCTGTGAAGTTCTGAGGGTTGTAGGGGTCCAGACTATAGAAGGAATTCCAGAGATGTAGTCTTTCCCCGTCCTGGCTACCGGTGTCTGAATCCGAGGAGAGCCCTTCGCTATCAAACCCGTCATCGTCGTCATCCCAGTCTTCCTCATCATCCGCACTCTCCTCCCCGCTGGAAACTCCGCCTAGGATATAGTCTATTAGTTTATTCGCACAGGCAGGCCTAGCTGAAACTGGAAGGTTTTGCTCTGTTTCGGAGTTCTCGTCGTCCTCTTCAGTCAGGGCTTCCCCCTTCGCAGCTGAGCCCCTGACCCCCTCCTGCTCCGAGGGGCCATCTCCAGGCTGTCTCCCCGCATCGCTCGGCTCCTCGGGCCGCTCCAACTCCCCGGCATCTCCCCGCTGCTCCCGCCACCGCCCTACCTCTTCCTGACCAGGGCCCTGGTGCTGCTGCTGCTCCTCCTCCAGGCTGTGGTAGCCGTGGTCCGGCTCTGGCACGGCCAGCCCACCGCTCGCTAAAGGCCAAGGATGAAGAAACGCCAAACGCTTGCTGCGGAGGAACTCCACCTCGGGCAAGCCGCCCCGGGCCGGGCAGCCTGGCCAGGCCCCGGCGGGGAGCTCGGCTCGCAGGGGCTGGGGCAGGTGGCTCTTGCCGGAGCCGCAGGCCTGGCCCTGCTCCGGGCCCAGCACGTACACGTCCAGACGCGGCGCGGGGAAGGACGCCAGGCCCCTCCGCACCAGCCCGCTTCCCCAGACTGCCGGCGGCGGCTCCGAGCCGCCCTCTCCCCCCTTCTCCAGCGGCTCCTCCGGCCACGGCATCGCCTCCTCGGCCCAGTCCAGCGAGGCGGCCGGCTCCGACAGCAGCAGCGGCGGCGGCTGAGGGCCCTTGGTGGGCGACTGCCCGGGGCAGAAGGCACTGCTCAGCGCCGGGCCGGGCAGCAGCCGCTGCAGCAAAGCGGGCAGCGGGGAGAGGAGCTGCGACATCAGCCGCAGCCAGGAGAAGGGCGGGCTCGCCTGGGGCGAGGCGCCGGCGGGAGGCGCGCTGGGCCCGGCCAGCTTAGGCCAGGCCGCGGCCAAGCCCAGCCAAGCTCTCCCGAGGCCGGGGCCGGCGCGTTCCCGGCCGCTCGGCTCCATGAGGGGCGGGGGCGGGCAGAGGAGGCTCTTCAGCGTTCCCAGCGGTGCGGTCGGGCCTGCGGAGCGGCGCTCCGGCGAGGGGCTGCGGGGCGGCGGGCGAGGTGAGCGGCGGGCGGCTGCGGTCGCGTTCTCGGCTCCATCCTGCTCCGGGCTGCGGCACAAAATGGCGGCGCGGGGCCGAACGCAGCGCCTCAACCCCCCCCACCCTCCCCGCGGCCACGGCGAGCCCCCGAGGGGCGGGGCGCGCCCAACGCGCATGCGCCCGCCCTCCCCCTTAACGTCACAACGCGCCGCCGCCGCCCATTGGCCACCGGCGAGGCGTCGCCGCGCTCTCGCCCCACCGGGGGCCGTCCCCGGGGCGGAGGCCCCGCCCCACCCTCCGCGTGAGGATTGCATCAGCCGGAGGGCGGTGGGCGCCGCGCGGCAGCGCCCCCTCTGGCGGCGGGGAGGCCCCGGCGGGGGTCCCGGGGCGGGCGGGACCCGGCGCGGGCGGGACCGGGCGGGGGGGCGCCCCCCCCCCCCCCCCCCCCCCGTTAGGGCCGTCCCGCCGTTTGTGGGCGCTGCGGTCGGTCCGCGGGGTAACAGTGGCCCGGGGATGATTAACCGGGGAGACGAGCTGGAGGGGGCCGGGGTCCTCGGGAGTGTCTGCGGTGCCCGGGGGAGCCGCGTCCCCGTGCCCCCAGGACTCAGCCTCCTGGGCCCTGCGATGGGCAGAGGTGCGGGTGGAGGTAGAGGCAGATATGCAGGCAGATGTGTGGGCAGAGGTGCGGGCAACGTGCAGGCAGATGTGCAGGCAGAGGTGAAGGCAGATGTGTGGGCAGAGGTTAGGGCAGATGTGCAGGCAGACATGCGGGCAGAGGTGCAGGCAGAGGTGAAGGCAGATTTGTGGACAACGTGCAGGCAGATGTGCAGAGGTGCAGGCAGAGGTGAATGCAGATGTGCTGGCAGAGGTGCAGACAGATGTGCACGCAGAGGTCGGGGCAGATGTCCGGGCAGATGTGCAGGCAGACTTGCGGGCAGATATGCAGGCAGATGTGTGGGCAGAGGTGAAGGCAGATGTGCGGGCAGAGGTTGGGGCAGACATGCAGACAGATGTGCAGGCAGAGGTGCAGGCAGATGCCCGGGCAGGGCCCCCAGCCGCCCCGCGCGCGCCATCCCCTTCTCACGCCACCGTGGTCCAGGCAGGAGGGTCCCGGCCGCCGGCGGAGCCGGGCTGCTCCCCCCGCCGCCGCCTCCCGCTAGACGCAGTATTTAAAACTTTTAATATAAAGGTTAAGGTCGTTATTCTCGATCCTGAGAAACATTTCGTCCGTTTACGGAGCTCTCGCTGTAAACAAAGCACCACAGGCACCAAGCCCGCACCCCGGCGCAGGCGTCCCCGGCTCCGGGGCCGGATGGCGGGCGAGGAACGGGGCACGGGGACGGGGAGGGTGGCCGGTGGGTCGGCCACCTAGGACCCGGCACCACGCACGGCCCCGCCACGTCGCTCTCCTTGGGGAGCGAATTCCCCGGGATGGGAATCGCCCGGCTCAGGGCAGGCAGCTCCCGGCTGGAGGTGCACCCCGGGGCGAAGCCAACCTCCGCGACGCCTCCCCTCTCCTCTCCGCCCCGCTGCCCGGCCGCGCGCTATTTGTTATTAAAAAAAAAAAAAATTAAAATACAGATATCCCAAAGGAAGAACCACCCGCCCCGAAGCACCCACCGCTCCTCCCTGCCCCTCCCTCCCCGCGTTGCTCCCTTGACACAAGGTAAACTTCAAAAAGAAGACGCCCGGTCCCTGTAGGCGCATCCCGGGACGGGCAGGGCCGCGGTACTGTGGGTCCCCAGCCCCGGCGGTGGGACCTCAGAGGGTGCCGTGGCCGCGGGATCCCAGGGCGAACCAGCCCATCTTCTCCTGCGCCAGGTCCAGGTCCCGCAGGCGGATGCCCACCTCCCCGAGGAGGATGTTCTCCCAGAAGCCTTCCTCGCTCAGCACGCTCAGGCGCAGCTCCCGCTGCTGCAGGTCTCCCCTGGGGATGCCGTCGTAGACCAGCTGCGGGGCAGAACGGGGCAGACCCTCAGCCACGGACCCCCCCCAGACCCCCCCAGCGCCAGCCCCACCCCACGTACCATCTCGTTGTAGGTGGGGTTGCAGGTTTTTCGGGCCACTTTGGTTTTCCTCTTGGTTGTTTTTTGGGGGTCGGGCAGCAGGTAGGTCTTGACGTAGGGATCGGGGTCATTGCCATCCTGCAATGGTGGCTGTGGGGCAGAGCCGGGGGACACCCCGTGAGCACAGCAGCGGGGCGGACCCCCACCCTGCCACCCCCCCCCGGGCACCGCGCACCTACCAGCCCCCGGATGTGCATCACCATGATGAAGAGCTTGTTGTTCTTGTAGGAGATGGAGAGCTTCACCTCCCCGCCGACCTTCCCCAGGGGCCGAGCCCACGTGGCGTCTGCAGAGGAGGAGAGGAGGGGGCGTGGGTGGGACGGGAGCCCCCCGCCATCGCCCCGCGCGCTGCCAGCCAGCTGCCAGCACTGCCGCCAGCCCCCCTACCTGCCGGCTTCGGGGTCGGGTTGGTGCCAGCCGCCTTCTCGTCCCGGGGCAGAGGGTGGAAGAAGGTGTAGATGAGGTCGCACTGCGGGGCGAGGAGGTGACGTTAGCGGTGACGGTGGTGACCGCGTCCCCCCGCTGTTTGGGACCGATGCTTTACACGGTGCGCTGGCCCCCGAGCACCTTCCCACCTCGCCAGCATCCCCAGCACCATCCCCACCTCTGGGGAGGCAGAAGACCCCTCCTCTGCCCCGCCGGGACCCCCCCCAGCTCCACACCTCTGCCACCTCAGGGGCCGCGTGGATGAGGTGCCAGATGTAGCCGTTCAGCTCCTCCTTCCGCCGCTCGGCCACCGCTTCGCCCCGTGACCGCCCGATGACGAACCTGCTGGGGAAGCTGCGGGGACGGAGACTCAGCAACGCCCGGCGGGTGGCGGGGAGCCCCTGGGGGTCCATGGGGGTCTGCGGGGGTACCTGGGCAGCAGCGAGGAGGGGAAGAGGAGGCGCAGCTTGTTGTGCAGCTCCTGGAACTCCTCGAAGGTGCGTTGCACGAAGGTCACCTCGCCCGGGCTCTCCCGCTGCACCTTCACCACGTAGGTCTGCAGAGAGCGGGGGCTGTGACACGGGATGGGGAACCCAGGTGCCCCAAGCCCACATGGGGCCGGGGAGGAGCATCGGGACAGAACCACACAAGCTGTCCCTTCGCCTGTCCCCAACTGTCCCCACTCACGTAGCCCTTGCTGGGGTTGAAGACCCTCTCATGGCGGCAGAGGAAGACGTCACGGATCCGGCCGGACGTCTTGATGGTGTGCATGCGGGGAGCGAAGGAGAGGGTCGGGCGGGCGTCAGAGCCCGTGAACTTCATCTGCGCCAGGTTGTGGATGAAGAAGTTGAGCTTGGTGGCCACACTGCCCAGGCTGGACTCGATCAACCTGCAACGAGGCCACCACGTGTTCAGCACAGAGGAACCCATCAGCGTGTCGAGCTGTGCCCAGGTCTTCCTCCATGGGCTTCCTCCATCCCCTCCTGCCCCATCACCCACCCATGTCCTCTACCTGGTGAAGTAGGTGGTGGCATCAGCATCAGAGTCCTGCGGCCTCAAGGCATCATAGACATACTTGAGGTCCTCCAAGTCGGAGAGCTCAGGGATGCCGCAGGACAGCATCTAGGGGGCAAGGCAGGGGGTGAGGGCAGGCGGGGGGAGGAGGACCCCTCTGCCATGCCCTGGAGGGGACAGGTCCGTGCCCCCCCAGCTCTCACCAGCCCCAACAGGTTGAGGAAGAGGTGGGTGTGCTTGCGGATCAGGTTGTAGGCCTGGCAGCACAGGTCGACGAAGTCGTGGAAGCGGCTGGAGGGCTTGTCCCCCCCGTTGATGACGTACGCCATGTCTGAAGTGAAGACGAACGGCGCCCGGTCCCTGCACCGGGGAAGCAGGGACAGAAAGTGAGCACGGCTTGGGGTCACCCACCACCGGGACCACAACATGAGATTCCACTCTGTGAAATCAGGGTGGACCCTGATGCTGAAGAGCCGCAGCCCCGCAGGGACGAGCCCAGGCGAAGGGGAAGGGGATGCCGGAGGCGTTTCTCACCTCTTGATGTTGCCGAACATCTGCGCGTGGCCCAGGAACCTGCCGAAGTCGATGTGAAACATGTGGCCGGTGGTCTTGAGCATGATGTTGTCATTGTGCCGGTCGCAGATCCCCAGCACGTAGGTGGCCACGCAGCAGCCAGCACAGGAGTAGATGAAGTTCTCCACGGCCTGCGAGGAGGGAGGGAGGGATGGAGCCACCAGGCAAGGAGAAAGGCTGGACGTGTTGGGAAGTGACAGGTCTTGTCCCTGGAGAGGGTGGCATGAGGAGCAGGGACCCTGCCAGGCTCCTCCTCACCTTCTCGTACTCATCCTCCTCGGGATTGTGCTTCTGCAGCCAGTCTGCCAGCGGCCGGTCTTTGAAGGAGCCTGTCACACCGTGCTCCACCTGGATTTTCCGTAGGGTCTCGGCATTGGGGATCATCTCCACCATACCTGGCAGCGTGGACAACAGGGTAAGACCCATCCATCCCACCCGGAGGCCACCAAGACCCCAGCCCCTTTGCCACCAACCCAGCCGTCACCACTGCGTGACAGCCTGCAAAGCCGCGTTCCTACAGACGGGCTGGTGGGAGCAGATCCAAAGGGATCACAACTACCCACAGCAGCTCCTCTCTAGCCAAGCTCCAGGAGCTCCTGTGCCATCACCAGCCCAAAAGCATCATGCCCGGGGGCCCGATGCCGCTGGGGACACCCCAATGCCGAGTTACCTCGCCCGCGGCCAGTGGAGAAGCAGCGGAAGATGACCATGCGCATGTCCAGCCCCTCCTGCACCCAGATCTTGTTCATGATCCGGATCATCTGCAGCGTCAGCATGTCCTGCCGCAGGTCATCGCCGCACTGCGAGCCGCAGGGGCAGAGCCGTCAGAGCCGGGGGGCAAAGCCGAGCCAGCCCCACGCAGGCTGGGGCAGCCGTGCCGGGGGTTTGGGCATCGCCGGGAGGACGGGCTCACCTTGAAGATGACTCGGATGTTCTCCCCGAGGGGATCAACGTTCTGGAAGGAGAGCTTCAGGGGGACAGCGTTGGAGTTGAAATAGGAGCAGTCCTGCCACGGGGAGGAAGGCGCAGCCCGTCAGGGCGAGCTGGGTGTGGGCAGAGGAGCCCCTTGATGCCCCCGGCTCCGGTACTCACCCGCGGCACGATCCCCTTCACCAGCAGGCTGGGGCTGAGCGGCAGCCGGCACGACCCGTTCGCCTTGAAGAACTGCTTCACGTCCTCCAGCCCCTCGCGGAGGATGCCCTGCGGGGTGGCCATGGGACAGGGTGGGCACGGGACGAGGTAGGCATGGGACGGGGGGCTAAGATGCAGCCTGGCACCCCCCTGGCACCCACCTGGCGTGCGGACGGGGCGGCATCCCGCACTTGCTGGGCCAGCCTGGCCAGCGTGTTGACGAGCAGGCACTGCCGGTCAAACTCCTCCCGCAGCCCCTTCCCGCAGCAGCAGAGCAGAGCTGCCAGCAGGTACTGGTAGCGGATGCTGAACTGGGAGTCCTTGAGGCCGTCCTTCAGCAGCCTGCTCGGAGCAGGGACACGCGAGGTCAGGCGAGCCCCCGTGTCCCCCATGCCGCTCCCAGCCCCCGCAAACCCACCAGAAGAAGTAGTGGGTGATCTTCAGGTCGCAGATTGCTCTCTTCATGAGGAAGCGAACCAGTGGGCTGTCCAGGTAGCACTCGTACTTCAGGGCCTGGAGAGGGGACAGGTTTGCAGCACAACGGGAGCAGCATGCACCCCATGCCACATCCCGGTCCCACATTGCACCCCATGCCACCTCCTGGTCCCACTATGCACCCCACGCCATGTCCCAGTCCCACAATGCATCCCATGCCACCTCCTGGTCCCACCACGCACGCCATGCCACATCCTGGACCCACCATATACCCCTGCCACGTCCCTGTCCCACCATGCATCCCATGCCACCTCCTGGTCCCACCATATACCCCTGCCACATCCCTGTCCCACCATGCACCCCATGCCACCTCCTGGTCCCACCATGCACCCCATGCCACATCCTGGACCCACCATGTATGCCATGCCACATCCCAGTCCCACAATGCATCCCATGCCACCTCCTGGTCCTACCACGCACCCTATGCCACGTCCCAGTCCCACCACGCACCCCATGCCACCTCCAGGTCCAACTACGCACGCCATGCCACCTCCTGGTCTCACCACACACCCCATACCACATCCCGGTCCCACCACACACCTGGACCAGCTGGGGCAGGTAGTCCAGCAGCTCGGTGTCGGAGATGGAGTCGATCCACTGCACGGCCGTCCTCCTCACCTCCTGGTCCGGGAACCTGCGGCCGGGACAGGCGTCCCAGGGACAGCATCCTCAGCATCACCCCCCCATTCCCACTGCTGCACGGGGAGGGGACCGGTGCCCGAGCCTGCGTCCCAGTGGCACCCACACCCCACCCGTGGCTTACGTGGCGTGCAGAAGCCCCAGGGCATCTTGGTGGCTCATGTAGGTCCACTGGCTGAGCAGGGCGTAGATGTCGGGCAGGCAGGCCCACTCCCAGCTGGGCGCGCTGGCCAGCAGCATGGGCAGGGCGCCGGGCGCCGCGTGGCAGTAGTACCGCTTCTCCCACAGCCGCTTGCGGTCGGCGTCCATCAGCCTACGGCAGCGGGGGGACGGGGGGGCACGGCTCAGGCTCGAGGCAACAGAGGGGACGGCATGGCTGGGGATGGGGCATCCCGTCCCTACACTGCGCCCCGTTCCCCAGGGGACAGCCAGGACCCGAGCACCCGTGCACAGGGGTGACCGAGCTGCTGTCCCCCTGCCCGGGGACCGCCGTGCCGGCCGGGCTGGCCGTGCCCTCCAGCCATTTTTTGCAAGGAGCGTCAGCGCCGTCCTGCGCAGCAGATCCCGGTGCAGCTGCCGACATCTGATCCTCCCGTTTCCAGCCAGCGCCGGAGGGCTCCGGCCGGCTCGGCCACACCGGGCTGGACGAGGGGCCGGGCAGCCGTCCCCACTGGGGGGGATGTGGCTCGAGAGACCCTCCCCAGAGAGGGGCAGCCGGCGAGAGCAGAGCGCAGGAGGACTGAGCACCGGCAGCTCTGACAGATGCCAGGCTCCATCCTCACCCCGAGCCGCTGGCGGCCAGAGGCAGGGTCGGACCCTCAGATCCCCCCTGTGCGTGCTGGGACAGCGCTGGGGGTGTATCAGCAGAGACCCCCAGGCAGGGTGACGCCATCCCCACGCCGGGTTGCTTACCAGTAGAGTGATTTCTTCTGCATCGCCTCCCGCAGCTTGCGCTGGTCCTCCTCCCCCAGGCTGCCGAACTCGTACTTGGGGCTGAACCCGGCTGCCAGCGGGCTGGTGAACTTCACCTCGAAGGCGGAGGTGGGGAAGTCGATCTGGGGCAGAGGCAGAGGGTGAGCGGGGTCCGCACGTGGGGCTCGGGGCGTGTGTGTCTCCTGGGACCCCCCGCCGCAAGGCTGTACCTGCAGGATGACGCTGTCGGGCTGGTGGAAGTTGGGGGCACTCGACCTGGCTCTGGAGTTGTCTTGGGTCGCAGGCCACAAGCCCAGGAGCTTTCGCCCACAGGTCAGGACCCTGGAGGAGAAGGAGGGGTGAGAGCCTGGCATGGGGAGTTGGTCTGCTGGGGCAGGAGGGTGGCACCGCCGCAGCGATGCTGTCCCCTTGCTGAGCTGAGGCGCTGGGGACCCTCCTGCCACACTCCGGGGACGCCGGCACGGTCCCTCGCTGCGCCCATCGCAGCAGGACACCCCACGTACTGCCTGAAGTTGAAGAGGGGGGTGGTCACCCAGCCCAAGGCTTCGGGGACCCGCCGCTGCTTGTTGGCGTCGGAGGAGCTCCCCGGGGGCGGGACGGGCACGGCGAAGAGCGTGACGCTGAGCAGCGTCTCCCGCGGCAGACGGTTCACCTGGACGGGGAAGCAGATCCTGCAAGAGAGGGATGGGTGCTGTCAGCGGCACCGAGCCCCCCACCCTGGGATGCCAAGCGTGCCCCAGGAAAACCCGGCTCAAGAGACGCCTTTGCTGCTGGCATTGGGCTGCCCCGGCATGGGATGGAGGTCCCACATCATGGGCAGACACCCATGGGAGGCAGCCGGTTTCGGGGAGAGCCAGCTGCTTGTGTAGCCCCATCCTCTCCCAGAACCAGGGAGCCCCGCTGCTCTCTGTCCCGGGAAGGTGACCGCAGGGCATGGGGGCTGCTGTGGGGGGCCCCCACCTTACACTGACCTCGTCCCGTGGCTGCGTGGGACCCCGGGGCTGAGGCTCCGGCTCCTCTCCGACGCTCCCGGGGAGCCCAGGGTGGCAGCTACACCCCCCCCACGGGTGGGCACGGGCGGGGGATTGCCCCTCGGAGGGGACGGGCACGACTCCGTTCCCCACCGGCCGCTCGGCGCCTGTCCTTGGGGGGCACCGGCGCCTTCTAAAATTATCCCGTCCCATCCCCACCTCCCCGGGCCACTGCCAATGCCAGGCGTGGCGAGGGCTCGGCACGGCCGCCCCGCCTGCTCCCGGCGTTATTTTTGGAGCAGATCTCCTTTCCCGGGGGCAGACATGCAGGTCCAGGGAGCGCGGGGCTGGCACTGGGGCTATTCCTGGGGATGACACGAGAGCTTCCGACACCCAAAAAGCAGGGAGAGGCACAGAGAGGAGCCGCTGGAGCAGGGGAGGAGGAGGAGGAAGAGGATGGCACCAGGGACCCCCTGCCTGCCCCGTGGACAGGGCGCTGCCTTACTGCTGGTCCCATATGATGAGGTGGAAGAGGTATTTGTAGACATGGGCCTTCTTGGTGAGCAGGGGGTTGCACAGCTCCTTGCCGCCATGGCTGAGGGAGCAGGAGAGGTAGAAATCTTCGTAGCTGCAAGGGGAGCAGAGGGAGCTGTGAGCTGGGGGGGGGAAGGGGGGCTTTGCCTGGGGCAGGGGAGCCAGCACCCAGGGGTTCACCCCACCATGGGGCAAACCCTGCCTCAGCGGGGTGGGGAGGATGGAGGTGCTGCCCAGGCTGGGCTCGGGAAGGGGGCTGCACCAGGGAGGGGGTGCAGAACCAGCAGCCCCCGTCCCCATCGCCATATGCCACTGCGCATACCATCACACAGGGGGCTGCCGGGGCGGGGGGGAGCCCTGCCATGTGGCAGGTGCCGAGCGACAATCCGGGGAGGGCTGCGGGGCGCCGGAGGTCAGGGGATGCCGGCATTTCCCAGGCTACCCGCTTTGTTCGGAGCCAGTCACCAAGGGGAATACATTAAGGACAGGACAAAGGCGAGGGGTCCCCGGCGGGGTGGCTGCTGCCGATGCCGCTGCCTCGCACGCCCTCCCCGTGGCCGGCTCCTGCTGCCCGCCCGGAGCCCCGCCGGCCCCTGGCGCAGGGACGAAAACGGGTACGGGCACCGCGGCACCCAACAAAGGAGCACGCTGCCGATGTGGGGCGAGGGCAGCCCGGCCCCGCTGCACCAGGGCCATCTGTCACATCCCCGGGGAGGCAGCGAGCCCCGGAGCGACGCTGCAGCCCCGGGGATTCGTGGGGTTGGGATGGGAGAGCACGGTAGAGCCCGTCGCACCCGCTCGCGCCCAGAGGCTCCGGCATCAGCTGGCTCTGAGTGTCCCTCACCACCCGCCGAGCACCAGCATCCCCATACCCCTGCCCTTTGGGAGGCTTGGGGCGGGTTAGCTCTTATTCCCTCCATGCCTGCTGAATATCTGGGACAGGGACACCCTCCTCAGTGACCCAGGAGAGGGATTTAACACGGGTGTGAGCCCCAGGATGGGCAGGCAGAGGCTGAGCAAGGCCAGGCAGCTGCCCTTACCTGGCAGCCCAGGTGATGGGGATGCGGTGGGTGGCATAGACGGTGAAGGAGAGCGGGCAGGAGAGCAGGCGAGCCTCCTGCGCCACGCCGTGCTCCCGGCTCCCGTGCACGGCCGTCTGGAAGTCGGCGTTGAAGGTGCTGCAGTAGAGCTCAACCAGGTTGAGGATGGCGGCCGTCAGGCTCTCCACAATCCTCTCTGCAGGGGAGGGGGGACAGGGGTGAGACGGGGCGGCTGCTGGCCCCGCTGCCCCTGTGGCGTCCCTCTGGGCGGGGGTCGGGGTGCTGGAGGGACCCCAGGGATGGACCTCGGGCTGGTCTCCCCGGGGACAAAGTGGGCGAGAGGGAGAATTTCAGGCTTCCCACTTTGCTGAGTTCATGGGGAGGAATAACAGCCATTGCCTCCAGAAACCCTCTTTTCTTAACCAGAACAGTTTCAAACACATTTTTGGCCTTAATAACTGAGGAGGAGGGGTTTGAAGATTAAAAGCACCAAGAACTTGAGCCCAGAAGGGGAGGAGGAGAACAGAAATACCTCGATTTTCCCTCTTGGCCAGAACATTTGGATCCTGTTGAGGAAAAAAGAAACCACAAGAGCAACATCAGAATCGGCCCCGCGCTGTCGGCGGGGAGCAGCTCGCCAAGGCAGCCGCTTGACGCAACCAGCCCGGGCTCCTCGGCTGCCGGAGCAGGCAGCACGGCCAGGCAGCTGCCTGCTCCCAGCTATTGAGGAATTTTCCACGTGGTACGGCGGGAGGAAGGAGGGAAAGAAGTCAGATGTGAGAATGTGCTTCCCCTCTGCACCTCCCAGCTGAGCGCCCCAGTCCCGCACCCCCAGGGACCAGGGACCCATCACTGACCTTCTGGATTTTGGGCTGCATGCGGGAGGGGCAGGGGGGCATCTGGTTGAGGGCGGCCGTGATCTCCTGGGACTCCACGGCAGCCAGGGCGTTGCAGATGGCCATGACCGACTGGATCACCCGTTCTGCCTTCAGCGGGAAGTCGCCCTGGGGGGCAGAGAGGGGGGCTGACGCAGGACCCCTGGGCAGCTGAGGTCCATACTCCATGCATGGGGAGGTGCACCAGCCCCTGCCTCAGTTTCCCCTCCTTTCACACCTTTCCCTTTCTCTGATGCACCTTCAGAGCCCCGTAACGAAAAGAGGAAAGAGTCCATAGCAAATCAGACAAGGTGACCCCAAAAATGCCCCCTCCGTCCCTGGTGCTCACCTCGGCTGCCAGGAAAGCATCCACTTCGTTGTGGAAGGTGTCGAAGAGGAGACTCAGGGCCTGTCTGGGAGACAGAGAGCAGAGCTCAGCCCCGGCCGGGCGGGCACCCAGTGCAGGAGGCCGGTCCCGCCGTGTCCCCTCTACCTGCTGATGGTCTGCTTGATGGGTCTCTCCTGGAGGTGGATGTAGTGGTTGAGGGTGGAGGGGCTCTGGTCATCGTTTGCCTGGAGATGGAGAGATGCTGTGCCGCAGCTCGGCTGCAGACGGGTGCTCCCGCAGCAGGGAGGTGGCAGGGCCATCCCCGCGCTGTCCCCCGCACCCGGGCACCCACCGTCCGGGCCAGCTCGCTGCGCACCCCCTTCCTCTTCATCAGCTGCAGGCGGATGTCGATGTCGAACTTCCGGCAGTGCTGGATGTACTCGTGGCTGCCCAGCGCGTGCTTGCTGCGGGGACGGAGACCGCACGCTGAGCCCGTGGCCCCTCTCCATCCCACCCCACACCCCAAAATTCAACCCGCGATGCCCCATCCCAGCGTCCCGTGGCCAGGCAGCGTTGGCTGGCGCTCGGCTGCAGCTGCCTCGCCCGCAAACGGACGTTCATGGCACCACACCGCTTGTGCTAGGAAACCCGAAGAATAAGCTATTGTCTTCTCTCCTTCCCCTACACCCTGCAAAAAGCTGTGCCCAGCCCAGCCGGGACGGCGGAGCAGGAGCGGGCGTGGAGGAGCCCGTCATGCCTGGACCTGCCTGCTGACGCGTGGGAAGCGTGGACCCGAGGAGCCGGAGGATGCTCCGGCTGACAGCGGGACCGGGGTGAGCCCCGGAGCAGGGGGTGACAGCCTGGTCCCACCGTGCCCACCAGCACAGGCACTCCCCCCAGAGCAGGACTGGCAGAGCTTGCCGTCCAGACCCACTTTCCTTGCTGGCTGCGGGGGAGAAGGAGCTGATTCAGCCCTGGCCGGCGCGGCAGAGCCACGGGTGCCAAGGGGGTGTGGGAGGCTGCAGGGGACAGGGACAGTCTGATCAGTGCGTGGCCACCAGTGCCACGTCCTGCCCCGTGGCTGGGACGATGGGCAAGACGAGTGTGGGGAAGGGGCTGCACGGAGCCTTGCCTGCAGCAACGCACCCGCAGCGCCGGCATCCTGCGCACCCCTGCACGGGAGAGGAGCTCAGGCTGGTGTGCAGGGCTCGAGGGCCCGACCGGCTCCGCAGGGAGGGTTTTGGCACTTACAGCATCTCCTCCACCACGGGGAAGATGTGGAAAGAAAAGACCGGCGACAAAAGGGCTTTATGTCCCAGGGCTCTCTCAAAGGTCCTTTGAGGGCCCCGGGAGATACGGCAGTGCCTGCCTGCACCAGCTCCCGGGGAAACGCTCGCCGGGGACGGGCTGTCCCGCTCCGCACCCAGGATGCCGCTCCCTGCCATAAAAGCAGGAGGCTCATCCCTTTGGGAAATGCCCTCCAAGCTACAGCTGGGTGCTCCCTGGTAGCCCCGAGCCGCCCAGGGCAGAGGTTTGCTGTACGGGGCAGATGTACGGGCACGCTGCCGCACCCAGGGCTAGTCAGCAGCTTGCTGTGTGCGAGGACGTACGCACACACGTGCACACACGTGCACACACGTGCACCGGGCTGCTCAGCAGCAGCAGGGCTCAGCATCGACGGGAAGAACCGCTTCAGCCGGCCGTGCCGGGCAGGCAGGAGCCGGGGCTGGGCTCCGCTCGCCCTCTGTACGGATGCTGCGCAGGCTCTCCTGGGCTGAGCAATTCCCAGTCGCCCCTTTGGGGCCCAAACCGGCAGCTCCCGGAGGCCATGGCAAAGCTCCCGCAGATTTCCCGCGGCGGGGCCAGGCCCAGGGCAGGTCTCCAGCAGCGGGAGCTGGCTGGCTGCACCGAGCCGTCGGGAAGGACGGCGTGTGCCCGTGGCACGTGTGGCTGCTGCAGCTTCCTCTGCAGAGAGCTCTCCCGAGCTGCCGGACCCCCAGACCCCTCTGGGAACGCAGCCTTCCTCCGGGAAAGGCAGCATGGCGGGGAGGGATCTGGGCAGGTCTTGGTCCCCATCGCCCATCCCTGGCTCCGCAGCCGAGGGAGCCCACTGCAGCCGTGATGCTCCCGTGCCCCCCACACCCGCTCCCCCCGACACGTCCCTTCTCCACCTTCTCCTGCAATTTAAACAGGGAGAAGCTGGGCTCTGCTGCTCCGCTCGCTGACATGGCTGTTATTAATACTCCTCCAAAGAGCTTTTTTGGCAGCTCCCTGGTTTTCAGGCCTGTCTCCAGGCGCGCCAGGGTCAGCGTGATGGATACCCCGCCACCGGGAAAGATGCTCCCAACATGCTGGTTTTGGCAAGATCATCGCCGTGGCTCGGGAGGCAGGAAACCAAGCGGAGAGGCTCCCGCTGTGCTGACCGAGATCAGCCCTGACCTCCCATCACACCCAGCCGAGGCCACGCACGGGGCAAGCCCGGCCGAGCGCGTGAGCCCCAGGATGACTGCGTTGCGTCATCCCCCCTGCCACAACACTCACTTCTGCAGGAACTCCTCCAAACCACAGATCTTCAGCACGAAGTCCTCGACGTCGACGGCGTGCAGCTCATCGTGCGTGTAGCACAGCGCCTGGTAGATCAGCAGGTCCACAGTGGAGGAGCCTGCGGGGAGAAGCAGCAGCATCCTGAGCCCCGGGGATGGTGGGAACCCCCCCCAGATCCTCCACCCCGGTGTTGCTGGGGTCTGTCCCCACTTCATATCACCCCGGGTTCCCCAGAGCTTGCTGCAAGGGGAGACGGGCGAGCGGCCGCGTCGCACGGGACACTTACAGTCGCAGGTGAAGGTGAGGGGTTCCCGCAGGCTGTCACACAGCACCGTCACCTTCAGGCTGACGCCGTGGCCCAGCTGCTCGGGGCTGAGGTTGACGGCACTCCACACCACGCCGGTGAGGGAATAGTCCTCGGTGCTGTAGCCAGATCGCAGCCTGCGGAGGCAGGGACAGGTCAGAGATGCTGCCTTGCTCTGGGTTTTTGCCCCACCGCCCCAAAAAATGCCTGTTTTGGGGCATTTTGCAGTGGGATGCTCCAGCCCCGGCCAGGTACTCACACGTCGAGCATGTGGCAGAAAGCAGCCACCTCCTCATCCCGCTCCTCAGAGACTTCGAAGAGCTCGTAGCCGTTGGTGAAGGAGTGCGGCCGGGGGGCAACCTACAGGGTAGAGCACAAGCCCGTCAGCCGGCTGCAGCGTCCCTGGGGGCTCCAGCCCACCGCCCGCCTGGGACGGGTTTGCCAGATCCCCCCGTCAGAGCACCAGGCACCGAGAGCCTTTGCTGGCCCCGGCGTTGCTGCGGCCGGGGGAAAGGCAGCTCTGCAGCGGCGCAGGGGGACCTGGACCAGCACGGGAGGGGTTGGGGCCGGGCAGGCACCCGCTGCAGGACGCATCACCCACATCTCCACCAGCACCTTCCCCATGGCTGGGAGAAGGGAGCCCCGAGGTTTTGCTGCCCCAGCCCCCAAAACTGGCCGTGTCCAGGTTGTTTCCAAAAGCTTCCCCAGTGGAGATGAGGGATGGGCAGAGACGGACCCGAGGACGCTGTGGGACAGGCAGGGACTGTCCCCACGCTACCGAGGTGCTGCAGCAGAGCCCTGCCCGCGCCCGGCCCCGCACATCGGTCTCCCACCGCGCCGCCGTGCCAGGCTCCCCCCGCACCCGGGGGTCCCCGGGCCTCCGTTGCTCTTTCCCAGCGAACAATGGCCCCACTGTCAGAGCAATTAACCCAGCCAGAGCTAATGGGAGGCAGAGAAAGGCAGAGAACACAGCAGCCGCTAAAGACAATTTTAATGCTCTTTTATAATTGGTTTCTGACACCGAGAAAGCCGAGAGTGACTTACGCAGCCAAGCAGTCCCTAGCTGCATCCCTCGCTCCCTGGGGAGGGGGGACCCTGCAAGGAAGGCGACTTCTCCCGTTATTTATCTCCTCCTCTTGCTGGAGGTGGGATGAGCCGTGGCTTTGTCCCTGCAACGGGCACCCTGGCAGGGACAGGGGGACCTGACAGCCCCAGGAGAGGGACGGCGACAGCGCCAGCAGCCCCCCAGTGCCTCCGAGTGCGGAGGGGAGATACCCCGCTCGCTGCCCTATGGAGGGAAGAAGGGAGCTGGGATCGGAAAGGAGGTCGCGAGCCGAACAGGAAAGCGATCGCCCAGCTCTCGGGAGGAGACTCCCGGCTCTTTCCGGAGGATCTTGTGACGTTTCGTGAGCTGGCAGGACACGAGCCCGCTGCAAACCACCTGCAGCGTGGCCTCCGGAGCTGGCAGCGCTTGCTTGCATCCCCAGGATGCTGGGGGGTGACAGCAATGGCCAGGGTCAGCCCCAGCGGTTTCCGGGCACGAGGGTGCGGAGACGAGGCAGCGCTCGGGACGGCTGTGCCCAGAGCATCCCGCCTGCTCGGGTGGGACGTGTCCTTCTGCTTGGCTTCCCAGCCCTGGTTCACCCACCCCAGAGGGTTTTGGCCACAGCTACGGGATCCCGCGCCCCTCAGGGAGCTGCGCAATCTGGGAAGCTCTTACCAACCCCCGGGGACGGGGTCTCAGGGCGCGGACACCTCTGACCGTGATGCACCGACAAGGCTCTGAGAGCCCCGGTGATGGGACAAGTAAAACCAACCCGAAGCGAAGGAAACGCAGCAAAGTCACCAAGTTCCCGGCTCCACTTCCAAGACAGCAAGAGAAAAGCCTCTTACCGGATCGACGGAGATCCTGCGGTTCTTGTTCAGTGCCAGATTCTTCCGGTTGCCGAAGCGGGAGACGTATGTCCGTGGTGGGACCTGGGGGGGCATGGTCTTGCTCCGTGCCACCGGCTTGCCGCTCGATTCCTTCTCGAAGATGCTCCTGCCCTCCTTCCAGCCGCGAGCAGCCTCCCGCAGCACCTCCGACTCGTAGGTGGACTTCAGGTTGAGGCAGGTGATGGCGTCGTTGATGCCGCCGTAGTCAGCGATGCCGTAGGGGTCCTCCTCGGAGATGCGGCGGCCGAGCAGCTTGCTGTGAGCCCGCTCCTGGGCTGCTGAGAACATGTTGATGTCCCTGGGCTGGGGTCCTTTGGAGGGTGGGGGGGACCCCTTCCCCGAGCGCTGGCTCCCCTCCGGGGAGCTCCAGAGGGGGTGCCGGGGGGGCAGCGGGGGCGGCGAGAGTTTTTTGGGGGAGCTGTCCCCGCCGTCGTGGGGCGAGGTGCCGTTGAGGGGCTCCCCGAGGAAGTCCCCCCCTGACCCCTCAAAGATGTACAAGTAGTCCTCAGCCAAGGGTCCCTTCAGCCAGGGCTGGGGGTCCGGCCGGGGGGGACTGGGGCCCGGGGGATGTCCGGGCGTGGGGGGACCCTCGGGTGCCACTGGGACGTTGCAGCTGAGTGTGGGGTCGGAGCCGGAGAGTCCACGTGCCGCTTTGATGCCGGCGCAGCCGTTCCTCTCGGCGGGCTCGTCCCAGGAGATGAGGGGCCGCTCTCCCCGCTGCTTGGCCCGGCTCTCCTCCTTGTCCTGCCGCAGGCGGGAGAGCGCGTCGTACTCCATCTGCAGAGCCTCCGCCAGCGCCAGCTCCTTCCGGCTGATCCCCACCGACTCCAGCGACTGCCAGTGCTCCCCATCGCCGCGCGTGGCGGACATCGCTCTGGGGACCAGGACCTCCGCTTCCCGGGCTCAGGGGTCAGGAGAAAGGCATGCTGCACCGCCGGCCACCTGGGAAAGGCAAGGGTTAACGGCTGGGCAGGCGGACGAGGGTCCTGCCTGTGGTACAGCCCTTCCTCTCTGCGATGGAAAAGAGGAAACGTTCGGCGGCTCAGAAACGCTGGGTTAAATAAAGAAATTGCTGCTGCCCGCCCACCCCAGAGCTCCACGGCCACTGGGCAGGCAGGGCTGGTTGGCCCAGCAGCAGCTGCCGGGGCTATTGCTGGAGCCCGACGTATTTCCCCGAGGACAAAATAATATTTCTCCGAGGATAAATTAAGAAGCAGAGTGGGGAGGGCAGCGAGGCCAGCGCCTGCAGCTGGGGTTGACTCAACCCGCAAGCTCGCTGCCATGGGGAGCCTGCCCCGGCACAGGCTTCGCCGCGGTGCCGATGCTCCAGCGACGTACCCAGGACACGGCTCTGAGACGCCTTGCTCGTCTTGGAACCACCACAGCTTTGAGAAAAAGACAGCCTCCGCAGCAAAACTAGGGCTTTTTGAAGCAGAAAGGAAAAGATGAGAGAGAAGGGAAAGGGAAGGACAAGCTGGGGTGCTGCCCGCCTCGCCCCCACCGTGCCCGCCGAGGAAGAGGATGCTCAGCTTGCAGCAGCCCGGGCAGCGAGGCACCAACCTCCCGCGGCCGGTCCCGAGGGATTTATCCGGCAGCACACTGCTCTCTCCCTGTCTGAGAGCCGTGGTGTCCTGTCCCCAAACCCCGCTTCAGCAGCGGGAACTGCACATGGCGCGGGACAGCTGGGAGCGCTCGCTGCTCACCAGCTCACATTCACAGAAGCACAGAATCCCAGAATCACAGAATGGTTGGGGTTGGCAGGGCCCTCTGTGGGTCACCCAGTCCAACCCCCTGCCCAAGCAGGGTCACCCACAGCAGGCTGCACAGCACCGCGGCCAGGCGGGGCTGGAATATCTCCAGAGAAGGAGACTCCACAGCCTCCCTGGGCAGCCTGGGCCAGGGCTCCGTCACCCTCAGAGGGAAGAAGTTCTTCCTCGGGTTCAGCTGGAGCTTCCTCGGCTTCAGTTTGTGCCCGTTGCCCTTTGTCCTGTCGCTGGGCACCACTGGAAAGAGTCTGGCCCCGTCCTCCTGACACCCACCCTGAAGATATTGATCGGCATTTCTAAGGTCCCCTCTCAGCCTTCTCTTCTCCAGGCTGAACAAGCCCAGCTCCCTCAGCCTCTCCTCGTAGGAGAGATGCTCCAGCCCCCTCATCATCCTCGTAGCCCTGTGCTGGACTCTCATTCCCATTCCCCAGCACCGACCAGTCTGGGCTGCTTCAGCAAGAAAGAAACGGGGGCACGGCGATGGGGACGCGGGCATCACGCTCTGCTCTAATGACCACTGGCAGCCCCAGCCCCCTCGGACGGACCCGTGGGTCCCTCCGAGCCTCCCCGCAGTGCCCAGCACCGCACAGCCTCCAAACCCAGCTTTTTGCAGGATTCAACTGCATGAGCAGAGGCAAAACAGCCGGGCTGGAAACCGCTCCCTGGCCCCCGACCAAAGCCCGCGGAGGGCGGTGACCGCAGCGGGGGGGGCTCTGCTCTGCCCAGCCAGCACCACGCTCCCCGGGGAAGGATGTTTCACCTCCTCTTCCTTTCCTAGCAAAATAAATAACGAAGTGGATGTTAAACAGAAAAGTGGAGCAAGCCCGCAGACCCTGGAGATGGCCAGCACTCGAAACCTCTGGAGCTGAGAGGCAGCGGAGTGTTTTCGGGCTCTGGCCAGGGCTGGCTCACGAGCCTCAGCACCGGGAGGACACCGGACCTCCGCTGCCAGCCCACCCCGGGCTCTCCCCTGCCTGCTCTGACCCCTGGCAATGGAGGAGCCCGTCTGTGCCCCCCACACCCCACCCCACAGCATCGGGAAACCACCTCCAGCCCGGGCTATGCAGGCGACCACGCTCCTCCGGCACACAGCGCCCGGTGAGCATCACCATCGTCACCAGCTGGTCCTCGCCGTCCCCTCCCTGCCCGGTCGCCAATTATCACCCGCAGCAGCCCCCAGACACATCACCCCCTCCCCACCCGCAAACGGGCCCTCCTGACCCCGGGACCAGATGGCTGCTAATTAGCCCGGCCCCGGTTTCGCCTGCTGCAAACCCGCTCCCTGCGAGCGAGGCGGGTTGGACCCCCCCACCGGCACGGGTCTCCTCTCGGCCCCCCAGCACCAGGCTGGCCAGGCACCTTGCTCAGCCGGCTTCTTTGTGCTGTCGAACTGGAAAAATGGCTTCAGAGGGGATGGGCTGTAAACGTTCCCTTCCCCGGCATTTTGGACCCTGCTGGCAGCCGTGGGCTTTTCCCGGAAAAATAGAAATCCCAAAAGCTGGCAGTCCTGGGCTTCTGGAAGCTGAACAAAGAAAAATCTGCTTTTAACCCAAAAGCAATAAAATCAAACCGATTTTTGTGGCTGACAAAGCCACAAACCCGTTCTCGTCTCCAAGAGAAGCATCTGCATCTTGCTGACGTTTTGAGCAGAGAAACGCTCCCGCCCGGTCGAGCCGGAGCTCCCGCCTGTGCCGGTGGGCTGCAGCCGGACCCGCGCCGGAGCAGCAACCCCAAACCCCATCCTGCCTCTGCCGCGAGCCGGGCGGGCACCGTCGGAGCAGCCGGGACACAGGGATGGGGATGGGGAGGCAGGCTCAGCCCGTGCTTGGCACAGCAGCCTCGTGGTGCCAACACCAGCTGGAGAAAAGCCATGCAGGAGGGGGCTGCGTGCAACCCGGGGGACGTCACCTCAGCTGGGGACACCACACGTGTCCCCGAGCAGCCGGCTCAGCCCCTTCCCTCGCGAGCCAGCGCGGCAGCTGGACCAAGGCGACGCAAACGTACATGGAAGAGCCCCAGCCTCTCCCAGTTGCCCTCCCAGTCCTCGGTCGGGGGCAGGACCGATGCTTCACCAGCACCTCCCGCTGCAGGCTCCTGCTCCCGGGGGTTTGGGACCTGTTACAAAAATTACCCGGGACTGCACGGTTAGGTCTCAGCACGAGAATTCTGAATTCTGAATTCCAGAGGAGCAGAGGCAAGCAGATTTTTTTCCTCTTTAAAATACTACTACTACTAACACAGGGATAATTTTCTGACTTTAAATTTCCTGGCGTACGCCACGGTCACGTCAGCCTCAGGAGACCCATCCAGCTTGGGATCCCACCTTTCGGAGAAACGCTTCCCCGCACTGAGTTACTGCTGCCGCAGCGCACGGCTCGGCCGGAGGCGCGCGGGAGGGAGAACCACTCATCCACTGGAAACCCTTTGTGTAAGCCCCAAATTATGGTTTAACACAACTTTCTTCACAGTTTGCACCAGCACAGCCTCATAGCAGTGATTGCAGCCGCACAGGGAGCCACGTGCCGGCACCACATCCACAGAATCCCGGCACGGCAGGGGTTGGCAGTGACCTCTGTGGGTCACCCAGCCCAACCCCCTGCCCAAGCAGGGTCACCCAGAGCAGGCTGCACAGCACCGCGGCCAGGCGGGGCTGGAATATCTCCAGAGAAGGAGACTCCACAGCCTCCCTGGGCAGCCTGGGCCAGGGCTCCGTCACCCTCAGAGGGAAGAAGTTCTTCCTCATCTGCAGCTGGAGCTTCCTCTGCTTCAGTTTGTGCCCGTTGCCCCTTGTCCTGTCGCTGGGCACCACTGGAAAGAGTCTGGCCCTGTCCTCCTGACACCCACCCTGCAGATATTTAGAGGCATTTCTAAGGTCCCCTCTCAGCCTTCTCTTCTCCAGGCTGAACAAGCCCAGCTCCCTCAGCCTCTCCTCGTAGGAGAGATGCTCCAGGCCCCTCATCATCCTCGTAGCCCTCCGCTGGACTCTCTCCAGCAGCTCCTCATCTTTCTTGAAGTGGGGAGCCCAGAACTGGACACAGCACTGCAGATGGGGCATACCCCACCAGCAACCACTGCCCTGTCCGGAATGGCCGCACCGGCAGAGCACAGGGCCGTATCCCCGGTGATGTGCTGCCAGGGTGCACCAAGCCAACCTCCTCTCGGGCACAGCCCTCGAGAACACCAGTGCTGAGACCGAAACGCAGCCGAATCGGCTTCAAATCCTCTTTCAGGAAGCTCTTGCATTTTGAAACACGATTCCAGAGCATCACGGCTCCTTGTCCAACACCCCCCCGGGCTCCGCGCACCCTGGGGCACCCTCCAGGGATGGGAGGCTTGGGGTGAGGCTTTCACACCTGCATGAGCCGGATCCCGTAGAGTTTATTTTTCAAATACCACAACGGCCAGATCCACCCAGGAGCAGCCAGGTCCCCCCCCATGAGGGCTCCGGGCTCCACCAGCCCCCTCAAAACCCCTCCACGCCAGCCGGTCCCGTTCTGCGGTGGCTCTCGGGGACAGCCTCTCTGCAGGGCTTTAGGGCAAAGGATGGCTCTCCCTGTCCCCACTCCCAGCATCGGTGGGACGGGGGTGGACTATCCCAGCCCTGGTGCAAAGGTTGGGAGGAGGGTGAGGAGGATGAGGGGAGGGGATCTGAGGGGAGCTCAGCACCGCCTGCAGCCACCCCACGCCTGCTCCTGCTCCCCGCATCTGAGCAGCACCTGCTCGGCGTGGGGAGGGACGAGGGAAGCCGAGCAGAAAATTGTCCTGTGGGACCCCGCAGCCAGCCCTGCCTCCCCATGCCTGGGGATGGGAGCCCGGGGCAGAGCCACCTCGGCCGACGGGGACTCACTGTGCACCCCCGGATCTCTCCATCCATCCATCCATCCATCCATCCATCCATCCCTCCCTCCATCCCTCCCTTCCCCCTCATAGGCAGCTGCATCGGAGCAGATAGAAACGTCCGAAGCATCTGGGAAGCCATCAAACATCTGAGGGCGAGGAAGCAAAGCCAGCCCCGGCGGGGCACCTCCCCGGGGTGTGGGAGCCGAGGATGGAGGTTATGCCTATCAGGGGAGACAATTCACGCCCATTTATAATCCGGCGGAGGGAGGAGTGGCTGTGAGAAGGATAAAGCATCAGCCTTCACCTCTGGGGCTGCGGGTCCATCCATCCATCCCGCCGGTCCTGCGGAACGGGGCGAGCTGCCGCGTTCCCAGCCGCCGGAGCAGCCCCTGCCTTGGGGACATGGAGCCTGCTCCCGGCTGCGTCCCCAGCCACACGGCCATCGCTCCCGCCGCGAGCCACAGCACGTCGTGGGGTGACAAAGCTCCCCGGACACACTGGACCCCAGGACTGCCCTCCAGCAGCAGGGATGCTCCCACACCTGCGAGGCAGAGCTCGCCCCATGGAGCTGGTGGCAAGGGGAGGGCAGGTTCCCCGGGCCCCCCGCCAGTTCCAGCACCCCCCAGAGCAGGTGGGACCCAGCCCCCCCTGATCCAGAAGAAACACTCTGGTCTCAATTCTCCTCTTCCCCTCCAAAAAGAGAAGGAAGTGGGGCCTTTGGGGACCTCCCGGGCAACGTCACGACCAAGGAAAGCCTTTTGGGTGGGTCTCCAGGTGGTGTTTTGACACAGGCAAAATGCAGGATTTTCATCCCAGTTTGGAACTGGTGGTCCAGGAAAGAAACCTGGTCCCAAAGGTCACTGAAAAACGAAACTGAAACCCAGAGCGTTTCACTCCTGGAGCCACACCAAGCACTGCTGAAACACCACCCATCAACCCAAAAACCCAGCAAAACCAATGCTTCCAACAGCGAAAGCTGCCGGATTTCCACCCCGGAACTGCTCCCAGCATTTTCAGGCAATTCTATTTGTTTTCCCCACTTTGCAAACAAAAAGCTGAACTCAAAAAGCCGAGGGGCTGCGCAGAGGAGTTTCCAGAGGGGGCTCGGAGCTGTCGCCAGCGTTTCTCGGCAGCGTGGTAGGAAGGGCCCGGACCTTGTCCACGTCCCCAGCATCTGTCCTCGCAGCCGGGGCCCCTGCGCCAGGCTCCGGCCTCGCTTCACCCCCCGGGAGCTGCCCTCACCTTGGGCTGGGCACGACGGACACGGCTCCTTCCAGGGACCCCGAAGCCTCCCCTCGCCAGCGCAGATGCGACGCGCAGACGTGCAGGATCCGGACAGTTCGTTCTGTGCAGCAAAACCAAACCAGGCAGCTGCCGTCCCGCACACACCGAGCTGAGCAAACGCTCTGAAAACAGCCCGTGCCACTCGCTTCCAACCTGTCGCTTTATGGCAGGAGGAGTTTCTTCCTCTTCAAGCCAACACGTCTCCTGTTAATAGCAGAGCAAAGTCCAGTCCGGTCCAAGCTCTCCGGAGGAGGCAGGATGTGAAGCTGGCCGATGCTAAAGGCTCTTCCATAATTTTTCTACGTATTTCCACCTTCGGGAGGAAATCCTGTCCCGGGAAGGTGGGTCGGGTTTGGGACGGGAAAGCCCCCGACTCGGGGCAGCCGTAGGAGGGAGCTCTGCAGAGGCACCACTGAGAGCCCCGTGTGTGGGAGCCGAGCCCGCAGTGGGGACAACTGAGGGGACAACGGGGTGTCCCAGCTGGGCATGAGGCAGGAGGCAGCGTGGGTGGGGGGACGTCAGGGCCCCCCCTTTGCAGCGAGGTGCGACAGCCACATGCTCAGCTGCACAGGAGATGCTGAACCTCACCCCGCACCTGCGAAGCGATGGGGACGCGGCGAGGAGCGAGGGTGGGACCCTTCTGCAAAGCCACCCACCCCAGCGTTCCCACGCGGCAGCTCTGGGCCCCACAGCGACGACGATGACGGGGCCAAGACACCCCGCGCCTCCTCCGCTTCCCGGTCTGACCCGCGGTCAGACTTTCCGAATTACTCAACTCTCGCTGCTCCAGCACCCAGCACCCATCCCCAGGGCCCGGTTTTCTCGGCGCTCGGCCCCCCTGGGGGATGCTGGCGGCTCGGCTCCTATGCAAATCTCGGCTTCCTCTGCGGCGTGGCTGGCTGCACGACGGCGCGGGCGTACACGCACCCAGCTGCGCAGCCATCCCGCGGGCACAGCCTGCACGGGGGGCTCAGCGAGGCAAGGGGGGGCTGGAGCCCTACAGACACTCAGGACCTGCTGCAGAGCAGCTCTGCGGAGAGGGACCTGGGTGTCCTGGTGGACGACAGGTTGACCAGTGTGCCCTGGCTGCCAAGAAGGTGAGTGGTCTCCTGGGGTGCATCAAGAGGAGTGTGGCCAGCAGGTCGAGGGAGGTTCTCCTCCCCCTCTGCTCTGCCCTGGTGAGGCCCCATCTGCAGTGCTGTGTCCAGTTCTGGGCTCCCCATTTCCAGAAAGATGAGGAGCTACTGGAGAGAGTCCAGCGGAGGGCTACGAGGATGATGAGGGGACTGAAGCATCTCTCCTACGAGGAGAGGCTGAGGGAGCTGGGCTTGTTCAGCCTGGAGGAGAGAAGGCTGAGAGGCGACCTTAGAAATGCCTCTAAATATCTGCAGGGTGGGTGTCAGGAGGACGGGGCCAGACTCTTTCCAGTGGTGCCCAGTGACAGGACAAGGGGCAACGGGCACAAACTGAAGCAGAGGAAGTTCCAGCTGAACATGAGGAAGAACTTCTTCCCTCTGAGGGTGACGGAGCCCTGGCCCAGGCTGCCCAGGGAGGCTGTGGAGTCTCCTTCTCTGGAGATATTCCAGCCCCGCCTGGCCGCGGTGCTGTGCAGCCTGCTGTGGGTGACCCTGCTTGGGCAGGGGGTTGGGCTGGGTGACCCACAGAGGTCCCTTCCAGCCCCGACCATTCTGTGATTCTGTGACAGCCCAGCAATGTAAAGCACAACACCTCGCCAGCCTCGGCACATCCCGCTGCGCCAGCCCAGGGGAAGAGTCCTGCGTGCACGGCCGAGCTGGGTTGGGTTGGCAAGCGGCAGCGCGCTGCCCTCCCTGCCCTCCGCCCACCCAGCTGTCCGGGTGAGCCCCAAGGGACCGATCCCGCCGCCGTATCTGTGCCACACACTCCTCAGGGCTGGTCCCTGCTGCCACAGGGTTCTTCCCAGCCCAGATGCCCCTGCAGCAGGGTGCACAGAGGATGTGCAGCAGTCGGGGTGCACCCCCCTGCCCACAGCAGCCTGTTGGGGTGCAGGGGGGCTGGCCGGCCCCAGTCTGCAGTGGGAACCGACTCCTTGGGCTGCTCAGCCCCGCTCTGCCCACAGCAGTGATGTGCCGTGGGAGCAAGCGGCAGCCCAAGGAACGCACCGCAGGCACGCACCGGACACACGCACCTCCTCCAGAGCACCTGACACGCAGGGAAACGCCTCACTCGGGATGGGGCCGTGGATGCTGCTGCGGCTACAATCCCGCGGTCCCTCCCCACGGCTCAGGACCCCCAGCCACGCACACCCCTGCATCCAGGTGATGCTTGCACACACGCACCGAGCACCCGCTTCCACGGCAGCGGGCAGTGAGGGCCGGCACCCGGCTGCATGGCTCCCTGCCCTTGGCATTTCAGAGGGAGCTCCTGGGGCGAGGCGGCTCGCCGGGGCGGTTACCCCGGGAGAGCAGGGTGCCCCATTTCCCTGGCAGGTTCCCCTCACCCCACAGCTCCCCGCTACGGGAGGAAAAGATTGATTTTTCTGACCACGCTGGTGCTAGTTCACCCCAGACCCAGATCCTGCGAACAATTATGTTCGTGCTTGGCCTTAGAGACACGAATAGCTGCGGTTAAGTCAATCTCTCTCCTCCGCTTAGGGGTAATAGCTTGCATATCTCTGGAGTTTACTGTTAAACACGGGCACGAGCGTCTCTGCGAGCTCAGGAGCCGCCGCACCGCAGAAGCGCAGGGAGCATCGCAGCTCGCCGCAGCACGCCCAGCATCCTCGGCAGCGCCTTCTGCGCCCCACGCACCCTGCCCAGCGCCCACGCCCACGACCCTGGCGTTGGCGGGACCCTTCCCAGCAGCATGTGAGCCATCCCTGTCCCTATCCCCATCCCTGTCCCTGTCCCTATCCCCATCCCTGTCCCTGTCCCCATCCCTGTCCCGGCGGGGGGACTCTGACACGACGGCAAAGCGCAGGACCCCCAGCCCTGCCTCCCCACTTCGCTGACGGGCAACTTTGCAATCTGACGGGGAGCGTTTCATCGTTCTGCTCGTAAAAATAACCCAGCTCCCCCCCCCCCACCCCCGACAGTGCATTTCAAGCGCCCCAGCCCCGCACCGCGCCCCAGGGGGGCAGCGCCCCGGACCCCCCCACCAGCCGCCCCCGTTCTGGGGCTTTCTGGGGGGTCTTCAGTCCTGGAAAAACACAAGGTTGGGGCTGGAGCTCTGGGGGAGCGACCCCCGGCAGCCCCTTGCGCGACTGCTTGGAGCTCCCACACCCCGCCAGGAGGTGAAATTATTTATATATATATATATATGTTTATCTTTTTTTGAGGGGGGAAAGCCTGGACCGAGCCGCTCATTGGAGGAGCTCCCACCGCCCCCCCCCGGCCCCCTGCTCCCCCCGGGGCGCGGCCCTACCTGCTCCGAGCAGGCTGCGGCGGCGGCGGAAGGAGGAGGAGGACGAGGAGGAGGAGGAGGAGGAGGAGAAGGAGGAGGAGGAGGAGGAGGAGGGAGCACGGCGGTGGACAATGGAGGGGCGAAGCGCGGCGCGGGGCCATCTCCCGGCCACCCGCCGCATTGCACGGGGCTGAGCCCCCCCTCAGCCCCCGGTGCCCCCCTGGATTCCCCCCCTGCGTGTCCGTGGGACGCTTCCAGCTCCCTCCACGAAGCCCCTGGGAGTCCCCCCACGGACGCTCCCCCCCCCCCGCATCCCCCCATCCGCGGCGGGGGGCGATGGGCCCCCTCCACCTCCCCAAAACGCTGCAGCCCCATCCCCGAGGGCACCCCCGGGGTCCCCATCAGCACCCACCTCCCACTGCTTTCCACGGGGCTGGTACCTCCAGGGGTGCAGGTGTTCCTCCGGGGAGCTGCGGGAGGGTGCTGAGACCACCCATAGCACCCCGCTGAGGGTGTCCTGAGGGCGGGGTGCTCGTGCCAGCCCCCCACAGCCCCCCGGGTCGGTGGGGACATGCTCCTGCCCGCAGCAGCCAGCCCCCGGGCTCGGGGGAGAGCAGGGGCAGAAGCGGCTGCGGAAGAACGTGGTGGGCCACAGACGAGCCACCGCAGCGTGGCTGGACTTTGTTTTTTCTGGCCCCTGGCCCTGCCAGGCGCTCGCTGACGGGGCTGATATTCACCTCCAAAACCCCAGTGCTGTGCTGGAGAGCCACGGGCGGCACTGGGAGGGCTGGGGGTCACAGCCCGGCTGACCCCCGCGCCTGTGGTTTGGGTTTGGTGGTGACACAGCGGTGTCACAGCCATGCTTCCATGGAGATCCCCAGGAGATGGGGGACGGAGGTGGCTGCAGGATTCACCACGCCGAAGCCAGGGCTCGAGGGTCTCCCCGAGGCACCCCCAGACCCCATCTCCCACCAGGCCATGACGGGAAAATGTCCCCAACCGGCACAGCATCCGCCGGCAGACCCCCACGGGCTGCACCCACCCGCTACTGGGAAACATCACCCATGGCACGGGGCTGCAGGCTGCCTGGAGAAACCCCGCTAACTAAACGCACCCCACTATCCCCCCATGCGGGGACGGGTTATTCCCCGCGCTGCCTCTCCCGGCCCTTCGCCAAAGCCCCTTCGAGACCCCCCAGGTTTCTCCAGCGCTGCCCTCCCAGCCGCGTGTCGAGCTGTGCTGTGGGGGGAAGGGGCTGGGTTCATTACTGGGGTCCTGGCGTCTTCACTGGGGTCTCGGGGTGTTCAGTGGGGTCCTGGGGCCTTCATTAGGTTCCTGGGGTGTTCACCGGGGTCCTGGGGTGTTCACTGGGGTCCTGGGGTTTTCACGGGGGTCTTGGGGTCTTGACTAGTGTCCTCGGGTGTTCACTTGGGTCCTGGGGTGTTCACTGGGATCTCGGGGCCTGCAGTGGGGTCTCAGGGTGTTCACTGGGGAACTGGGGTCTTCATTGGGGCCCTGGAGTGTTCACTGGAGTTCTGGGGTCTTCGCTTGTGTCCTGGGGTGTTCACTAGGGTCCTGGGGTGTTCACTGGGTTCCTGGGATCTTCACCAGGGTCCTGGCGTCTTCATTGGGGTCTCAGGGTGTTCACTGGGGTCCTGGGGTCTTCATGAGGTTCCCGGGGTGTTCACTGGGGTACTGGGGTCTTCGCTGGGGTCCTGGGGGCTATGTTGGGGTCCTGGGGTCTTTGCTGGGGTCCTGAGGTCTTCGCTGGGGTCCTGGGGGCTCTGTTGGGGTCCTGGGGGTTTCGTTGAGGTCCTGGGGGCTCTGTTGGCGTCCTGGTGGCTCTGTTGGGGTCCTGTAGGTTTTGCTGGGGTCCTGGGGGCTCTGTTGGGGTCCTGGGGGCTCTGTTGGGATCCTGGGGTCTTCGCTGGGGTCCTGGGGGCTCTGTTGGGGTCCTGGGGGCTCTGTTGGGGTCCTGGGGTCTTTGCTGGGGTCCTGGGGGCTCTGTTGGGGTCCTGGGGGTTTCGCTGGTGTCCACAGGGCTCTGTTGGGGTCCTGGGGGCTCTGTTTTGGTCCTGGGGCCTCTGTTGGGGTCCTGGGTGTTTTGCTGGGGTCCTGGGGGCTCTGTTGGGGTCCTGGGGTCTTCTCTCGGGTCCTGGGGGCTCTGTTGGGTTCCTGGGGCCTCCTGGGGGAACACACGGGGGGGACGCACCCCCCCACTTTGCCAAGGACCTCACTGCAGCAAAATCTGCCCGCAGAAGGATGCCCTGTCCCTACCTCCCCTCCCAGCTCAGGGTGCCCCCACCCTGGTGTGGGGCCCCCCCCGGTCCCCGGGGCTGGCAGCACCCCACACGCGCCGGGGGCCCCTTCCTGTGTTTGTTAAGACGCCGTGAGTCAGGCATCTGCTTTTCGGTTTAAGCCAATATTTACCAGCTCGGGGCTGCCAAAATAAAGCCGCCGCTTCACCAGTAAATATAGGGCCGAGATTTAGGGGGGGTGGGGTGGGGGGGGGTTGTTCATGTGCCCCCCCATCGTGGCACAGCCACCTCCTTCCCACCTCTCTGGTGCCCCCATCCTCCTCGTGACAACGTAGAAACACCCCCAAAATGGAGACACCCCCAAAACCACATCACATACACCAGGAGTTGGCTCAGGCTGCCTCCCCCCCCCCCCAGATATGTCCCCCCCTCCAGGGAGGGGGTGACACCTGAAGTAGGGTTCAAAGGGTTTCAGGGCTGTGGGGCTGGGTCCATTTCAAGCCCCCCCCCGCCCCCGAGGTTGAGCTGTCCCTGGGGTTGGGGGGGTCCCTGCTAGGCTGGGGGGGAGTCCCCAGGTCGGTGGGGTCCCAGGCTGTGGGCTGGTTTCGGCTGCACTCTGCTGGTCCCAGCAGAGCTGGAGCCCAGGCATTGGCCGCATCCTGCCCGTGTCAAGGATGCAAAGCCCTGGGCGAGGCTGGCCCTGGGCAGGCAGGGCTCCCAGTATCCCCAGTATGTGTCCTGGATGATGCTGGTCTCTCCAGGATGGTCCCTACTGGCGTGGAACGGCACGTGGGGCTGAGGACCCCACACAGATGGCGAGGCCAGGGAGAGACCCCGGGTCCTGTGTCCCCTGCCCCATGTCCCCCCGCTCTGCCTGGGGGTGCCTGTCTGCCGCAGAAGAGGGGCTGCTCTCCCTATCCCCGTCACCATCCCCATCCTCATCCCCCATCCCCATCCCCGTCCTCATCATGTCCCCGTCCTCATCCCCATCTCCATCCTCATCCCCATCCCCATCCTCATCCTCATCCCCAACCTCATCCTCACCCCCATCCCCATCCCCGTCCCCGTCCCTGTCCCCATCCCTGTCTCCCCCTTCCTCCAGGCCTCATCCTGGACCCACGAGGACACGGACCTGGGTGGCCTCCTGCCAGGACCACCGCGACGACAACACCGAGACCCTCCAGGTTTTCGCCACCCACCGCAAGTTTAAGACTAAAACCCAGGTCAGCGTTTTCCCCTCTTGCAGCTCTGCCGAGCCAGGCTTGCAGGGGCTGGGGGGGTCTCTGGAGCATCCCCTGCCCTGTCCCCCCCCATAGTGGGGACCCCCCTGGCTGTGCCACCCTCCCAGCCACGTCCCCGGTGTTTCTGTGGGTACAGACCCTCAAGCTGCTCCTCACCCTTGTCCTGGAAAGAAAGTTTCCTGCGGGACGTCCTCAGCTGCCCCCCATGGCCCCCCCCCCCATGGCCTTCCCCCATGCAAAGCCACCGTGGGGTGCCCGGCCCCTCGGGGTGATGGGGAGCGACACTGTGGGTGCCTGGTGCTTGTTGTGCCCACGGGGATGGAGACGCGTGGGGTGAAGGTGGCACTGGAGAAGCCTCCTCTTCCTCACCCCACACCGTACCTCTGTGCTCCTTCCCTACACCCAAACCGAACGGGGCACCCCCCCCGCAGCCCCCCTGCCCAGGGCATGGCTCCTCCGAGGTAAGGGGGTTCCCCACCTCGCTGCCAGCCGCACCCCGCGTCCACCCCGAATTCCCGCAGCTCCCGCGCATCGCGCGGCTGGAGGAGCTGCTCTCCGCGAGACGCTGATGGAGGAGCTGCACAAGGGGTCCTCCCGGCTTGTACCACAACCGCTGCCCGTACCAGGTCCTTTCTTTGGGGGGACATCCCCCTGGATGACCACCTCCTGGCCACGTCCCCTCAGCCCAAGGAGCAGCTGCAGCTCCCGGCGTGCAGGGTCACCCAGAGCCCGTGGCACAGCGGAGGACGCAGCAGCATCCACGGCTTCGACTCCAGCTTCGAGTCCCTCCAGTGACAAACCTTTTCCAGGGAACGTTTGGAGTTGGGCAGAGAGGAACCTGATGAGGGTCCTGCCCCTGGGGAGGAACAACCCCAGGCACCAGTACAGGCTGGGTCGGACCTGCTGGAGAGCAGCTCTGGGGAGAGGGACCTGGGTGTCCTGGGGAACAACAGGGTGACCATGAGCCAGCAGCGTGCCCTGGCTGCCAAGAAGGCCAATGGGATCCTGGGGTGCATCAAGAGGAGTGTGGCCAGCAGGTCGAGGGAGGTTCTCCTCCTCCTCTGCTCTGCCCTAGTGAGGCCCCATCTGCAGTGCTGTGTCCAGTGCTGGGCTCCCCAGTTCAAGAAAGATGAGGAGCTACTGGAGAGAGTCCAGCGGAGGGCTACGAGGATGATGAGGGGACTGGAGCATCTCTCCTACGAGGAGAGGTTGAGGGAGCTGGGCTTGTTCAGCCTGGAGAAGAGAAGGCTGAGAGGGGACCTTAGAAATGCCTATCAGTATCTGTAGGGTGGGTGTCAGGAGGACGGGGCCAGACTCTTTCCAGTGGTGCCCAGCGACAGGACAAGGGGCAATGGGCACAAAACTGAAGCAGAGGAAGCTCCAGCTGAAGATGAGGAAGAACTTCTTCCCTCTGAGGGTGACGGAGCCCTGGCCCAGGCTGCCCAGAGAGGCTGTGGAGTCTCCTTCTCTGGAGATATTCCAGCCCCGCCTGGCCGCGGTGCTGTGCAGCCTGCTCTGGGTGACCCTGCTTGGGCAGGGGGTTGGGCTGGGTGACCCACGGAGGTCCCTGCCAACCCCAAACATGCTGGGATTCTGGGGTCCTGGGGTTCTGTTTCCAACCGGAGCAGCCGCAGTGGCAAATAAACCGCGCCTGGCAGGAGCCGAGCGGCTCCCTCGGATCCCGGGCTTCCTGCATCTCCCCCCACCCCGCAGCCCCTGTGCTAACGCTCCCCCCGAGCAGAGCTCACCCCGCGGCTCGCTGCCGGCCCAGCGCGGGTGATCACACGCTGCACACGATGTGCACGCACGTGAAGGTAAATATAAATTCACGGCGTCACCATCACGTCCCGGCAGTTTTTTTCCGGGACTTTCCGGCCCTCCTGCCCTGTCCCGGGACGCGGGGGGTCAGAACGCCGCTGGCAGCTCGGCAGAAGATGCTCTTTACTCGAAGCCCCCCCCTCAGCCAGGGCAGGTCCGAGCATCCCTGGGGAGGGGGAAAGGGAGGGCGGCAGGGGCAGCACGGGGAGGGCAGCACCGGGGGTCTGCTCCTTCACCGCGACCCATCGGGGTCCCGGGGGTCCCTGCAGACACCGAAGTCGCTGTTGGTGATGGAGCCGAGGATGGTCCTCTGCGCGTCGCAGGTCAAGCCGCTCTCGCAGGGACACTTGTAGTAGATCTCGTAGATGCTCTGCGGGGAAGAAGCAGGGCGCGGTGCGGCGCGGGGGGACGTGCACCCATCCCCGGGCACCCCTGGGGGCACGTACCTTCGGGGAGCAGTCCTGGAGCTCGGCAGCCTTCGGCGCGCAGCGGGCCAGGCTGAGGCCGCTGTCGCGGTGGCAGCAGCCGCTGCGGCACTGGACGCTCTGCAGGCACAGCTCCCCGGTGTCCTGCGCCGGCAGCCGAGGGCTGAGCCCCACCGCTGTCCCTCCTCAATCTCCCCCAGCCGTGGGCTCGGAGGGGGGGGGTTGGGTGGGTGTCAGACGCCAGCTCGGCTGGGGCTCAGCACCACCACCAGCACGCCCGAGCCTCCCACCCTGCGGGATTTCCTCGGTCTGGCCCAAAATGTCACCCGCTGAAGGTGCTGTTTTCTGCCGGGCGCACTGGAATGGGGCTGAGGCGCCGCAGGGGGAGCGTCCCCCCTCCCCGGTCCCTGCGAGCCCCCCAGGGAGGGGGTCCTGCCTGGCGCGCGCAGCTCAGAGCTTCAGTCCCACCCAGTTCCAGGCTTCCCTGTCCCGTCACATCGCTGCTTTCCCGGGCGTCCAGATCCTTCACCACCCCGGAAAACCCAGCACACCATCCCCACCTGCCTCAGTTTCCCCAGCTCTCGGCGGCTGCGGGCCCTCACCCCAGGGCTTCCCCCACGCAGCTGCTGCCAGCAACCAAAGCACCGCGGACCCCTCCAGCCCCCCGACACGCCGCGTGCCGGGCTGGGGGTCCCGTCCCCCTTACCAAGTCGAAGATGAGCCCTCGCTCGTGCGGTGCGGGCAGGGCCGGGAGCAGCAGGGCCAGGAGCAGGCAGAGGGGCAGCACCTTGGCCATGGTGGGCTCGCCCGTGCCTCGGCCGCGGGGCCGGCGGGGGATTTATGGCGGGCGTCTCCGTCAGCTGACGCGGCTGCTCCTATCACGCTCCAACTCGTGGCGTCGGGGCAGGGCTGCGATGCCGATGCCAGGCGGGGTGGTGATGGGGACAGCTCACTCTGTTCCTGGGTGACCAACCCGCGCCAGCGATGCCATCCTGCCCCTTGGCAGCTCCTGTGGCCGAAGTCAACGCAAAGTAATGGCATAACGGCACTCCTGTGCTTCTCCTGGGGGGGGGGGGTTGCCAGTCACAGGATCCAAGCATGGCAGGGGTTGGCAGGGACCTCTGTGGGTCACCCAGCCCAGCCCCCTGCCCAAGCAGGGTCACCCAGAGCAGGCTGCACAGCACCGCGTCCAGGCAGGGCTGGAATATCTCCAGAGAAGGAGACTCCACAGCCTCCCTGGGCAGCCTGGGCCAGGGCTCCGTCACCCTCAGAGGGAAGAAGTTCTTCCTCATCTTCAGCTGGAGCTTCCTCTGCTTCAGTTTGTGCCCGTTGCCCCTTGTCCTGTCGCTGGGCACCACTGGAAAGAGTCTGGCCCCATCCTCCTGACACCCACCCTGCAGATATTTAGAGGCATTTCTAAGGTCCCCTCTCAGCCTTCTCTTCTCCAGGCTGGGCAAGCCCAGCTCCCTCAGCCTCTCCTCTCAGGAGAGATGCTCCAGTCCTCCCTCCTCTCCCCTACCGTGGCTGCAGGGAGCCGTGGGGCTGGGGTTCTCCGGGACTCTCTCTGTGCCGGGCGCTGCTCGTGGGTTCACGGGCAAAGCAGGAGCCGGTGCCACGGCAGGAGCTCCACTCCATGGCAAAGCGCCCACTCCCAGATGGAATCGTAGAATGGGTTGGGTTGGAAGGGACCTTGAAGATCATCTGGTTCCAACCCCCCCGCCATGAGCAGGGACGCCTTCCACCTCCACCACTCAGGAGTTACCATCGCAGGTGCCAAGAAACCCCCTCAAGGAAGCCCGAAGTGTGGCAGGAGTGAGCCCACCTCCCTGCCAGCATCCCGCCAGCCCCGCTCGGTGCTCCAGAGCCCACCGACGTCCCCGTCCCGCGGGCCACCGCTGCTGCCAGACCTTCGCTCTCCGCTTTTCCGCGCTTGGGGGACGCGGCTGACGAAAGGGAAACAGCCCTGGGAACAGCGCAGCTTTTCGCACCCACGTTGGCCTGGCTGCTCTGGGCAATGATTAACGCCCACGGGGGTGACGCTGCGGCTGGCGCTGGCTGTGGGGTCACCGTCACGCTGGGGCTGGCTGTGGGGTCACCATCATGCTGGTGCGTGGCAGCGGGCCTGGGGACGGGAGCTGAGCCTCCGTGGTCCCTCGGGGTGCGGGGCAGATGTGGCTCCTGGAGAAAGGTCCCAAGGTGGCTGCAAGTGCCTGCGGGGAGCGGGACGCGGGCACCAGGCAGAGAGCTGGCCCTCCCCCAGGGTGTCGGGGAGCAGGATGAGCCCCTTCCCGTTCTGCAGCAGGGCTGTGGGGACCGTCCCCCGCCTGCCTGCAGCCCCAGCCAGCCCTGAGGCTGACAAGGGGGGTCCAGAGGCCAGCAGCCCCCCACCCCAATGATGCAGCACCCCACGCACCCCTCTCCAGCGGGGTGACACCAGCTGGGCGGGCGGAGGGGAGCAGCGGAGGGGACACAGCGTTTGGGGGACATCCTGGGGTGTGCAGCAGAGCCTGGGTGGGTCCTGGGGGTCACAGCCCAGGCCCTGGCACATCCCGGGGGTGCAGGGCCCATCCCGGGGCACACAGCGTGGGCACAAAGCGCATTTGGGGGGGCACAGAGTGCACCCCGGGGAGCGCAGCAGGGCACGAGAAGCATCCCAGAGCTTGGGGCAGGTCGTGGGGCGAGCGCTGGGGACACAGGGCTCATCCCACAGGCACTGGGCGCATCCATCCCGGGGTGCATCCCAGGGCGCATGGTGGGGACACAGGGCACATCCCGAGGGAGCATCACGGGGGTACGGGGTGCATCCTGGGGGTGCATATTTGGGACATAGGGAGCATCCTGGGGACACAGGGAGCATCCAGGGAGCATGGGGCTCATCCCGGAAACGCAGAGCCCACCCCGGGGTCCCATGCCAAGGACACAGGGCTCATCCCGGGGGTGCATCCTGGGGACACAGAGCCCATCCCGGGTCCCATCCTGGGGACACAGGGCTCATCCCGGGGTCCCATCCCAGGGACATAGAGCCCATCCCCAGGTCCCATCCCAGGAACACAGGGATTATCCCGGGGGTGCAGGGCTCATCCCGGGGTCCCATCCTGGGGACACAGAGCTCATCCTGGAGGTGCAGGGCTCATCCCGGGGTCCCATCCCGCGGACACAGAGCCCACTCCGAGTCCCATTCCGGGGACACAGGGCTCGTCCGGGGGGTGCAGGGCTCATCCCGGGGACACAGAGCCCACCTCAGGTCCCAGCCCCGGGACACAGGGCTTATCCCGGGGGTCCAGGGTTCGTCGCGGGGTCTCATCCCGGGGACCCAGAGCCCACCCCGGGGTCCCATCCCGGGGACACAGGGCTCATCCCGGGGGTGCAGGGATCACTCTGGGGTCCCATCCTGGGGACACAGGGCTCATCCCAGGGTCCCATCCCAGGGACACAGAGCCCATCCCCAGGTCCCATCCCGGGAATTCAGGGCTTATCCCGGGCGTGCAGGGCTCATCCCGGGGTCCCATCCTGGGGACACAGAGCCCACCCCGGGGTCCCATCCCCGGGACACAGGGCTCGTCCGAGGGGTGCAGGGCACATCCCGAGGACCCAGAGCCCACCCCAGGGTCCCACCCCGGGGACACAGAGCCCATCCTGGGGACACAGAGCCCACCCCGGGGTCGCATCGCGGGGACACAGAGCCCACCCGGGGTCCCATCCTGGGGACACAGAGCCCACCCCGGGGACACAAAGCCCACCCCGAGGTCCCATCCCCGGGACACAGGGCTCATCCCGGGGGTGCAGGGCACATCCCGAGGACCTAGAGCCCACCCCGGGGTCCCACCCCCAGCCGCGCCCCCGGCTCCTCCCGAGCCCCCCCCGCCGTGCTCGCCGGAGGCGGTAGGGGGGAGGCGGGGGGGGTCGCGCCACCGCCCCCCGGGGCGGTCCCGCGCTGCCGGCCGGGGCGGGGCAGCCCCGCGGCGGGCCCGGGGCCGGTGCCGGTGCCGGTGGCGGGGCCGGTGCCGGTGCCCCCGCCATGCCCAAGCTGCTGCCGGCGCAGGAGGCCGCCCGGATCTACCACACCAACTACGTGCGGAACGCGCGGGCCATGGGCGTGCTGTGGGCCCTCTTCACCCTCTGCTTCTCCATCCTGATGGTGGTGACCTTCATCCAGCCGTACTGGATCGGCGACAGCATCGACACGCCGCAAGCCGGTTACTTCGGCCTCTTCTCCTACTGCATCGGCAACGCGCTCACCGGCGAGCTCATCTGCAAGGGGAGCCCGCTAGACTTCGGCACCATCCCCTCCAGCGCCTTCAAAACCGCCATGTTCTTCGTCGGCATCTCCACCTTCCTCATCATCGGCTCCATCCTCTGCTTCAGCCTCTTCTTCTTCTGCAACGCAGCCACCGTCTATAAAGTCTGCGCCTGGATGCAGCTGGCGGCAGGTGAGCGGGACCAGGGGCGATGCATGGGGGGGCTGGGGGCTGCCGAGGGTCCGGCTGGAGCTGCTTTTCCCTCTCCGTCCCCCCCTCGACTCAGCATAACCCCCACACCCCATTTGCTCCCCCTTACTGGTTACCAGTAGGGAATTTGCAGTGAGAAAAGCCTGTCAGAGCCGCTGAGACCCAGCAGACTCATTGCACATAGGTGACGTTCCCCTCCGTGCGCTGCCGCTGCTGTAAAACCACGCGGCACCAACGGCCCGGCCCCACTTACCTGGCGGGGGGGCTTCCCTCCGGCCGTCGCTGCTGCTCTGCCCCACGGCGCAGCGGGGCCGTGGCTTCGGAGCATCGGTCCGAGGGCACCGAACGCCGCAGGGCCGGGGCACGGGGCTCCCTGCTGCGTCAGGGATCCGGCGGGATTTAATTAGGGAGACGACGATAACGTCTGCTGGGTTATTTGGTGCCCACGCTACCCCCTGCAGCAACCAGTAACTCCCTGAGCTGAGAGGACGACATACTGGGAGGTGGAACAGGAGGAGGGGGCTGGCTGTAGGATTTGATATCATCACTGGTGTTTTCCTACTGTTCCACTCATCCTGGCGTCCCTGCGGATCTCCAGCCTTCCCCATCCCTCCCCCGTCGCAGCCAGACACCCGAGACGCCCCGGTAACCCAGCTCCTGCCTCCGCAGCCCCAGCTGAAACCCAACCCGGCCCGTCGCCGCTCCTCAATCGTTGGCGCGGGGAGCGGCCGCGGCCCGTGGGTGCCCCCGCGGGAGGGACACCCCGCTGATGACACCCCGCGGGAGGGTGGCAGCGGGGTTGCTCCAGTTCCCAGCTAAAGAAGCGAGCTCAAGCAAAGATTTAGATAAGAGGCTTGGGGCAGCTCAGCCTCCCGGGGAGCTGGAGCGGGGAGAGGCTTTGCTGTTGTATTTGGGGCTTTTACGTCCGTTTTTGTGCTGGATGGGGAGAGGAGCCCGGCGCAGGCGGCTCTGGCCGGGCGGACAGGCCCACATCGTCCCCAGCAGCCCAGTTTCTCTGCCCCAGACGGGAGCTCTCCAGCCGCTGGCGGGCAACGCAGGTGCTGCTGCATTTCTGGGCGTTCTTTTAAAGGGGGGCAGGCGATGAGAGGACCCACGTCCCGGCCTTTGCTCTGCCGCAGGGTGCATTTTCACAGGAGAAGCCGTTTCTTTCCAGCTTCCGCTGTTTCTCGGTGCCCCTCCTCTCCATTAGCCACAGGGAAGAGTAATTAAATATGGGAGAAAGCAGCTGCTGCTCAATGAGGAGAAACGCTCTCTGCAGACCTAGGAAGCTGCCCACTGGCCTTGCCACTCTCCTGTCCCCAAACCGAGGGGGAAAAAACCACTGGCAAAGCATGAGGTGACCACCCCAAAAGTGTTTTCTGGTTCAGTGAGCACCCAGGGACAGAGAAAGGCACCAGTACCGGGCAGGGAGCATCTCGCTGCTCGCAGGGGGCTGCTGATGTCCACGAAGGGCAGCGACAGACATCTGCTCGTCCAGAGCTCCCACCACAGGGTTGTTTCTGGCATGAGACGAGCCCGGGAAGTCCTCACATCTGCACGAAGAGATATGGAGGACCAGTTATTTCCATGGTCTGCACCAAGATACCCTTTTCAGTGGTGCCCAGCAACAGGACAAGGGGCAATGGGCACAAACTGAAGCAGAGGAAGCTCCAGCTGAAGATGAGGAAGAACTTCTTCCCTCGGAGGGTGACGGAGCCCTGGCCCAGGCTGCCCAGGGAGGCTGTGGAGTCTCCTTCTCTGGAGATATTCCAGCCCCGCCTGGACGCGGTGCTGTGCAGCCTGCTGTGGGTGACCCTGCTTGGGCAGGGGGTTGGGCTGGGTGACCCACAGAGGGCCCTTCCAGCCCCCACCATGCTGGGTTTCTGTGATACCAGTGGAGGATGCAAAGAGCCTCCATTAATCGTGTCCCAAAGCCTTGGAGGCGAGCTCGGCTCTTCTCCCTCCCAAGCCCCATCACTCCTCTTGTCCAGCAAATGCAGCAACAATTTCTCTGAGCGTGAGGGATATGTGGGGCAAAGAAAAAAAGCACTTGTGAGATTTTGGGACGTGAGCCGCTTGGCAGAAGGTGGCCCTTCAGCAGCTGGCGCGGGGTTTGTTGCAACTCCCATGGCAAAGCCGCAAAGGCAAGGTGCCGAGGTCGTGGGTACGCCGGGGTCGGGCAGCGAGGAGGCCGGGCAGCGAGGAGGCGGCTGACGGCCCGGCTGGAACCACCGCAGCTGAACAAGCAGAATTAATCTGCCTGCAAAGCTGCAGAGGCCTTAGCAAAGCAGAAGCCGAAATCCAGCTACGCACGGGGCAAGAGCAAGGTTCTCCACCTTGTGCGGATTAAACCCATCCCAGTTTTGCTTGGAGAAAATATTTCTTTGGAGCAACACGGCCAGGGATGCGTGCGGAGGCGTTGCCTGGGCAACGCGGCGACGGGAGATGCTGCTGCGGCGGGTCCTTGATGGGAGCAGCACGCCGAGCTTGCGGGAAGGCTGTGTGCCGTGCCCTGCTCCTCCCTGAGCAGAGCCCATCCGTCATGGGCAATCACAGGGCATTTTTAAGCACAATTAGCTGGTCTGTAGTATTTGATGCTTGTAGCCATGCCGTACCCTCTCCCCACGCCGCATGGGCTCAGCGGGTAGCTCGCGGCCGCTGTAACGTCTCCCTCTCCCCGCAGCTACCGGGCTGATGATCGGCTGCCTGATCTACCCCGACGGCTGGGACTCGAGCGAGGTGAAGCGCATGTGCGGGGACAAGACGGACAAGTACACGCTGGGCGCCTGCACCGTGCGCTGGGCGTACATCCTCTGCATCATCGGCATCCTCGACGCCCTCATCCTCTCCTTCCTGGCCTTTGTCTTGGGGAACCGGCAGGACAACCTCCTCCCGTCCGATTTTAAAGTGGAAAATAAAGGTAAAGGCAGCTGGGGCTGAGCTCCGAGGCCCAGTGCTGGCGCGGAGAGTTTCCACGCCGCAGGGCATGGCCGTGATTTGGGAGGATGGTGGCTTCCTCCAGCGGGAGAAGCAGCAGAGTTGGCGAGGTGGTTGTGCTGCTCCATGGGGACGTAGAGAGAGCCAGCAGCGGGCAGAGACATCAAAGGAGCACGAGGCGGGAGCCCGAATGGAGCCAGGCTACATTTCACAAGCCGGGGGCTTTCTCCTCATCCCGTCCTAAAATTTTTTACCCCTTTTTGAAAACAAACTGTAAAATACACCCGCACCTTTAGTTTTATACCATACCCCATTAACACTGTAATTATCTTTCTGTTTTACAGAAGAGGGCAACGACTGACAGAGCTGATCCCCACGTAAGTGATGCCCCCAGTGATTTTTAATGTTTCCTCCCAGTACACGCAATGCCCGTTGTATTTTGAGGATTACCAAAGGACTGGTAACTGTATAGATTTTAGTGCTGTAGTCTCACTTGTTTTGTGGTTAAATGGGAAATTGTCTTTGCTTTGCCTCCTGAAACCAGCAAAACATAAATTCTTGCCCAGTGATGACAAAAAAAGGCCTAAAATTTGAAGTCATGGTCAATTTGGCACCAGCTGACCTATTCTTTCTCTTCCCAGGGACACCTAGAGTGCTTCTTCCATCGCCTTCGACAGACACAGCTCTTCCCTTTAAAAGGGACTTTTCCAGGAGCTTTACATTTATCAACTTCTGTGGATTTTCCGTAACTGTCCTTTTCACCTCCCAGCTCTCGGGGAGTTTATTTGATGGAAAGAGCCCAAACTGGACACAGATTTTTTTGAGTCCATCAGCAAACCTGGGGAAAAGGGGAGGGATGGTGATTTGCTGCTTCTTGGGGTTTGTATGCCTTCTTTCAAGGAAATGACTTCTGAATTAAAAAAAAAAAATAAAAATAGCATTTTGCATTTTGTGCTAGTCTCCTTGGGGCAGGGGAAGTCCTCTGCCGTGTCCCAGGCTGCCCTCGTACTCGAGAAACACAACACAGCCAATTCCTAGCAAAGCCATGAATCACCTCCCCCTCCGGGCAACGATAACCGAACACAACCTTTGAAAAAGGGCACTTTCCTGGGAAAAAAAAAAAATAATCTGTGAGCTGCAGCAGGTCTGTAACAGTGCCCGCCAGCTCACTGCACCACCCCAGGAATCCAATTTAGCCATCGTTCCTCACCCAGCGCCCACCTGCAGCACAGCCCGGTTCTGCCGAAGAGAAAGCAGCTCATTGTCCCGTCCAGCACTTATCTGGTCAGAGTCCCCAAATTAGGCTGCATTAGGATTTTCATTTCTACTTGCTGTGAGTTGTTGGGTCCTGCAGGAGCCAGTTCAATTCAGTTCTAAAAAGCACATTCCAGTTTTATGCTTCTCTCTAAAAACGTGTTTGGGAAGGTTTTGTGAAGACTCTTTGCTAGGGCAGACAGCAGAGCTATGACAGGCTTGGAGGAAAATGTATTTTTGAATGGAAAAATTCCAGCAGAATTGTCCTGCTATGGACTACTCTTCTCCCCCTTTTCAAACAGATCACAATACCAGCAACAAGAGCTTCACCTACCCCATATCCCTGCCTCTCATTCTGGAAATCAAAACGAAGTGCTCACTAGCAAAGGAAATTCAATCCATAGGCCACTAGTTCAGAAAGAACAGACTTACAGAGGGAACATATGAGGAATAGGGCTCAGTTATTAAATAATCTCTTTATTTGTACGGCTTTCACAAAGAAAAAAAGACAAAGCACCGAAGTAGAAAGAATAAAAATGTATTTTCCTTCAGGTTTCAGACTGACACAGCAAGTACAAATCCTTGAGTGTGAGCACTTGACGGCAATTTGGAAACGGAACAAACCCCAAGTGAACGAGCACGCAGTACAAGACTGAATCCTGACAGCTGCTTCTGCAGGTCTTCCACTCACAAGCTGGCTTTAACCTCGGCTATCACGGTAAAAAACCACCACCTCCTCCAGTCAGGGGTGGCGGGGGGAAGGGAATGATGGGAACGCGCTCTCGGAGTCAAAGCGGGCAGACCCCTTCTAGGAAAAGTTCTCTCATCAGCCAGCCTCAGGTACACAGGACCGGGTGAGCTGTCAAGACAACAGCAATTGTTTGCCCTGCCAACGTTATCTTCACAGCCTGTAGACAGGAGGGCCTCTGGAACCCAGTCCTGCCTGCGGTCCTTCTGCAACGGACATGGAAGTGACACGCAACTGGATAACTCCAGATGAAACGGGAAAAAAAAAAATCAAATCAGCAGTTTAAACCTCTTTTGGTATGTTACCTTACTTTAATTTTAGATTATATGCATAGAGAACCTGGATCTACCCCTAAAAGAACATGCAGCATGATTTGCATTAATAAGCCCAATCAGGCACTGGACTGGAGAAACTCTTTCCAAGTGGATTAAATGACACCAACGTTTATGAATGAACGATCCTTATGAACTGGGATTTCCCAGCACACACACAGAAGTGACACATAACTGGTCTTGGCAGCTTTGGCAACGTAATCGTCTCGGATAGCATCGGCATGGCCTCCAGCATGCTCCTGCAGCAACCTCTGTCCTCCGAGAGCTACCACGGATCCAAAGGCCTGTTTGGTCCAGGGTAAGGAAGTGCCTCCAAAGCCTCAGCGCTGCCCAATCTCGCTTTAGAGTAGGATGCACTGAATCTGTAATAGGATGGGCAAGTCTAGAAGAAGTCATCATAAAACTATCAAATGCCACAGCGATTTAACTTTTAATTAAAATTAACCCATTTACTCATTATATCCAACCCCCTCTGAGAAGTTTATATAGAAACCCTACTGAACATTTTTACTTGGAGTAACTCTAGAAACAGCTTCTAGTCCAGTATCTACATGGAAAAGTCAGTTCTCTTCCACTTCTGCTAGCTCTCCTTGTGCTAATGGCCCAGAAAATAAAAGGCAGTCCCCTGCTGGGAAGTTACATCTGAAGGCCAGCACCTGAAGCAAGTTAGAGAAATCTTTACACAGGGCCTTCAGTGTTAATTTTGAAAGTCAAGGTCTATAGCATGGCTGTGACGCAGACTTGGCCACCCTTTTCTCAGGAAAAAGAGAATGGTAAATAATTAAGAGCCAGAGTAGACTGCACCAGTGAAAACCAGTCTCTCACGGATACAGCAACCGCCTCGAGCAAAGCAAAAAAGTGCCAGTAAGGGATAAAAACCAAAGAACTTGGAGCTCACTAAAATGTCAGAAGAGTTGCCTGCAACAAGGCTACCTCCCTGCAGCCAAAGGGTGCACCCGTCTGCATGCTGAAGGTTGTGGGTTGAGTCGGTTCCAGCTTTTGCTTATTTTGCTTGTCACCTTTTACGCATGGGCATTAAAGTGGAAAATGTCACCAGGTTCAGAAACTATACTGACTATCTGGGCACAGGTAAGGAAAAAGTAAAGGGGCAGGCCGCTTTGGAGGAAGAAGGAAAGGAGACTAAAACCTAGGTTTAAATAGCTCTTTTAAAAAGATTTAAGCAGCTAGAACTAAAGAAGAGTTATGTGACTGGAAAGCAACGAATACAACAGACACCTACAAAATGATGAGGGTTTCGAGGTCTTTGCTCCACAAGGAACTAACACCACCCTGGTGCCATCTGTTACTTCTCACCCCATTGCTAGCTACCGGATCAACAGCGGGCAACTGACTCCTGAGTCAGTGAGATAAGGAGGTGTTCGGATCTCCACATCCCCCTCATGAAGAAAGGAGAGCTGAAATTTAGCTAAGGGAGCGTATGTGAGCACAGGTGAGCTCGCATCTGTAACACACAGCACATAACAGTGAAGAGACTCAGGGAAAACTTCTTATTCTAGTCAATGTGTCTTTGGCGAAGCCCGATCAAGGCAAAACACGGAGATGACGCCCACCGGCTGAGGAGAGTCCCCATTGAGTCACACAAGCAAACTCAGCAGAACAGGTCAGATTTATCTAAAACTTTTGGAAGCCTTGGATCTGGGAAGGGGCAGCTGGCTGCGTGTACGCTATGCTGTAAACCAGAGTGTAGTGCTGTGGCACTGGGTTGAAGCCTCTACGAGTTAAGCCAGGGGTGCCTGAGACACTCTGCTGCTGTAGCTCGCTTCTCTGGGATCAGCTCCAGCATAGGTAACAAGAAGTCTGTGAACGCAGCTGCCTCATCTTGGGACCACTCGTATTTTTCTACCAAGACTTCAAAAAGGCCCCAGGGCTTCAGTTTGGTGATGTGCTTCAGATCACCTGAAAATCAAGACAGACAGGTTAAGTGCGAGATATGGGAACAGAGCAGCTGAATAAAACAGGCTGAACAGCTAAACAAGACAGACTGAATTCAGAAACTGTTCTGCGTAGTTGGGCATGGGCAACATAAAATGGTAGGGCATGCTGAACAAAGAAATAAATTATACTAAGACTCCTTTTCTATCTGCTTTTGAAGACTGTTCTAGAAATGTACTTCCTTGAAGGCTTCTTTTTTCCCTCCTGCTATTTCTGACCCAGTATCAGCAAGTATTGTTTAACTTCATTAAATCACCAATTATACTGCCTGACATGACAGGTAAACGCTGTGCCGCTGACTCCGGAATACATGCAGCACTCTTTGAGGAAGCAATACGCTACTAACAAAAAAGTGTTCATTTTATAAAAAAAAAAGCACTAAACTAGATCAAAAACTTCTTCTGGAGACTCAGGACATTTCTGGGGTACTTAAGGCTTTACAATAACGGTACAACGTGTCCTAAGCAACACTGCTCAGGATGCAAGGCACTGTTTAGGCGACTGGCACGCTAGAAATGGAACAAAGGTGTCTAGAGAAGGCTTCAAAGATGAGTCAACACCTCTAGTCGACAAAGATCAGCTAAACAAAGCCAAATCAAGTCTGAAGAAATATCCACAGTACTGTTTTTCTACCTGCTGCATTTGATCTACACCAAGATGTCAAGCACTAGGATGTAGGATACTTGTAGCAGTTAGACAAGAATGCCTTCTATTTAGAGAAAGCCTTTCCTAAAACAAAGGAAAGGCTTAAAGAGGCATCTTTGCTAACGTCTACTGTTAATTGGTATTTTCAGCAAGGCACTCTTGTGCATTTGCCGCAGGGGATGAGGGGATAAGTAACATTTGCATTGTTTCCTTCTACCTTTTTTGGTGAAAAACTCCTTGGAATATTTTCCTGCCAAAATGAGCTTGCGAGGTATTTTCCCCAGAAGTTCTATGATCAATGCGATGTGATCTGCGTTTTTTCAAAAGAAAAGGCAATGAGACACATTCACACAAGACATCTCTCTGCCCCAGTTTCCTTCTCTAGGATATAAGGACAAAAACATCATCTCCCTTAAAAATTACTTTGAGATCCACCTGAAATCAGATTCCACTAAGCAAAGTCAAGCAGAAAAAAGGTAAAGGCAACTTGAGGCATGATCAGTCTGAGAAGCAAGATAGAGAATCCAGCGGCAAGAGGAATGGGAAACACCAAAACACGAACGTGGACTTTACTGCATGGTGTTTTACCGCAGAGCCTCAAGCACAGCTGGTGCTGGTTTGGGTAAACAATCTTTTTGCCAGGAGCCTTTGCATTGCTAACTCCTAAGAGAGGGCTCATTCTGAAGATGCAACCATCGCGTTTCACATCCCATTTTAAAAGGAAAGACTTAAACAAACACACCTTCATCCCGCGAGTAATCTTCCCCAGAATGCGGCTCAAACAGATAGTCTCCTGTGGCTAACTCAAAGGCCTAAACAAACAGAGAAGAGCACATTAAATCACTTTAATACACTTCACACGCTGTCAGATGTGCGGCAAGTTGATTCTGCGTACCTCTGTGGCCCAGAAGCAAAGCAGCAGGAAGAATAACCTGCAAAACTCCAGTACCCCATTACCATCTTCACATGTGCAATTACTCTGCAGCATTTTAATGACTGCATCATAAGCATATCTAAGATGAATTGTGAATCACCGTGTCAATGCAGTCTGCTTGTGTGAAACTGTACAGTTACTGCATTTCACATGCTCGGCCTCTCTTCCACCTCAACAACATTTTGTAAAACGACGCCATGTCCAAACTAGGGTTTTTTTTTGTTTTAAATTCTCCCCAAATTTCAGATATGAGAGACATTTTTCAAACAGTTAATCTCTGAAGATTTGTCTGTAGATGTGAAAACATGCTTTAAATGAGAAAAAACATTTGCATTAATTTCACCTCACCACTCCTAAACTCCATGACACACTTACCCTTTACGTATTCACTTCTACGCAGTGCCTCTGACCTTCTGTATCCTTAGTTTTCTTTACAGGCTGCTGTTGTCAAACTACTGACTTAGGCCCTCAGAGTAACCACTGTATAATTCTGGCCACACATTCTGCAGACAACAAGACCCAACTGCATTCTCCTTCACCACATTCATCAAAAATCACAGCTTGTTTTCCAAGACAGTGAAAATGATTTCACTCACTATTTACCAAGCTTAAAATACAAAAAACAAGCTTTGATTTGTAGAAAACAGAATGGAGACAGAGGCACACGCAGTAACGGCCCAGACTGATTTTTTTTTTTTTTAATCACTCTATTCTACATTTGCCAGCTATTACAGGAACAGCTTCAGCCTTGTCTCAGCATTACTCAGATTATAAAATGATTCCAAACACAGAGGATGCATATGATTAAATTACAAAATTATACTGAAGGCATCTGTGAAACAGGGCTGGATGCAGCAGCAAGGCTTTTTATATAAAAAGATTTTGTCTTCAGAACTGCACAGTTGTCTCCTTTTTCCACAAAGCATGATGACAAAGTACAATCACATTTGAAATCTGCCGGTGCTGTACAACAAAACTAATTTTCAAAAGGAAAGCGACACGTGGCAAAAAAAGAAAAAAAAAACAACCCACAACTTTGGTGTGGAAACAAGGTATTCAGCAAGTCTGGAAGCTGGCTGAACACCTGTGAGGGGTTTTTGGCAGGCTTGGCTAGCGACTCAGCAGTCCAGAGTGCAGAGCAGACACGAGTTTCCCAGAAGGCTCCACAGAAACAGCCTAAAGTCCCCCGGATGACCCCACTCACCATGCACGCCGTGCTCCAGATGTCAGCCGGGGTGTTGTACCCCGATCCTATCAACACCTCCAGGGATCGGTACTGTCTTGTCTGGATGTCTTCAGTGAAGTGCTTGTGCTAAACAGAAGAAACATTTTACCAAACAGTTAGGGACTGTTTCAAAGAGAAGCGTCAACAACCTGGAAGGCCAGAGCAGATCAAAGCTTATTCCCATTACATTTCATCTGAATTTTATATCCTCATTAAACACTTCATTATATTCCTACAAGCACTGTTTAAATGCTCTACACGAGACACTCCTCCTTAAGTAAAACAGTCCAGCAATTTAGTGGAAAGCAAGCCACAAAAATACAGTAAGGGACGACTTTCAGAAGCTGCACTCTCTCCTATCTGATCATGATGGACAGGCCACGATTCAGCTACCTTAAAGCAGATAAGAAGCACCAATGTAAAAGACCACCTTGCCAGATGCTGCAAGCCTGACGTGTAATTCTGAGTTTGCGACTCATCTCTCCTGTAAGATCTGAAGTATTTTGCCATTTAAGAAGCCAAGTAAAATACACATTTCTTCTATTTGAAGTGTCAGACATTTAAAAGCAGCACAGCACAACCATCAAAGAATAAAACTATTTATGAGTCTCTTTCATGTGCTCGTGAATCCATTGAAATGGTTTGACAAGCTAATAAACTACGGAACTAGCACATCAGAGCAATTGTTTGCAGCCTTCTCGTTCTCCAGGAGAGCTACAGACTCCAGAAGTTTCACACATGCAGATTTCTACACATGTTATGCGACATTGCTAGAGGCTTATTAGAAGTAATCTAATCTAATGACCAGTGCGGCGCCCAGAACACAGGCTGAAATCCCATGTTAGAGAAAGACCGTTTCTTTCTTTGTGTCCCTGCTCCCCCCGCTTCTTTCCCCACTATCACTGTAAACTGTCACTACTTTCACAAACAGGTCTAAGATGGAATCTATTTTACAGATTCTTTTCCATCTTGGCATACTGTGAATGAATTAGCAGGTTTAAATGGTCAATGTGAAAAGATTGTAAACTTACCACCCAGCAGGCATTTCCTAGGTCAGCTATCTTCACTTTGAGCTTATCTGCATTCTTGGGCTCAAGAGGATTAAGAAGGAAATTCCCAGCAGTCAATTTTCCTAGAGGCAACAACGTATAACAGCTGATTAAAGCTACATGGACAGTGTCACCATCTGTCATCCTACAGCCCTCTCCCTACCCAGGAAGGGCTTTTGCTTGTGGATCAGAACTTTTCCCTCCTGGAAGCTGCGGTATAAAAATCATCATCAGTCTGCACTATGAACAGAGCTACCACCATTAAAACCTGACTGATGTCAGACAAGGACGGACATGCAACAGTGACTGCTTCCCAGCGCTCTTTGCACCACTGTAAAAAGCCTGGCTATATCTAGACAGGCTTCTTAAATAAAGACACTGCCAGAAACGAAACAAGCCTCTCGACCCTTAAGTCTTCCTATATCTTTGAAGAAGAGTCCACATTTTACAGCATCTTCTTGACATCCCCATCACTCACTGCTGCAACACCGACAGTTACAAGCACATATTGGGAAAACCTCAATGACACAGTGGAGAGCAAAAATATTAAGTCACTAAATTACATCCAGCTGTAGCTCTAAAGCTATTTGGGAGAGAGCTGTGAGAAGCAAAATACACTGAGTCAACTAGCAGGGGCATCCAACTAATTGCAGTTCAAGTTTCAAAACCTTTAAATTTCCCTTGCTACTTCTCATCCATATAACTCCCCAACAGTACTCTGCCAAGAAAACGCTACAGACATTTTTTTTAAAAAACAAGTACAAACGTTAATTTCTCCTTCTGTCTCCAAGCAGATATACTTCACCTGACCTTGACTCAAAGATGCAAAAACGGAGTTTTATAAATCAAGTTACTTAAAAACACACACCTGGAATGTGTTTAAACTGCTGTACTCTATCCTGTGTCTTATGTTCTCCTAAACCTACAAGACTTACAGTTTTTTTTCCCCCCTGAAACAAATCATATTTAAACAAAAGCATTAAAGAGGTATTTTTCCTACGCTTTGTTTCAGTCAGGCTGCATTTCCAGTTCTGGGAAAACATTTACTCATCTCAAGCAACTGAGAGGAGCTACCTGTGCTCCATGTTAAGAACAAATCTATCAGAACACACTGAACAGTACTTATCCCATAATCTAACAGCCAGCAACAATTTGTGAACTTACTTTTCTAATTGTCAATGAAAATCACATAAGCAACACCTGATACAAAGGAGGGGATGTTCCTATACTGAAAAACAACTGTATAGATACTTTGAAAAAGAGTGGGAACACTTATGCATTCATAGTCAAAACTAAGGCACAGCTACAAGTGGAAGCCACAGACAGTGAATGTCTTGGAGTAGGACTGTCAGGTTAATTACTCCTGGCAGGAAAAAAGCCTCACACAGGTGGTGCTGATCACTTCAGCCTACAAAATGGAGGCTCCTATTAATACCCTGATGAAGTGTTGTAACACAACCCTCCCACGTCAGGCAGAAAGGAGCCCCTTCTCCCAGGGTTCCTCTTATACCTTTGTTGTCTGATGGGCTATTATTCTCATTCTCGTCCTCTGAAGGTATCTCTGTCCGGATGCTTTCCTGCAAATGGTTAATCTCCTGCTCATTGAATGCTCTTTCTTCATTGGATGTGGGCTGACACACCATGGAATCTTCTGAAACTAAGGGCACGAATGAGTCCGACATTGCTCCTTGAGGCCTGTTCTCCGAGTCACCGTTACGCTGACTGTAATTACAACTATGGAAGTTCTCCTTCTTCTGTGTATGAGGGTGATCGCCACAGTCATTGGCATTATGAAGGTCATCCTCAAGTCGCACAGACCCTTGATTGCCCGAGTCTGGGAAGTCCGTCATTTGTATCACTCCATTACAATTTATTTCTGTTACACATTTTTCCATGCTGCTTTCCATTAGAATAGATTGCTCTTGTACAACAACTTCAGCTGGAAGAGTGGAAAAGGAGAAGATAGAGTATGTCTAAACAAAGTAACAGCTCCAGCTGCTCAAGGGAGCCCTCTGAAGCAGGCAGTTCTCACAACGTAACTGAACACAACCACTCATTAGTTCAGTTTGTCACAGCAGACCTCCCAGCCTCCTTAGATGGGCAGAATGCAATGCAAACAGGTTAAAAGACAATGGCCACCTCTGGTAAAGGGGCTCACTCTGCTCACGCCAGCGTGAGTGAACAGACAACGCTGTGCCACTTTAGCAGTACTTTAGGTCCATACCTGTCTTTTTGCTGACATTTTCCTCGGGTGGACTAACTTTTGTGAGCATTTCCAGAGGGCTCTGAGCTTCTTCCTCCTCTTCAGGCTGTGTCTGCCCAGGGCTTGCTTCCTTCTCCATTTCCTCTATCTCTTGCATTCGCTTCTCTAACAACTCAGCCTGCCGTTTCTGCTTCTTTTTCAACTTCTTTTTCTTATTCTTTGACATTTTGTCAGCCTACACAGAAGCGAGCAGAGAAATTTGACTTAGCATTTCGTATTTCAATAAATCTAAAATGCATCAAGTTTTAATGTATTTTAGAGCTCAGGAAGCAGTGCAAGATGAGAACTCTGGAGACAGTTCTCCCAAATAAACAGCAGATATTACGGTTTTGGAGCAAAACCTACAGTATTCTCCAAATGAGGGATCTCTGACTCCAGAGAAAACAGTCACCTTCACAACAGACCCTGAGACCACCAAAAAGACTACTGGTCCTGGTGACAGATGAGCAAATACTACTTGCATCTCCAAGACAGCATTGAATCTGATGCCTACGTCTATGACAAACACAAATCACATTTTCCCTTCTGATATACGCTTGCTTTCCCTTAATGCTGACTGCATTATGGAATGATATTTATGCATGAAAACTATTACACTTACTGGTTTTGGCTGTGGTGCAGTGCTCACTGAAAGGGAAAGGCAAATCAGTAAATTAGTATGTTTATACTCAAAAACTGCATCTGCATTCTTAACCTAAGGTAAGCTTTTTTCTATGCAGATTGGTAACAACATGTTAAAGATATCAGCAAGTGTTATTTTGAAGGCTTATTTCTCTACAAAAGTACAGCAAGAATTAAAAAAAAAATTAAATGACTATATGCATAATCAAAATTCCAGATAGCAGACTCGCTTGACTGATATCAACGACTTAAACTTCCTGTCATGCCGCCTCATTTACTGCACGTATTATGCATCTTACTGAAAAGAAAGTGCAAACCAAAACATTCAAATACCAAAGTTAAGGGAGCTTCCTTAAGTTAAGCTATGACAGGCTCAGCTAAATGCTGGTGGTATAAGATTATGGCTGACAGAGCCTTCCAATACACACTGCAGTAGTTCTCGAAAACTACACCCTGGTACAGGTGGATGTTCTGAGGAGGAACACAAGGAACTAGGAACAAGAGAAAATTAGCTCGCAGATCTCTAGGGATGTTAGCATGTCAAGGAAGTGGTTTCTGTTACGGGTTTTTCAGACTTCTGCAAACTCACAATAGGTCCCTGTCGAGATCTTCACTAAATGCATTTCCAGCATCACGCAATGAAAGAAATGAACTTTGAGGAAAATGTGAGAAGTACCTCAGCTCACTTTCACTCCAGCAGTACGCTGAGTGCATTAGCATTTACGCAGTGTGTGCTATTGGAGACTGACTGCCCTACCACTTTACCAGTCCAGATCAGCAGCACTAAAAGCAGGTGCCAGCATGCATGCACCCTCCCCTCCGTTTTTCTTACACAAACGACTGCCTTCCTGATCATCTTTGAGTTACAACTTACAACTACCTTCACAAGTTACAGTTGGCTTTTCAGAGGTTACTTGCATTATTGTTCCACTCTACTCAGTTAGGAAGTTTTCCCTAGTGATATTAATGATGATTTGGGAGTGCAGGGCAGAAATAGCACTGATTTTCAAGAAAAAAGCACCTGCAGAGCCAGATGGGGGGGGAGCCCCAGATCTCTGCCACTCTGTTGCTTCTGCAGCCAGCCTGCGGATATACTTGTTGTTAACGCACAGAAGAATGTTCTCCGGTTTAATATCTGTATGAATGATTCGACATTTTGTGTGCAAGTAATCTAAACCCTGAAGAACCTGCAGGCAGGAGAAAAGGAAATCAATCATTAGAAAAAGCAAAGAATAAGCAAATTGAGAGTGACGTGAAAATGCAAAATTGCCTAAGTTGACCAATGAACCTAGAGGACTTCTGTGTTTGAGAATACTCCAGATTAGAGCTAATGTGATCAGTGGTTACTCCTTGGTTCCAGAAAATACAGATTTGCATTCAGAGTTTAGCTATGAATTTACATTACTGTCTCTCTTTACCCTCATAACTTAACATACCACAGTTGAAAAGCTAATCTTAATACCCTACAACAAAATCATGCTTTCCTCCTGCCCTCCACCTCACACGTAGAAAGATGTTTCTTCTTAGGCCGCCATCCAGTAGGAAGAACAGGTTTCTCTTCCCATCATTAAGCACTGTACTTACTGTGACAGTTTTAAAAAAATACTCAGCACTTATGAGGAATAACCAGGGTAAGAAGAGGTTAAAAGTAAACCCAGCCTCTCTTCATGGTTTAAGTGTCAGAAAGAATTATCTGTAGCAGAGGGTCTTTGCAGTAGAGAAAGCAAATATTAACCCAGGAATGATTTTGTTACGCGAGAGATATACCACTGATTTTTAACTTCTGTTTTCTTGGATCTGAGAAAGATTAGTGGAAGAGTTCTCACTGGGTTGAGGGGAACAGTGCAGTCAGAACTGCAAATTACCTGTTTGATGATCTTTTTGACACAAGGCAGTGGAAGCCCCTGATAATTTGATTTGATGATCCACTTCAGGAGATGATGCCCTAGAACTTCAAACACCATACAGATATCTGGAACTCAGTCAAGGAAAATGATGGACATCCTGACCCAAGGAGCTCTGAATTCCCAGGACTGAGGATCAAAAGAAATCCATACCAGTTAAGTGTTTTATGTGAAAGAACCTTCATTCTTCTGACACAGCTTAGAGAAGCTGCCATCCTTAACATCACCATCCTACCCTACACGTCAGTGTTGTTATCTAAAACCTGAAACAGAGGGATGGAGCTGGTTAGGTCCTAATGCAGCAGTAGCAATCTCCTGCTTTGAGTGGAAGCCAGTTACACAAGCGAGTGTGCATTAGTATTTCCTGCTAGTATTGAGACAGCTTCAAGACAATAACATATATTTGGGAACAGCCAAGGCTCTTGCCCCAGGCAAAATTCGATGCCAGATCTCTCTGTACCAGCACTACCCAAAAAGATAATAAAATTTCCATTTCATAAGTCATCTTCAGAACAATTAAGTTACTTTCTCCACCCTTCCTTGCCTCTTTACCAGCAAAACAAACTTTTGACAAGCCTGGACTTCAGCACTATTTATGTTATCTGCTTTTTGTCTATAAGATCTCAACAGCTACAGTCACTCTAATGACATATTCAGTGTTGTACCTTTACTTTAGAAGCTGAACTTCTAGGAGTTTATTAGGCTGCTTTTCTTTTACACTGGCAGAAAGCATGCACAGGTTTCACAAGAGTGAAGTCAACATTTACTCAGTGCTAGGCACCAGAAAAAAGTTAGTGGGGCTACTGCTTCCTAAAAGTGTTACAATGTTTATAACCTACAGCTCCATTCCTCAAGCAGCCTAGTAATTGTCACTGAATTAAAATCCAAGGTACTGCAAAGCAGAAACGTGCACAAAAGTCCAACTTTCAAATTTTAAGGGCGCATTATTAGGACTTGCCACAAAGCACTGCCTATTAGAAGGCCGTTCACAGAACTACAGAGGATTTTCAAAGCAATACACTTTAAACATCCTAACAATGTTAGTAAAGTTCAAGGTAAGACGCTTCCGTAACTAGAAAACCACCTTATTACCAAGTTATAGACTGCATGTGTTTGCTATTTTTAATTACCGGTCTTCACATTTTGTACGATTTTATTTGAATACCAGGCTGCCTGCAAAATTGAGGAGTTGAGACAGATGGGCTCTCTTTCCACAGAGGTATCTTGGATGGACACTAAACGATTCAGTCCTGGCTCACAAACCAGATGCAGCCAACCCCATCTCTCATGTTGAAAGCATGACTAAGCAGTGCTGTCTCCGTGACTTACACAAATTACGTCAGGCTCAATAGTCATTCTGGATCTGAGCTTAGCAGGCAGCTTGGAGGCAGACAATTCTACAGCAGGTTTCTCTGGGCAATGAAAAGGATGCCTGGCATTGCTTGCCAGCCCCAACACAGCAGCTGCCCAGGGAACTCCCATCTTTATGCAGTTCTCTGCCTTTATTCCACAAAAGGATACGAGAACCATTAACTCCTGAAATCTTGAAGTCGTCTAATAACTGAACAACTCTCTCTTTACTCGGATCATCTGGATCACTGTTGCGGACCTGCAGAGAAAAAGAGGATTAATTTTGTGTTTCTTGATGTAATCACCAGACAAGAATATATTCTGAAGTCGGATCTACTGCACTACTGTTAGGTTCCTGTCCACATTCTTTGCAGTTGGATGATCCAGAAATATCAATTATGTGACTAATGCAAATGCCCCCAAAATGAATTTAAAAAAATAAAAATTGAACCCCACTCTCAGGCACTCACCGATTTTAGCAACTTGATTTCATCTAGTGCTGTTTCTGTGTAGTGCTCTGCACTCTTCACCACCTTCATGGCCACTAATCTCTTCCCTCTACTCATACACGGTAAATTGGAGACTGTTAATATTCACACAAAGAACTTATTCTCCAGGATTATCCTACTTCTTTTGCACATGAGCACGCTATTATTTAATGCATCATGGAAAAATAAGGTTTAAGCACTCATGAACATTGTCTTTGGGTCTCTTTTATAAAACATCCATGTTAGTAATTTCTCATAAAATGAAACAATAGGTCCAAGACTGCTGAACACAAGGGCACTCTTTCCACATATACGGTTCATCCCACTAACTCCCTCCCACACACATGCATGCACAATATCAAAAGAAACTTCTGTGTTAGGATGTGGACAGCTATGTTTTGTGTTTTTATCTAAAAGTAAAAAGATGCTTTCCATCATGCTTGTGCAATGCTGTGCATTCCTGCCAGAAACCCTAAGAGGACTTACTGGGTGTCCCAAGCTAGCCACACAGTGGAGAAGTGGCCCCATCCAAGCTTCCGAACCACATGGTATCGTCCATTAAAGAGATCTCCTATTTTCACGAGGTGATAACCACCTAGAAAAACAGTGGGAAGTTTATATATCAAAAGATGATGCAAGAGCAGGTATGTAGAACAAGCATCACAACTTGAGGCAGACTGATGCGTTTAAATTTTTAATCACATAAACAAATGCAAATGTTTCTCTAACTGGATCTTGCTAGAACAAACATACAGTTTGTTAGGGGAACAGCTGTGAACAGCCCTCTAGCTGGTTGAAAAGATTTAATACAATTGAACTAGAATTACTGACTTTTCCTCCCTTTCAATGTAGGTTACCACTGTGGCATCACAAAAGAGTATTTCCTCAGTGAAAGCATCTGAAGTCTGCTAGGCTGAGCACCTTTGGAAAACACAGCTTACAATGCCAGTAACAGAATCTTACAGCTATGTCAGCATTGTTTTTGCACACTCTATCGTCATAACATGAAAGAGTACCGTACCCAAGATCCCAACGAGTTTCCCTTGCAGCTGCGCTCCTGACTGAGAGGCACTTTGCCATTTAACATCACCAGTGAAAAAACAGGAAAGTCTCCTCCCCGTGCCCCTAATACCTCTCAATTACCGACTATGCAGGAGGATTCCATGACAGAAGCGAAGACATGAAAAGCCAGACAAAGACACAAGGGCACTGGCAGAAAACAGAACAGAGAGAAGAATCTATAATTGGCAAGGCATAAATTTTTGCCAGAACCTGGAATTACACCCTAGATTCCAGGCACTTAACTATTCAGTTGTGGTCAGCAAATACCACCCATGAAATGCATGCTTTGCCAGGAAGATTCCTCTCTCTTGATGGACTGGTTCACAAACAAGACTTAGAATTGCTTCATTATCCATTACTTCATTAGCTGAAGCAGCAGAAGTCCCTTTTCTTCACTCAAAATTTTCAGTTACAGCAGTGACAGCTGCACCGGTCGCTAATTCACACAATGGCTTTCTTCTTCCCACTTGCTTGACAACAAACAAAATCCCACAAATATTTGGGTAGCATGCTAAAAGTAATGTAAATGCTTTGAAGTAAAGCACTGAAGTGTAAGAAACACTACAACTGAAGTTCCCCGTGCTATTTCTACCTTGCATTTTTTTATACACACAAATGGCATTCGTTACATGCTTCTCCCTCTGCCTTATTCAATATATACAATAGTATCACAGAAGTGGTCTTACAAAGTGCTTGGAGGTGGAGTCACACATTCAAGCTTCACCTAATTGATCAGCTAAATTTGTACGATCAGTGTTCTGTAAGTATTTGTTAAAAAAGAGCCTGACCCTTCTGGTATTAAGTTATATACTGTGGTACTTCCATTTGCTCTGTATGTGGAAGACGGTATTTGCAGACACAAAATTATCTGAAGAATGGATGCTAAGATGACGATCTTCAAAAGAAAAGTGAAGAATTTGAAACTGATTTGAAGGATTTGAAAGTGTGCTTTTCCTAACGAAAATTGAATAGAAATTGAATGCCTACTTGCTTTTACCCATTTTGAAAGCCCTCTGACACAGAGGAAAAGCTAACAGCATTAAACACACACATCAAAAACAGCTCTCCAACCCAAAGCTTGACCAACAACAGAGGGAACCTTAGAGAATAGTTTCTCCATTTCAGGTTAGCTTGAAAAATGTTATCATCATCATGCAGTTTCAAAAAACACTTAGAGGGAGTCTATTTTCGTTCTCTATGGTAGATGGGAAATCAAGGGAATTTCTTGATTACACTGAAAATCCTGCAGCTGAAACAGGCAAGTTCTTACCTTTGCAGTAATCATTTGGATCCTCTTGTTCATCGTCGTCTGATCCCAGGATTTCTTCCTCTTGCTCTGGAAGGTCATTCTCCGAATGAGCGGCAGGGCCCCGATGCTGAGTGTTGGGTCTGAAAGAGAACACACTGCATGTCTCTCACACGTTACTCTTCAGTTCAGCGGCTTTCGCTTCACATGAAGGACTGCTGATAATGGAGGAGATGCAATATTCAGCCTTCAGAAAAACTACTTTCACTTTTAAATGCTTTTACTCCTAAACTAGTGTAAAAGTGGATAGAAACAATTTTTCAAAATACACTAGTGAGAAATAAAACTTAGAGCCCCAGATTCACTTTTGTAGTGGAACAAAAAAAAGACCAGACAAGATAGTGAGTTAAAAGCTTAGTGATCCCACCAGAACATTAATCTTTGAACCCTTCTCAGCCTTTCCTTCAGTGAGGACTTTTCTAAAGCAAATTTATGTTTTAAAATGTTACCTCATAAAAACTGAAGATTTAAACGTTGATGAATGTTAAAGACTAATACTCCTTTGGAAAAAAATTAAACCAGTGTTGTAGAACTTGTGCCCTTTGTCCCTTTCACCTTTGAGATCAAACGAAAATTTAACAATCCCTCTGCTTCCAACACTTTAGAACTCTAAAACCCCTCGATTTCTCCTGGTCTCATGCGGTGGGCTGTGTTTTTAGTTCGCCTCTTCTCTGAAGGTCTAAAGTTGGTTACAGTTGTCTGAGCTATGGAGAGGGGGAGTACACAGAGCAGATGTTCGGTAAACCCTTCAGAGAGCTTGTGATTGCAGAGGGATTGAAATCCGGCACCGAGATGGTATTTTTTTTTCACTCCTACATTCATAAATTAAAACCTTAATTTTGTGTGTTTAGATTTTCAGCAAATGTGCTACTCCAAGTTCCTGCTTGTGAAGATCACACTGGCAAAGGCCACCTCATTGCTCTTATGTGTTTAAGGCGTGTTCGAGTTCCCCAAGCTAAAACATATTACTGTCCCCCCGCCCCAACTCCCCCTCCATGGCAGCACACTGCTTACAGCCATACAGCTCACCAAAAGGTAATACTAAAACAGGTAAGTTATTTACTTTACAAAGCATTACAGGGAACGGTTAAATGTCTATACAGCTTAACCTTCAATATCCTTTTGTACAAAGCAAGCATTTACAATGAAAAAAATGCCTATGGCTCATTTGCATTGGGAAGATTTAATGGCAAAGATAATTTAGTGACAGGATATCAACACTAAGCTTTCTCTTCTTCGAAGTATGAGATATTAAAAAAAGCTGGAGTTGTCTGTCCAAGGAGGTAGGCAACCAATATCTTACAGCAGTGACATACAAGCACGAGATAACACTCTTCACAATGAGCTTCCCTGCCAGCATGAATTAGTGGAAGTTTCCTGTATTGAAACTATTGTTCCAGCGAAGCAGCAGATATAACTTGACGCCTTCCACCACCCTGTTTCCAATTCAACTAGTTTTGCTCAAAGAAGGAGTAACTGTTGAGACAGCCATTGGTTATGCCAGTGGAACGCGTTGCCCAGAGAGGTAGTGGAGGCCCCATCCCTGGAAACATTCAAGACCAGGTTGGACAGGGCTCTGAGCACCCTGATCTAGTTAGTGGTGTCCCTGCTCGCTGCGGGGGGGTTGGACTAGATGACCTCTAGGGGTCCCTTCCCACCCAAGACTTTCTATGATTCTATGATATGCTGATGCATGTGGTCTTTCAGATGTGGTTTCTATAGCTTGTAACAGAGTTGGAGCCCTGTGCATCATAGCATGGCCATAACTAACTAATCTTAATCCATGGGACAAATTTAATATTTCCATTCTGAGTAGTTATACAGCAGAACAAATGTTCAGCATTTACCTACTACACATGCACTCTGCTGAGACTTCATACATTAAATACATTACTACACATTAAAACTACAGCCATCTTATGTATCTATGGAGCATGAAAAGAAATTACCCGTTCCAATCTGATTATATGACTAAATTTGTAGCCATTCACAATCTCGAAGTGAAGTTCATTAAAGCAGAGGAGCTACAAAGGTCATCCCGGGCACAACCAAACCACCCGACATTTACTTTCAGTCTGTTGTCAGAGCTATTAAGTCATGCTGATTTTTGAATTCAGAAACAGATAAGCAACACAGATTAGTAGTCTTGAAGCATAAAGTAAGACTGTCAGTCAGTCCATGCTGCTGCTGCCAGGCTAATGAGACATTTATTAACAACCCCCATAGCTCCATCCAGCCCCAAGATCTCTAGCACTTACACATTTTCCCCTGTGAGACACAGGATTACAGGTCGGGGGTAGGAACAAGGAAACCCGAGGGGCAAAAGAAAGTCTTTGAGGTCAAAAAGCTACTTTAAAACTGCTGCACTTCTTTGGGGACATGCGAGCTACAAATAAAGCCGCAGACCATCCCCAAATTAAGAGCAGGGAGCAAAGGCAAGCAAGGGCCACGGACAGAATGGCTGAAGGGGAGACAGGATGCTCGCATGTAACAAATCCTATAGACAGGGCAAAGAGAACCAGAACGCAGAATGGGATAGAAAGGAGAATTTAAACCCAGCAGCCACACCCATAGCATAAATAGTAGAGAGTAATTCTGCCCAAAGCTGTTTCAAGATTTTCACTTTTGTAACTGCGCAGGATGCAGGAGATTAGAACAGATTCAAAAGAAAAGTCATTGTAAGAACCACTGATGCAGACAGAAACATCACGCCATTCTGCAGTCCCAATGCTTTTCAATAACAGTAATTTCATGCATCAAGGAAGAAGTTACTGGAAGCACTAAACCCCGTTCCCTTGGAAGCTTTCTGCACCCCTCCTAAGCAGGGGCTGACGAATCATGCTGACAACCTCGTACGTGACACACCCTGTAGTCTGCATCCGAGTCTGTCCTGGGGATCCGCAAGCATTTCACTCCTATATTATAAACTATTATACAAACTAATGTGATAGTGAGCCTTATTCAGGTCACATACGTTTCTACAGTGCTATTTCCTTTATGAAATCACCTCCGAAACACACCTCATTCCTTTGCCTTCCTGTGAAAATTCATCAGATATTATTACATCCCACCACCTTCTTCCCCCAAAAGTGACCATGTCAACTGCAGATATGGATTAAGAGAGACTTAATCAGTGCAGAATATGTATTAATATCAAAGAAAAAACAGATAGACAAAACCACTACCCTCAGCTGTTTGCTTTGCTCACACAGACAGTACCGTAAAAGGCACAAAAGGCTGCGAAAGATAGCAGAAAAATCCATACTTGGTATTTCAAGATGACAGCTCAAACAGCTGTCAGCAATATTGCAAAATGCAGATAAAATATATAAAGAGCCTATGAAAAACGGTTAATAGTTTAGACATTAAAAAATCAAGTGTTCTAGGGTACTTTTTCTTACAGCCACATCTGTTCTACTTAGGAACACCTTGATCACGTTTTACTTTTGCTCTCTCAATGTGCTAATTAATCATCAGAATTAACTGGGTTTGCAGGGTCTCTACAACTATATAGCAACATTTTACTTAAGGAAAACAATGTGGAACAGCAACGCTAAGTCAAAATGCTAGATCTTTTAAGGAATCTGTGTGAAACCGTACCTAGAGACCCTCCCAAAAGTCCTTATTCTCTCAGGAATGCCTGAAGAACTGCAAATTCACAAGACAAAAAAGAAAAAAAGAGGGTAACCTACCTGCATGAAGCACGGCCTCCCATTGATAATGCTATTCCCGAAGACAGGCCAATAGTTTTCGACAGAGCCATTAAAAATCAGCTGCCACGCTGCCCTGGAAGCGGGGGGGACATCAACGGCAGACGGAGGGGCTGGTTCTTGCCGAACGCAGCGCAGCTTTGTGCGGAGCGAGGGGGAAGAGGGATTTGCCTCCACCACCTAGCTGCAGCTGCACAGCACTGCATTGCAGGTACGCGGCCTTGCAGCAAGGCTGGGGGCTGCCGTCAGCTCACCTCTCTGCAAATTCTGTCATGGTAGGGGCTGAGCATGAATAGATTCATCTCCTCCTCTTGATGTTTACCTGTCTCAGCCTTCCCTCTAATGAAATTAGAAATTCAGCAAGATACTCTGTTTCATCTTGCTGAACAAGCCGGTTTTATTTGCCTATTCAATAGTCCACTGGATTCAAAGCTGGGATGAAGACACGGATCAAGGTAATTGCCGACAGTCCAACCCTTCTGATACAGAAATGCTGGTACAATCACACGGGAGAGAAAGGGCGTTCAAAGTAAAAGTCGATTTTCTGAAGCAATTCCAAACCTCCCCACCCAGAGTTACAAGAAAAACTAATCCTTTATGTTTAAAAGTAACAAAAAAAGTAGGAGAAGGAGTCAAATTTTCTCTAAAAAGGTGAGCCGACTATTTTTCACAGCAGCAGGCACTTATCATCCACCAATGATGCAGAAGAATTAACCAGCCATTTCCTGTGCCTGTTTATCCTACTGGTTTATGTAAGCGACAGGGGAAACAAGTCAGCAACACTATGACATAGCAACTAACAATTCAGAGATTTTTCTCCGCTACAGAGGACTGTGTATTAGTGAAAGACACTCTGAAGCTGGCTCTGCAGTTTTAAACCAAGAAGTTCAAAGAAGAACTGGATTCATCCCACTGGACATCTAAATATATTTTCACCTTAAAAGCTCACTGAAGTTTGAACATCCTTTTAACAGTTTCGCATTGTCAAACCTCTTCATATTAGAAGAGGTGCTAACAACATGCAAAATTTTCCACTGTAGACAAGATTTTGCTTCACGTTCTTTGAATGTATCGCCTGACAACTCTGCTCACCTCTGCAATGCACAGCAGGGACAGTAGCAGTTAACAAAGGTTTCAGCCACGAACTTGTTCCTTACAGAAGGTGTTCAAAGAGTTTGGAAAAAACTACTTTTCTATTCTCTTGCCAGTTTCCAATAGAATCGCTTATCTAGCCTGCACACTAAAAATAAGGTAAAAAACCATTAAGAAGCCTTGACTGCACATGTGTTCTTGCAGATTTGCACCGAGGCAGATCAACATCAGCAGGAGGACGAGATGATGGGAGACTGCAGCCATGCCCGTCAGTGCAGACAGTGGCATGAAAAAGCAGTGTTCTTCATGCCGTGCAGCGGCACCCGCACGGGCTCCTTCGCTGTTCTCTATAAATTACTAGCCAATCCATCACAACAGCCAAGTCTCTACATGCAACTCCACCGATAAACTCCGAACTCGTTGTCTCCACCCCTGGTAACTTACATAAAACACTTAAGAGAGGTGCTTGGTTCTCTTATGTAAGAGCGACTTCTTCAAACCTGCTTTGTACAGGTAACTGGTACTTTTCCTTGCCCCCAAAACAGCGGAAATACTGTCCACGCTGCCCACCTACCTGCTTTGAAGGGATACAAAAGCAGACCCCTTCCACCCTCTAGCAAGGAAGGCAGCAGGCATTTAGTCCAAATTGCTTTTCACACCTATCATCCTTATATATGTGCTAACAAAAAAAAAAGATACTCTCCTTTTTCCTCCTCTTCACCTCAGTTTGCCAGTCCCTTGCTATGTGCAGAGCTGACGCCCGCCTGTAGGAAACCGAAGACAATTGCTTTCCTAAATGATTTTTAAGCCACCTGCAGCACAATCTTTATAAACATTGTCATTCCTTATTTCAGAGCTCAGCTTACACGTGTGAAACATCCCCAAACAGAATTCCATTCACAGAACTTCAGACTGATGACAAATCCAGCTTATACTGTAGCAGACACAGATCAGTACTGTAACACGCTCCGGGATTCTCGCTGCAGGAAGCGTTGCTTTCCACCTTAACCATCCAGCCAACGATTTCCAGGGCTGTACAACCACTGCAGCGAGATCCCGCTTCAAGTGCTGTTAAGGATTCCTTGTTTTCATGGGGGAAGAGGAAAAAAAAAAGCTCCATATGGCATGGTGAAAAGCCAGGATTTAAAATCTCTCTCCCATTTTCAAATCTGTGCATCAAGACAATGTCTCTTTAAGGGAAGTATGCTTGCCAGACTGCATCTCATTACTCTTCCTTAGTGTGCCTGCAATTTCAAGATCATGTTAAGGCACATCTAGTCAGAATGTCTGCTTCTGGTGCCAGCCTCCAACAAGCTTACATGCAGATCTGCTGGCAAACCTAGCATTCGATAAATATTGCAACTGTTTAGACGCGAACTTTCAGTACAAATTCAGATCTGAAACTATGCACTTTACCTTTCTGCTCAAGAAATTTTGAAGTATTTGAGGGGATTCGGAGGAATTATAACTCGTATGTTACAGGGGACTTACGCATCATAACCCACATTATTTTGTAACTACATGCAGTTCATTCTCTCTTCCACCCCTATTTTTCTGAGTAAAGAACTGGCATTTTCTGCCAGCGTGGCAGATCCTCAACACTTGCTGCTGTAGCCCAGCCCTCCCAGAGCTACCCGAGTACCACTGTCAAAAACTTCAGAGGACTGAAGATGGTCGAACACTTAGCTTTGAAAGAACGGCGCTCAGAGGCACCAGGACATACTTCTGTTCAGTAGATCACTGGCAGTTCAGTCTGAAAGTAATAACGAATTTCACAGGAGAACAGTACTAATGTACACATAACAAAGGCAATCAAGTTTCTTGCTCCCCATGCCCACTCCCCCACACAAGCACTTCAGCTGTTTGTGGAACCGTCTGCTATTCCAGCTATTACAAACCAAGGGACTTCCATGGAAACCAGCAGATCTTCTGCTGTGTCCTGTCAGTCTGATAATCACTTCTGTATGTAAATGAAAAAATCCTGTGGGCGATGCATTCTGACTCTACCTTAAACTTATATTCAAAATACTTACGAAAGACGTAGGCCTGATACTAATTATGAAAGACAAGTGAGGAAAACATAATCCCAGATCTTGATCCCAGGCACAGTTTTGAACAAGGAAGATGAGGAAGAACCCAAGAGGGCTGTCAGAACTCCAGAGCTCCTCAAAGACAGCAGGAAAGTGATACAAACAAGACATGCAATAACGAACTGCAAAGTATCAGACTCTGTGAGGAATTTCCTGCTCTCCAGACTACATAGATGGGAAAAATACCAACTTTCTTGTTCCTCTTCACAGGAATTCTATCAAGGAGGAAGAAAGAAGCGAGGCTTCACTTCATGTCAAGAGTCAGGCCAGAAAATTGCAGATAACTAAACCAGCTTCTTGAAAATACTGAATACTTCATGCATTTGGGATGAGGCAGAGGAAGCGAGACAGCGGTGCTGTAGCAAGTCAGCGCTACCACTGCTCTCTCTCCAGGACCACAGGGAGCGGAAGCAACTATTGAAAGTCCTGTGAAAATAAATCTCCCCCCCACTCAGTAAAGCCTGCAAAAAAGGATTAAATAAATCACCAGTGCGCGCAGAGTTAGAACAAAGTACTTCATGTACATTTTTTAGAACAAGTCACAGACTGCAACGGTACACAGAATCACAGGGGGTAGGAGTTGGAAGGGACCTCTATGGGTCACCCAGTCCAACCCTCCTGCCCAAGCAGGGTCACCCAGAGCAGGCTGCACAGCACCGCGTCCAGGCGGGGCTGGAACATCTCCAGAGAAGGAGACTCCACAGCCTCCCTGGGCAGCCTGGGCCAGGGCTCCGTCACCCTCAGAGGGAAGAAGTTCTTCCTCCTGTTCAGACGGAACTTCCTGTGCTTCAGTTTGTGCCCATTGCCCCTTGTCCTGTCACTGGGCACCACTGGCAAGAGTCTGGCCCCGTCCTCCTGACACCCACCCTGCAGATATTTGTAAATACATATTAGGTCCCCTCGCAGCCTTCTCTTCTCCAGGCTGAACAAGCCCAGCTCCCTCAGCCTCTCCTCGTAGGAGAGATGCTCCAGTCCTCCCTCCTCATCCTCGCAGCCCTCCGCTGGACTCTGTCCAGTAGCTCTTCAACTTTCTTGAACTGGGGAGCCCAGAACTGGACAGAGTACTCCAGATGAGGCCTCACTACGGCTGCCGTTACCTTTGTAGTCATTCATGCTTACAGTAAGAAAATGTTCTGCTTTGAGGCACAATCGGATCAACACCCCTCACACAGAACTGCTGGGTTTGTGCATGAGTAGGCCAACTTTTCCTGGAACATAAAACACACTGCTGAAGCAAGACACTGGACTGGATAAAACAGCATTATCACCTGGGCCTGCCAATGAAATACCCATTAACTACGTATCATACAGACTTGTAGCCTGGATCTAATACTATGCTTATTATCTTCATTTCAGAGAAAATGAGCTGTAACAGAAATATTCATTTTCTTGTCTTGTTTCTCTAACTGCTTTGAATCTGCATGGGAGTTTTAGCCCAGTTTTTAAATCCTCAGTCTTCATCTCAGTACTAACCTGAGCGTCCTTTTTTCCTAGGACAAAGAGAAAAGTTTGAGCTTCTAAGGCTTTGTCACATACAATGTAGACAGAAAAAAAAGCCACAGTATTTTACTGGCAATTATGGTCTAACAGTCACACGTGCCCGATTCCATTACAAATTACCAGAGTCATTGGTAAAGTACATCTATATTTGTATTTCAGTTCAAATAGAAGCTTCTATTTTCAAACAGAAGCAAAATTTTGAAGTAAATCCCTGATCTTCCTCACGCACTGGGCTTCCGTTCACATAGTGCAACAGTCCTACAGAATAGGAAGTTAATCTCTTTTAAAGGAAACCACGTAGATGGCATGCTGCAGCATTACTTCAGCCAGGAATGGATGCTCTGTCCGCCCTAGAGCTAACCGAAAGCAACACTCTCCTCCAGAGAGCACACAGAGCCTTCAAAAATCAAGCTTGCAATGCGTCAGCCTGCACTGCTTCCTACACAGACACTACCTTACCACACCAAGGCGTTACAAGCACACACGTGGCCTGGTCGGTGCTACGGGACCCACAAAGCAAGCAGCAGCCACCTCGTGGCGGGTGAAAGGCTGGCCTGGTGGGACACCCATCGCTCCTTCCTCCTGCCGCCTTCACGGGCATCCCCACCCAACGCAGCTCACGAAACTCCAGAACACGGGAATTGTGGTTTCAGTTCCCTAGAAGTCACACGAGGAAAACAAGCACAAGAAGTGCTCCCAGGAAAGCGTGGTGCAGCTCCCCCACCTTCCTAAGAACCAGTGCAAATACGATGGCTAACACGTGTCTACCAACGCCGAACTCCAAAGAGGTTAGGAACTGCTTCAAACAAAGAACCACAAAAGTCTTCTGCATGTTTGACAACTGGGCAAAAATAACTACCTGAACACACCTCACCAGATACAGCTGTCCCAAAAGTTTACAGTCTCAGTTATCAAAGTTTTAGTAAGGAAAAAAAGCTTGCAAGCCTACAAGTTCCTTTTTTAAAGACAGGCTTTCTGGAGTGCCTTTGGATATCAACTGACTGTTAGTGCCCGAGATATTCACACCTCACAAAATGATAAAATTAATACATCACGTACTTCCCAGTTAGCTTTCAGCAAAGCTATCTTTTGGCAGCAACACACAACTCAGTAGCCCACGTACCAAACTCCCTATGCTTTATTAGCAACTAAAGCTTTGACATGCGTATTTCCTGACATATTCTAAAGTAAAAGGCCAAGTTGCCTCTCATTTTCTAAAAATAATTTAGATTAAAGCAATTTTAATTCTAATTCCTTGCTATTTTTGATGGAAAAGACAGAGATAAGAAACTGAAATCAATGCTCCATTCTAGGCCACAAAGCAACCCAGCGATAGTCAACATTAGAACCTGGATCTGCCTGTATCCAGGCTTGCTTTTTGTGCCTCCACAGCGTTCAGCTGCCACTCTCCCTGTCCTCCCTTCTCAGTTCTCACAGAAATGGGAGCTGGGCAAAGGTACACAACCACAATAATCTTCCAGCTCCACAATGGCAGACCAGGGTCCGACAAGCAGGCTAGGCAAGTAGAAACTTCCTAAGCAAAGATTTGAGACCGCTGGTTTAATGATTCTTCCAGATTACCAAAAGATTCAGGGTAGTTTTACTGCAGAGGCAAGACACAGGCACCTCACCTTTGCACTACCAAGAAACTTTGCCTGCTCTCTTTCTGCAGAAGAGCATGTCAGGATAAATGTACTCGCTCCTTCACTGATACCAAATAAGGCTTTTAATATGGGAAGAAATGGGAACATCCTGAATTTGCAGAAAATGAAGAACCTGGTTGACCTTTCTTTAAAAAAAAAACCCCACTTCTCTCAGACATGGAACCGTAATTAGTATTTACAAGGGTTTTCTGCAGATAACAAGTTTAGGCTGGTCTTGTCAACACAAATAGCAGCAATTTTAACTACTGAATGATGACAAAAAAGATAACTTCTCAGTTTTGTACTATACACGGTCCATTTTGATTATTTTGACCTTTCCAAGTGGTTTTTTTTCTGTTTTTCATTGGGTTGATAGTGAAACTTAAAGCAGGTGTAGTTCATTTCCAAAGTGAAAGATATTTTGAACCGCTTTAAATCCCTTCAGAACATTCTTTGCATTTTTATACTTACCCATAATAAGATAATTCCTAACACTTACCAGCCTTAACCTTTTAAAAATCAGTTGTTTCATACTTTTTACTGCCCTTCAGATAGAAACACTTACATGTGTGTGATCTAACCAACTACGACAGAAAATCAGATGTTAAAAGGACATTCCATGTGCTTTCAAGTTCAGATTTGATGGAAAATGTCTTGCAACAACCCAGTTAAGCTTATTTTAGAAGATTTAACTAGAGCAGCTTTGTATTTAAATAGCATAAATGTCGTGGAACTGCACCTAAAGTTAGAGGCTGACACTGGGTTCTTTTTGTTGTACGACGTAAAGCATAAAGTATTGCACAAGTTTCTTTAAATTCTGAGGTAGGATCATAAATGTATGGTACTAGAAAACAGAGCTAAAGTGTAAAATTTAAGAAGACAAACACAGCATTTTACAAATAATATGGTTTTCCACTCAAACCAAGCCTAGCAGCAAAATCAGCAGCTAACCAGCAGTGCAGTTAACCTGTTCTGGCTACATGGTTAAAAAAGATTTTTTAACAAAACCTGCCAGCACTGCAAGGTATCATTCAGCAGCCTCAGGATTTACACAGAAATCAATCTTCCCAACTGCAGCTGTGGACTCTATTAGCAGTCAGTATTGTTTGCCTGCAGCTGGAAATGGAAAAAAAGAAAGGAGCAGGTACAGAACTGAACAATGGATTACTGATTCAGAAATTAGGACACAGATGATACTATAGAAAGGATACTGTCCTAATGCTATCTTCAAGAGATACTAGGACCATCTACAAAATAGCACGGAGACATAACGCACATCTCCCAAAGAGTTTAGTTAATGCTCTTCACCCCTCAGAAGCCCTGCCTCAAAACAACTGAATCTTTGCTGAAGACAGTTAACCAGAAAAAAATTCAGAAACCTTATGATTTGTCCAAGGAAGTGACTAAGAAAGCTCTACTCCAGGGCTACAAAAAAACCCCTCCAACTCCCACCCACAAAGCTTACTTACTAAACCTTTGGTTCCTAGGCACCAGCGAGTATAAAACCTCCTGAGGCACCAGAGGTTTTCCACAAATCATCAGCATTTTATTCAGCACACAGAGCCGGCTCTAGGATTTACATCACCTTTCACTAGAAAGGAATCCATGACTAGGACTGAATGCAGTGCTCAGTGCAGTCTGGTGGGAGCCATTGTTTAGTATTTACTCCAGATATTTTAATTTTTATATCTGCATCCAAAAGTTCCCCACATACAGAAACTGGTGAGATTCCTGCTGTAGGAGAGAAGCCACACGAGAGCACCAAAGTTAGAGGAAGCAGTAAACAACGCAACACAGCGTTCTTATGGCAAGATCAAAAAAACAAAAGAAAGAAAGAAAAGCGAGGGGGGAAGAGAGTCAGGAGAAGCTGGTTCCTATAGCCAGCTCGGGAGGCTCCAGAGAGGAGAGGGGACGATGGAAACCCCACCGGGCACGGCCCGGGGCCGAGGGAAGGAGCCTGCGAGGACGCAGGGAACGGAGAGGCCTCCTCACGCACCAGCCCGCCAAGAAACCGCGGCGGGGGACGGCGAGGAACCGCCGAGTCCTGGGGAAACTCGGCCCCGGCGGAGAGCAGGGCGGCAAAACCCGCCGCGAACCGCGCCTTCAATTAAACCCGCGTTAAAAAACCCGCCTTACAGCCCGAAGGGCTGGCCCGGCCGGGCTGGGCAGCCCCTGCGCCGCGGGGAGCGCCGGGGGTAACAAAGAGGCGGCGGTGCCGGCGGGAGCCGCCGCCTGAGGGAAGCCGGGGGCCGCACTTACTTCCTCTGGGCCTTGTCCTTCTTGGCTTTGGTCCGCTTCTTTCGGGCCTGCAGCGCCAGCACTGAGGGAGAGAAGGGGAGAGGGCCGTGAGGGGCGGCGGGGAGGGGGGGGGGGCATGGGGCCGCCCCGATGGCGGGGAAGGGGGGGGGGGGGGGGAGGGGAACGGATACCGCGCGCCGCTCACCCTTTCGCTCCATGGCCGTCAGCGCCGGTAGCCCCGGGTGCCCCGCGCGCATGCGCGCCAGGCCGGGCCGCGCCGGGCGGAGCATGCGCGGCTTCGGCACCTTCGCGCACCACCCCGCGCCCGCGGCCTCGCCCTCGCTGGTGGAGCCGCTGGAGCTGGAGTAGTGAGGGGAAACCGCGCCTCCGCGCTGCCAGCTGCGCCCCCGCCCGCCCGCCGCGGGGCGGTGCTCTCCGGGCGGCGGGGCCGCTTCCGGCAGCGGCATGGCGGGCAGCGGGACTGAGCCGGGGGAGGGTCGGGCGCCGCGCGGGTGACGGAAGCCCCTCCCTCCGCGGCTGTGACGTCAGCGCCGCGCTCTTGTGACGGGCGTTCGGGAACCCCGCTGCGGCCTCGGGCCTGCAGCCACGGGATGGCGGGCGCGGGTCGGGAGCGCGCAGTTAGCGGGGTGGAACGGCCGCTGCAGGCGGAGTCTGAGCGTCGGTTCGGAGTTAGCCAGGAAGCGCGGTCAGGCCGGCGCTGGGCGGGCAGAGCCCGGGCAGACACAGTCACGGGATGATCCCAGAATCCCGGCGTGGCAGGGGTTGGCAGGGCCCTCTGTGGGTCACCCAGCCCAACCCCCTGCCCAAGCAGGGTCACCCACAGCAGGCTGCACAGCACCGCGGCCAGGCGGGGCTGGAATATCTCCAGAGAAGGAGACTCCACAGCCTCCCTGGGCAGCCTGGGCCAGGGCTCCGTCACCCTCAGAGGGAAGAAGTTCTTCCTCATCTGCAGCTGGAACCCCCTCTGCTTCAGTTTGTGCCCATTGCCCCTTGTCCTGTTGCTGGGCACCACTGAAAAGAGTCTGGCCCCGTCCTCCTGACACCCACCCTGCAGATATTTAGAGGCATTTCTAAGGTCCCCTCTCAGCCTTCTCTTCTCCAGGCTGAACAAGCCCAGCTCCCTCAGCCTCTCCTCGTAGGAAAGATGCTCCAGTGCCCTCACCATCCTTATAGCCCTCGCTGGACTCTCTCCAGTAGCTCCTCATCTTTCTTGAACTGGGGAGCCCAGAACTGGACACAGCACTGCAGATGGGGCCTCCCCAGGGCAGAGCAGAGGGGGAGGAGAACCTCCTTCAACCTGCTGGCCACACTCCTCTTGATGCACCCCAGGATCCCATTGGCCTTCTTGGCAGCCAGGGCACGCTGCTGGCTCATGGTCACCCTGTCGTCCCCCAGCACTCCCAGTCCCTCTCCCCAGAGCTGCTCTCCAGCAGGTCAGCCCCAGCCTGTACTGGTGCCTGGGGTTGTTCCTTCCCAGGTGCAGGACCCTGCCCTTGCCCTTGTTGAACTCCATCAGGTTCCTCTCTGTCCAGGTCACGCTGAATGGCAGCACAGCCTGCTGGTGTGTCCACCACACCTCCCAGTTTGGTGTCATCAGCAAACTTGCTGAGGGTACACTCTAACTCTTCATCCAGGTCGTTGATGAAGAAGTTGAACAAGACTGGGCCAGCTACTGACCCCTGAGGAACCCCACTAGTTATAGGCCTCCAACGAGACTCAGCGCCGCTGGTGACAAACTTCGGAGCTCTGCCATTCACCCGTGTTGCAGGGTGGCTGTGCGCTCACTGTGGGAAACCGTATAACTTGAGACAGAACAGCACTGTCTCGTGACCCTGAAGGATCATCCTGCGCCTCCCTCCTCTGCTCTCATGGGATAAGCTGTTTTCACACATCCAGCTGCAAAAGATCCTGGAAAACAGCAACCGTGAACTGGCATTCACAAAGCCACGAACCCAAAGCTGACTGGCTCTAGTAACTATTGTGTTAGTATAGAAGGTATTCACTTGAGCAGTAAAATGATTCTGATCGAGCACAAGATTGGGGTCCGTGAAGTCACTCACCACACTCACCTCGGAGCGTTGGCCGGTTCTGTTCCCATCGGCAGTTTTGCTTAATGCTGTTCCGCTCCTAGACCGCCCCGGCTCTGTTACTGTCTATTTTTTCTGCCAGGTTTCTCTCTGGGATTCTCCCCCAGTTCCAGCTGGGAAGCCAGCATGGGGACTCGTGGCCATCTGCTGCATCTGCTCTGCTTCTGAGGGCCGGGACACGGTGTGTTGAAGCGTGCCCGAGAGCAGGGCCCCTCGGCATCGGGGTGTAAATATTTCTGTGGATAGGCCGGGGGGGGTGTGCGCAGTGCCGGAAGATGGAGAAATCCTTGTCATAATTCCTCGTTGTTGCTGTGTTCCTCGCCACAAGCAGGAGATGTTCAGCACCTCTGTCCGCTCTCCTGCAGAGTTCCAAGGCAGAACCTAGCACACGATTTAGTGATGATAACGCAACAGAGGGGGGCAAATTCCAACCTGGGCACAACCGCGGCATTCAAGGTAACGTTTTGCTGAAAAGACCTGAAGCTCGATGGACTCCCCCTCCCAGCACTGCACAGCAACTTCCCACCTCAAAGAACTCACGATACAAAATGACCCCAGAAGCGATTATAATCTCAATTTAGAGGTAGCCGACCTGCTGTCCCGTATTTGCAATAAATGACTCATGCGGTTGGATCTAGCAAGGCACCTGCTCACACCTGCCGCGCCTACTGACCGCTCTGTTCTGTACTTCCACTGGCCTAGGCCGGGTTTCTTCATGTGATGACATCAAAGACGGCACGCAGCCAGATTTGGAAAGCCAGCCAGCGAAGCAAGCGTGCAGATGGGTATCATATTCCCTCCAACAGTAGCTGCCACCCTTGTCTGAACGAGGAGCCTCATGCAGAGGTCTCCTACAGAAGCAAGATATTACTGAGCGTCTTCATGCTTGCCCAGTTTCTCCCAGGACTCTTCTAATTTGGGATGGAAAAACACAGTCTGGGGTAGCATCCCTCAGAGGGCTGCTGAGCCAGGCCTACACCAAGATACGCTCATCTTTCCACAACCAGCCTGGCACTAATTTTTAAAGCAGAATAAATACCCCCAAACTATGCTCATACATAACTGGTTTCTCTGGTCCCTGCTTCAGCCACGCTCTGCGTGACTCCTGAGGTTCCTCAGCTGCTTTCTGTCTCCTGAAGCCATTTCTGCACTGGAGTAATACGTTAATAAAAAGACAACAGGGTCAGGGGTGGTTATACACGCTTTGCACCATCTGCAATGATAACGTGCGTGTTTGGGGATCTGTATCCTGGAATTCAGAGCAGTGGAAGAGCTGCCGGGGTTTCTGCAGCGTGCCCTGCCAGGAAAACATCGTGGCATCACGCTAGCTGGGAAGGACATAAAAAAGCTGCTGTGTGCACAAAACAACAGCAATCGTTGCAACTAGGTCAGGTAAGAACGTCAAGCTGACCACAAACGCACGATTACAGACAGAGGCTTTTGAACTCTGACTTCTGTGGCTTTTTAGAGGTATAGGTGGAGTCCCTGGCCATGAAGTACGTGCTCCGTCACTTCACAGCCCGCGTCCGGGGACTTGTGCTTGGCTGACCGCAAAAGCCTCGTGTACACATGCGGGAGCAGAGTTATGGCACCGCAGCGCTATAAGGGAAAACGATCAGGATTGTGTGGACTTCCTCTCAGCAAGATATTTGTTTTGCAACAAATGCTAACGTACTGACGGCTGAGTTGTCCCTTGGTGCTCAGCTCTGCAGAGTCATGGGGGTAGGAATGAAAGATTCAGAAGTTTGCGGAACAAGCCAAAAAAAACCCCAACCCTCAAGTTTGCAATGGAGACTTTCGATGGTGCCAACAGCTAGGCATGCCATCCCATCTTAAATCCAGGCTGCCGTAGGAGAGCCAACAGAATCGGGAAATCAGGGCTATGCTTTTCCTGGGTTTTGTATTACTCTGTTTTGAACAGAGCTGAGAGGAGCTTGGCGTGAAGCCACTGCCCAAAACAATGCAGGGAAGCATATGTGGTTTGAGAATTACTCAACACCATTTCAGCTTTCAGTTTTTCCTGTCTTTCAATCCAAAAGGTATGAGGGTTCCAGGACTCAGTTTCCTCCACAGTAAGCAACTCTTACACAGTAACGTTCACTAAAATCCTTTACTCTTGCAGTTTACAGGTGCAATACTGTGACTTCCCTCCAGAAACTGCTTGGAATCAATAAGATTTTAAATGAAAAAAATGAAAAACAGGTTAGAAGAACTCACTGGAACACATTACAGACAGTTTAATATTAATACTCCTATTAGCTGTTGTATCATTGTTAAAAAGTAGCAGCCAGGAGCAGCAGAATTCAGAGGAGCCTCCCTGCTGCTACTGCACATCCAGAAACCACGCATTGCCCAGCAGCAAAAGTTAGAGCTGTTCACATGTTAACGATTTAGCCCAGAGTATAGGACTTGTACACAAAGGATCCACCATTTAAAGCCAAGTTTTGCCCTAAAATAGGGTCTGAATGGTGTATAGACACAGTGCTCGCCACCCATCTAAAATTAATTCACCTGCAGCTCTTCACATTACGCAGTTCGTGCCATGGGATAATCCTCCAGACGAGGGCATGAAGCCTTTTGATGTGTATTGCTGGTACAGTTAAATGCTTCTGCTTTCAGTGGAATCCTAGCTCACACCTCTGTCCTGATATTACTGTGTCAAATTCTATGGCTGATCTACAGAAAATATAACTAAGTTGATTTTTTGCCAAGTGTTAACTGTATCCAAGGCTACAATTTCTCTGCCTCTTCAGAACAAAGTCAATACACCCCTCCATTCTTCACTGTTTCAGTAAGGACTACAAAAACATTAAAAAAATATTTTATTTTTTACTGGAATTTAGTTCTGGTGGATTAGAAAGGGACTGAGGCAGAAATAATGGATGGACACTGTTATGTTAGTGCAGATGATATCAACTTCAGCAAAGTGTTGAAGAGTACTAATAAAATGTTTTCTTTGAAGCATCCTATCATTCTAAATACATCTGAAAATAATGAAACTGGCTGCATATAAGCTGTTAAAATATGACAGATTAATTTCACTTACTAGAAAACAATAAAATGTATAAGAAGTGCTGAGCTAGGACATGTAAATTTCTACAGAATTTCAGAAAACAAACGCAAAGAATTTGCTAGAATTAGCTACAAAACTAGGAATTATCCATTGAAATGTCACTGCTTTCGGCATTGCTGGGTAGCACATCTATTTGAAAATGCTTGAAAAAGCAGTAAAATAAATGTTGCTTTTTGTTCAGAATTACTGGAGGCATTAGTTAGGCTGTCTATTTTAAAAACTTTGGAACAGAAAAAATAAAAAGACGTTCAAAGGCTGGTAAGAATTGACAGAACTGTTGTTTAACTGTACCTTTCTCCTCTCTACTGTACTCCCAGTTCCCCAACACTTGTAATTCAGGGCTTGCTGGTGTATTTCCATCTCTTCCCCCAGCTTGGGTCCTGGAAATCCGATTGAAGGGGCGGAGTATCGTACTGCCGGAGAGAGCTTGGCTCTGCTTCATTCTGGGCTGAGCATGCGATATCTGATATCGGCTCTTCAAGCAAAAGTTTGTTGTCAGAGTTCTTTGCAGCGAAAAAATCTTCATTCTTCATCAAGAACAACCTTCTTTCCTGAAACGTACACAAACATTACTGTTAGCCAAGGGTGGCCACTCTGTTGAGCCGGTCAAGCGCAGTTCCCATGCCAAGGCAAAGTCATGTGAGCAGCGAGTGGGCCATGCTGCTGTGGGAGCACGGGGCAGTCCAGATCCCCGAGGAAATGAGCTAGCGGGGACATCGCCGAGAGTCCCATCTGCACACCTGGCCCAGCCTCCTGGGGAACCATTGTCACCTCCTGCCTGGCAGCGGCTCCCAACCCTCCCCTCCAACATCCATTAAAGGGAGATCAGTGAATGTATGCTGTCACCTTCATTCTTTGAAGTTTTTTCTATGGGGTAGAGTCAACATCCTTGCATTAGACTATTCTGGACAATGCCAAGATAAGAGAGTTAAACAAGTTGTTCCATGAGCAGCAGAACTCAAGAACCCTGTTTTCCTGCAGATTTGATTAGGTTTCTGCCTTCATTCTTGCCTCCCTCAGCTACAGGACCCCAGCCTGGCGGCATGCATAGGATGATTAGGCAAGGCTGGGTTCTTTCCCTAGGTGGGGCAATTACTGGAATCTTCTACTCAGAACAAGGGCTTTTCCTGGAACTTGCAACCGTCTGCCCTATTCAAACTTGGCTGAGACAGCCAGTGAGCTTAAAAATTATTGCAGAGTACTGACAGAAAGAGCATGTGCATGAATTTCAGTTCTTCAGGAAATCAAGCTAGCACTGTCCTTTCACTTCCCCCGTCAGCGCCAAGGGAGCTGGTGCAGTAACCTCTACAAAGAAAAAGCTTGGAGCTTTTGCTCTGCCCTGGCAGCGTCCTTGCTCTGTCAGAGAAATGGAAACAATTTAAAATACAACAAAGTCATTCCCTGCTGCAAAACTCAGCTGGATGCCTTTCCAGCCAGCACACAAAAATACTTTTCCCCAAACAGGAACACAGGACTCAAAGAAACAATCTGGATTATCGATCCATTGCAAAAAGGCAAGTACCTGTGAAAAACTGGAGAATTCAAAAGAGCATCTGCTCTGCCCTACTTCCTCAGCCACATGACAAGGTTTAAGTCACTGACTGGACAATTTAACAACATGAAGGCTTAAATGTTAAGCGAAATAGTCTGCCTTCTGCTGTTCAGCTAGTGGTTCTTCAGCAAACTGTTTCGCAGTAGGTTCTAGCTCATCTGGCTTTCCATGCTTGTCCAAAGCAGCCAGCACAGCAGCATGAACAGTTAGAAAGAACCTTTCTTTGGTGACATGGCTGTCAAAGAAACCATTCTTCTCAAAGTCTTCTATCACAGAGGCTACGAAAAATGGGCGAAAATAAATAAAGCAGCAAAATCACACCAAGCAGTACAGCTAAAACATCTCAATTCAGTTTAGAACTTATACTTGGAGATAAGTCAATGTTAGTAAACACAGACTATACTCACAGTGACACCCAGCTATAAGGACTGCAATGCCAACATTGTGAAACATATGGATGATCTGTGGAAAGAATTAATCCCATACAGACATTAGAGCAATTTTGCATTCTACAAGTGCACTAGAAAGTAAAAGATAAACAGGGAAATAAAACCTCCCTTGTAGTGTTTTATCCCTGAAGCAAAACTTTATTCCGGTATCTCAAATCCTGTTTGTTAGTTCAGCACTGAACAGCCAAGCTGTCCAAGACCTTGCTGAATGCTGACTCCAGAGGCAGGGCAGGTCACAGCCAGACCCCACGCTGGCCCTCCCACACCTCACTAGGCAGCACATAGTGCTAGTTCTGCCCTTCAACACAACATTTCCACAGGAACAGACTAAGTTGAAGCATCTCTCCATACGCAGATGCCATGCCCACGTGCCAATGAGAATAGGAACCTATCTTTTCAAGAGTGACCTGTAATTCTAGTTGTCTCAATTTTCCTGTCCAACATCTTTAGTTGTATCAACTTAGTGGTAAAGGAATCAGATTTTAGAGGGGATAGATTGGCACCATTTCCTCAATGCCTGACCCTTTGTAAGCCAAAGATCTCAAAGGAGTTTTTTTTTTTTTTTTTTTAAGAAAAGGCAATGAAACTCTTTATTTCAGAGAATCACAGAATTTCAGAATACGGGGCTGGAAGGAGTCTGAAATGACTTTGACTTTACCCCCCTTTCCCAATGGAAGGGTCATTCAAAGGGTGGCAAGTAAGTCTTCGAGGATTTTAGGGACATCAGCTCAGTCCACAGTTATTCACAATAGGTGTTAGTCCAACCTGTTATTAAACAAAAATCTTTTGAAGTTGAGCTGCAGAGTCTGAGGGAGCTGACTAAGAATCCATCTGGAACTGTGTCTTTCTGAGAAGCACAGCTACATGAAATGTACTTTTGCTAAATATATATCTCCATTGGCTAGGATCCCCACCTGAAGACTTAAAAGTTCAAGGCATACTTCAGAGAAAAGGCTAATTAGGCAGTCAGCAATAACAACAAAATCACTCTAGGAGAAGACAGCTGCTAGTTTTATATTTGGCACTTCTAAAGAAAAGCATTTTTTTACATGTCCAGCTAGAAGAAGAAACTAACTGCCAAAATGGAAGAAAGAAATCCAACATTTTTATAAATGTGTTTTTAGTTTACACGACTCTAGAGCTGGTGACAATGCATGACAGGTTTTTGCATGTCTTTTGTGTGGGTAGTGGGGCTTTTGTTTGTTTTTTTTTTAATATTTTTATGGGAATTTATTAATTTCTGAAACTCGATAGCTAAATCTTGCACCCTTAAAGGTCACCTGGAAGAGGTGCGGATTTTTAGGCAGCAAGGCGTTTTAAGCTCCCAAGAAAGAGAAGCCATTGAGTAAACTGCAGGTTTCACATCTGTGTGCAGTTGTCGCTTACCTGTCGCAGTAACTCTGAACTTGTGAAATCCACAAACTGCACCATACTGAAGTCTAAAATAATGGTGTGAATGGCATGTGGCAAGTGCCTGGGCTGTCCTTCCTGATCTAACTGCACTGAGGAATTCTCTGTTGCAGAGCCTGGTGAAAGGCAGGCTCCTGTCCCTTCATCCTTGTTCTTTTCGGTCGTAAGTCCCGTGTTAAAGCCTGGGGATGCACACTGCGCATGGGCTGCTCCTACCAACAGCACCCGAGAGCTGAGTTTGTCTCCATACTTGGACCAATGTACCAGATTAACTGAAGATGATGAGGAATCGCTGCCTGCGTGATGTCGCTTCACCAGTTTCTCTGTATATGGTATCTAAGACGGAAAACAGAGAGTACGCCAGTGGCTGGAAGAATTGGGCCCAGGAGGTGGAAAATTCGTTGCTGCAAGTAAGAAAGTACTGTAAATCATATGATATTTCTTCCCTCATGGTAAAAAAAACCACAAACAAACATGAAATAACACTAAATATAGGACAAAACCACCAGAGTATGCAGCGCAGCAGGTGACTTAACCAAGCCTCAGATGTGTGGTTAGCAGACTGCCTTCAGCCGCCAAATAGTACAGGGGTACCTCTCTTTCACACCTTGAAATGGCCTGTGATACCGGATTCTGACTTGTTACTTCTACCTTTCAGAAAAAAAAAAGAAGAAAAAAAAAAGATTGCCCATGGCCACTGCCCTTCAGAGCAACAGTAAGCTGCCCCTTACGTGTCGAGTTCTGCAGACCTTTGATTCATCTGCTTTCTTGTATGGCAGCTTGTCACAGAACGGACCAATTTCATCAATTTTTCTCTCTTAATAGATCCAAATGTGTTTTTTTAATTTTTGTAACACAAGAAAGGAAAAGTCACTCTGTATTTTTATACTTCTGTACTTGATGTTAAACTATCTATCACATCCCTTCCTAAGCACCTTGGTGCCACATATGGTTTCCAAACCCCTGTCCTTCAACCCATTTCTGATACAAGGCCTTTTACAAATCACATGTAACTTCTTGAAAAATATCTTCTGAAGACAGTCCATTCCCTGAGGTTCCTTTTACATATTGTCTAAGGCAATTCAGAAAATTCAGATGAAGAGGGTTATGAGTGACTCTAGCAGATGCACAGTGCCCAATTACAGTAAAGGTGAGAAATCCTCTAACCATGATAATCGTAGCTGCCTTTGAGGTATTTTGTACTTGCACTTGGAAGAACTGGCAGTGGAACAAATTCTCACAAGCAAGGGAATTCTCTGAATTCTATGGGGAAAAATAAGAAAATCCCTACGGAAGCACCTGACAAAATTTGTTCTTTCAGCTGAGGATATACTGAATACTTCAGCTGCTAGTTAATTCACCCAGTAAGCTGAGCTCCTATTGCACTATCACATAAAGTATCTGTAAAGACATACAGTGGTAATGTTTGCTTATTTTCAAACAGCAAATATATGTATGCTTTATACACACATTGATAGCTTTTTCAGTGCAGGCAAGTTAAGAACGTTGTCCTCAGTCACATAAAAACAGGCACCTCAAACAAACAGATCAGATACATAAACTTTTAAAGCTGACCCTAGGTGGTGGTAGAGGTGGATCACAGACACAAGAGCATTTAAGATCGTTTCTTTCCACTGCAGTGTCAGACAGACTAAGTGAAATTAAAGCCCTCATTTCACTTTCATCTAGAGGCACTGCTTTCATGTCCATCTGAAAAAGAAAGGCAGTTTTATTAGAGCTTTTATCACCCTAATGCAGGCTCTTAGAAACTTTTGCTGACTGAAAACGTGGCATTTACCTTGTGTAACAAATAGGTTTTGAAGTGATTCATGTTTGCAAAGGAGATGGAAGAACAGCACTGGAAGATTTTGATACCTTCAATCTCCCTTGCCTGTAAACCAAAAGTTGGATCAGTGAGGGTTGTTTCTAGCAGGAGCTCTGTTTCCCCTCCTGACTCTCCGTGTTGTAGTCTGCAAGGTCCTGCCCTGAGGACAGAGTTTGCCTGGCTGCACTGTTGACTACACTGCATACTGGTAGTAGCATTGGCAGCACGGACCTAACTATCATAAACTAATCTGCTGCTCTTGCAATTAAAACCATACCTCCAGCAGACGTATCACAGATGACAGTTGGCTGGTCTGGTATAAAATAAGCCAAATTATTTTTAATGCTCATTACAGAAAACATACACTATACCTTTGTCTTACTAACCTTGTCCTTAAACTATACCATTTTTTGCAAATGCATCAGCGTAGCACTGGGAATGTACCCATGTGACACAGGCAAAGCTCTCTACTACTGTATTGCCTAATTCTGTACAGTGCAGGCCTTGAAAATAACATGTTAAAAAGGCCCGTGCCCTACCTATTATCCATCACCAGGAGAGCCTGTGAGTCAGCCTAGCACATGCACAGTCATAATTGTGAAAACATACGCAGAGTGGACAAAACCAGACTGAGAAAAGCACGTCAGCAAAAACCACCAAACAGCTCTGGAAATGACAGCAGTGCAGCTTCCACCATGGAGACAGCGCAGATGGACACAAGGAGCTCCAGAGGCCCAAGCAGCCTGAGCTACATATCTGAATCACTTCACACTACAGATACTTAAGAATTCTTCAGTTTTCAAAGTTTTAAATCAAATAAACCCAGTCTGAATGGTCACCCCCAGGCATTTAAGGGAAGAAGCTAGATTACAGAGAGAGATGGAACATTTGTTTTTTGTTTCCTCTTATGGCTCTGTAGATGGATAAACTTCTATAAATATTCATGTTTGGAATCTGTCCCAGCGCCACCATCTTCATTCTGAAACAAGATGTTTATTAATTTTTCACAGAGAACAGAGAAAAACCATCTGTTCCCAAAAGCTTGATCTCCATTTCTCTCATTTCCACTGGATACACCAACAGTAACTTAGAGGGTATGAGCACAAAAAGTTATTCACTCATAATTAGGGTTCTTTGAGTTGGGGAGCAGCAAGACAAGCACAGCCTTCAGCTACACTGGTGCCCTCAGGAATGGTGCTGCGTGGTTTTGGGGCAGGTTCTGGTCAGTTCAGGGCATGGGTGGGATAAACATGTTGCTGGAGAACTGGAAGGCAGCGGGCTCTGATGTATGGAAAATTGTTGTCAAGACACTCTATTCAAAGCAATCTGTTTGCAGATAACTTCCCATGCTTTTTTTGAGTGTTGTTGACACAATGCTCTCACTGGTAGGAAACTGATAAGCAGTTATATATCCTGAAGGTAGTATGGACAACAGGATACTCAGCTGGCCCTTTCACAGTGCTCATTAAATCCTGAGGCAAACCTAAGAGAATAACTCGGAGCAGAGGCAATACAGTGAGTTCCAGACAGCAACTGAAATTCTTCCTGAAGGTATTCTTTCAGAGCCACTCTGGGTCAGATCACAAGCAACCGAGTTATTTCCTACCTCTTTCCATGTTTTTCCAGATGCTTCAGTCTACTCAGACAAGCATCTCCCTATCATGGTAGATCTCATGAGGTGTGGCTTGGATTTATGAATGATTTTCCTGTTTGGATTAGCAGCTAATAAACTGAGTAATGTGTGCCTGACGTAACCTCCCTCTCCTGTCACAAACTGAGTTTACGGAGAAGATAAAGCAACTTGGTAAACGGCAGTGAAGACTGAGGAATATATTTGAAATAAAGGCACAACATCTCATTTCAGCCTATAGAAGCGTGTATACTGATCACCTCTCCTGGCTGATGCCTACAACACAACAAGCAGTCTTTGACAGCGTGGTACACCTGCAGAAGGAGCCAGTCCAGAGTCCATGAACTCAAAGAGATTACTGGTTTGGGATGGCATTAGAGAGACTCCAGAATGACCCAACTGAAGTGTTCACAAACATGAAACAGCTTTTTCATTGTCACAAGTATAACTATCTCTAAAACATCAACTCTAAGAAAAACTAGTATCTTGTTTTAAAAGTTACAAGTACCTGTGTGACCTAATGGTGATTACAAAGAATGTAAATCCCATGGCGATCACTAAACCAATATCAAGACCAAGACAAAGCACTGCAGCAAAAGTTACAAGCCAAATAACCTTTGAATAAGAGACAGAGAGAACAAGAGCAGTAAAAAGATGTAAAACGACCTCCAACTCAGCCCCAGCATTTGCAAATTGCAGACCAAAAGGAAAAAAAAAAGGCTCAGAATGGTAATAGGTGAAAAGCTTTGTTGGCACATGCAGACAAACCCAGTCCTTGAAGTAGCTGCAAACAAGGATCACAAATTACAGTTCAAATCGCCAGATTTTTTAACAGAGCTTCAATTACTAGCAAAACCCACATCATATTGGGGGTCTTTCTCTTCATGAGAAATCCTGCACAAGAGTTGACATGAGAACGTGGCCTGGCTGGCAACTAGACAATCTCCTTCTTAGGGGATTGGAGAAGCTACAACAATCATCAGTTCTCCCTCTATAGAATTAATTGCAAATTGATTTGTAGAGATTTCAAGGCACTTTTTTCAGCGGATACTTCAAAGGACCCCTTCTCTAAGGGAATGGCCACTGCTTTGCCTTGCCCTCCCAAAACATCCATTTCTCCCTTTAATAAAACATTCCAATTACTAGGTGGCCTTTTTTTGTCACTTACGAAATGATAATTGTCCTGTCTCCACAGGATGGGGATGTCCAGAAATTTTCCAAGAAAAGGGAGCACGTTAAATACCACAATAGCAGCCAATATGCCCTGTGCAAAACAGAAAAATAGCACCTATTATTTTGTAATTTTTTGTCTGCAACCACAAACATGCTAAGGAACAGATATCCATGACAGACAAACTGCTTGAAATTAAAATCTTAGAATAGCTTTATTTCCGTAATTTTCATAGATACGTATAACAGTTCTCCTCTGATCCGCAAACCAACATGAAACTAGCATATAACTGCTTGCTGGATTTCACAATCACTTCTGCCACTACGACTGGACTTCCTCTAGAAACGCTCTGTGTAGTTTCCATTACAGTGTTCTGCAGTGAATCCCTACGCCTCCTGCAGCACTAGCAGAAAGGCCAACACCATCTACAGAATGAAGAGCTGCTGCTCTTTCAAAGAATGGTTTCAATTAGCATGGGTAGCTCATTGCCAGATTTAGGAAGCTGTTTGACACCATTTGTTGAAACTGCCTTTCTTAGCAAAGAAAAGGAGGCTGAAGCGAATTAGATGGTTAAATTCTGCTTTTTTTCCAGCTAGTTTTGGGAAAGGGATTAATTCTCCCAACTTACAAAGAGGCCAGGAAAATATCAGGAAGTAATGCTCTGTCAGTGGTTCCCTAAGAAAACTCACAGAAAAAAAAAAAAAGAAAGTCTAGACAAAAAATTAAGGGAAAATTGGAAAACTGAGTACTCCGAATAATCTACAATATTACAGACACACTGGCAATGCAAAATCCACAGAAGGCAGTTTAGGAGTCTGTATGGTTTTAAAACAAACCTCAAAGACCAAGCTAGAATCAGAGACACTAAACCCAAGCTTCCATTTTGAAGATTTTATTTACCTCTTTAGACTAAAGATTTTGAAGCCCCCATCTTGGAACTACTTATACCAATGCAGGAGAGGGACTCATGAATTTGTTACACAGCAGTGCAAAGGCTCGGAAGATGTAAGACCAAAAGTGAAATACAATGTTTCTATTATGGAGGCTGGCAGTGAAATTTCAGTCCAGTTTTAGCCAAAGAATCTTAGCTTGCACTGATCAGTGAGAGATGGGAGAGAGATGCAATATTTATTACCTAATATATTGTCCGGCTGAAATTGAGCAGTTTAAAGTCATTATTTTGATTTGATCCATCCCTGAAAACAAATAACTCTAGAGCATGATATAATCCCTAACTGCTTAGAAAATCTTCATATTATGCTTAGAAAATCTTCATTTCATGCTTAGAAAGCAAGTAGACTGCTGCCATAACTACTTCAGGTTCACTTACGTTAGGTACCACCTGGAAAAAGTGTCCTAGGTTCAGCGCAATCACCAGCATCATAGATGCTCCAACCGCTGCTGCTAACTGAACAGAAATACTTTATTAGGGAGACCTGACAGAAGCATATCCTTGCTTGTCCTCTCTAAACAAGCAGGTATGGCCCACGTAACACCACCGACTGGGAAAAATAACCAGGGGATAATTAACAAAGGCCACAGGTATGCTGCAATGCATGGTACAAATTCTACAATACTCAAGCTGGAAGAGTTTTCTGTAGATATAAATTTGACCTAAATGGACTATTCTTAGGCAGAACAGAACAATGCAGGATTTTCATTTGATAATTTCACCTGAGTAACAAGATACTTCGCTTGCAAGTCAGACTTTGGAATAAACCCTTTCTTAAAAAAAAATGTTTTATTAAACAGAATTACTTCTATGATGCAGTGAAGCATGTACAGACATTCAGTTAAGAGGTGTGATAAAAACATTATTACATGTTATTATGACATATTACACCCTTTTTCCCCCATAAAAGTCAAGTACTCGAGTTAGGAAGAAGTGCTAGAATTAAGGGTGCATGAACAATTTTCCATTAGGCTTTTTGGGTATATTCACTAAAATACAGTTTTAAACTGCATGAATATATCCTATTCTCCCCACAGGATCCCTGGCTTCCTTCATGGGACATCCTGTGCTGTAATCATGTAAGCATAGTACATATTTAGCATACACAGAGAGGGTATCTGAATGCATGTGGCATGGGTATGTAACTTTGTATCTCACAAATTGTTTAGATTAAATGTTACTGTTAGACTGTGATTTTAGATGAGAGTTTGGAAACTTTACAAATCCAGCCCAGCTCACCTGTGTTCTTCCACCTGTCTTCTCTTGAATGATAGTTCCAGAAATAGTGCAGCTGACAACAAAGCTTTTGAAAAATGAGCTGCAAATATTGCATAGCCCCACAGCTATTAGCTCCTGTAAAACAGAAACAGAAGGAAGCAGAGACAAACCCCAAATAAATGACTTGCCTTCATAGAAGTAGCTTATCAGGAATTGCTTTCCATTTGCTCACACTTACTAGTTGCTTATTTGTGTTGCTAAGCTCAGGAAACCTCTGGAAAGCAAGGTCTCCCATAGTTAAACGAGCTCTCTTAAAAGTCATATAGTTTTCACAGCTGAGGATCTCATGGAACCAAAAATTCAGTTCCTTCTTTCAAAGAAATCCACTTAGAACCACAAGGCTATGAAGCACTGACTTTCAAGCTAACATGTGGCAAATCTCAGCATGCAGCATAGCACACCAGGACAAAAGCTGAGTGGAAAAGACATCCCTTTTATATTTATCCCCAGAGGCTTCCAGAAGCCAGGGCAGCTTCCTTACTGGCTTAGTTTCATTCTAGTAAAGATCCAAAGCCATCTGTCCTGGTTTTGGCTGTGATAGAGTTAAAGAAGCTAAACATGGAGTAGTGCAAAACACGTAATGCTTACTAACTCTAGCACACTGGAAACTAACGCAGTTTTAGCTTGAAAGCCTCTGAGAGCAATCACTCTGGGCAGAGAATCCATACACGGGGATAGCAGCCACATATAGAGGAGAACTACAGCTGCTCTGGCCATTTACAATTTCAGCTCTTAATTTATCAGGCTTTTATAGTCTCATGGATTCACAACAGCAACGGTCCTCAGGGATCAGCTGCAGCACTGTGCATGTGTGAGGTTCATCCTCATCACTGGGAATATACAAAGGCCTCTTGGCTTCACATTATTGGCTTATAATGTCCACTTCCCATAGGGAAGGGTAACAAATTGCTATAAAACCATCATCTGCCATATTCACTCTGTCCTTGCATTTCTACCACTGTCAGGTAGTTAAGAGGCTTTGCAAATCGAGTTCAGCTTGCTGCTTAGCCTAGGAAGTACGTGCAGTTTTGTTCTCACCTGATTCCTGGCAATATTGTAGTTGTGAAGTGAAGCATACCTCTCCCCAACAAAAACAAGAAGGAAATAGCTTATAATAGCAAGGGAGAAGGCATGCGCTACGATGTTGCTCAGGTTTGATAAGTCTGGCGGTGCAGGAGGCAGAAACCTACAGGATCAGAGAACAGAGAAGTTTGGACCTGGTCTGACCGCTGTCCGGAGTAACTCCAAACCCAGGATCATCCTCAGAGGCATCCAGCACCCCACAGGAAATATTCTCAATCTGTACGACTTGCACCTCACAAAAAAATGCAAATTCCTTCCTCTTTGTGCTAATAAAACCTGAATGAAATAAATAAAACTCCAGTTTGAATTCTGTACATGCTTGGAAATGATGATACAATTAAAACACTTGAAGAGTTATTCCTCTAGCTGTACTTCCCAATAAAAGTCAGCCCACGTCAGATTTCAAGAACAGGATGAAACACCTCTTTCGTGCCTCAAAAGCCCACTCTCATAAACAGCATAGATTACTAACCTCTGAGGAATCATACTGACCACGGCACCACTAGATTCAGTGTGAAGACGAATGCAATTAGAAATAATGGTGACTGTGATAATCTGGGAGAGAAAACAAGAAGCAATACTAGGGATTTTATAGCATTTGCTCCTGAAACTGTACACAATCTCTGAAGACAGTTAATCTTGCAGGAGTACTTAAAGGATTTAAGCACAGATTCAGTGTGTAAATATAACAGCATCTTGAATTAATATGTGAAATGTTTTTTGAAATAAAGTATCTCATACGCTCTGTCAGTTCAGTTATCACAATGGCATTCTGGAGATCACTTACCAAGAGGAGTTCCATAGGAAATGCAACAGGACTATGTTTGTAAGTTATCGTGATAGACGTACTGAGTCGTAGTGCAGCCATGCTAAGCAAAAACAACAATATGCTGGTGGCGTTAGCCTTTGGGAGAGCCACGAAGCAATGAAATAGATTCTAAAAAAGAATCATCACAGAGAGGATCAGAGACAGGTACTACCACTATTTCTATATTCTAGCAGACTGACATAGCCCTGACACTTGAATTCATCCTTTCTGCTACGGTGGTATCTTCAGTTAGAAGAAGAGAGACACTAAGAGATAAACAGTATTTTAAAACTTATCTCTTCTATTGGTATCTGCAGAGAAAACACTGCCACAAATAGCTCAGATCTAGTAGTGTCATTCTTCTCTCTTTTACACTACATTTTTCTCAAGTTGTCTGACATTACTAAAGTAAGTTTGGATGAATTAGCTTTAACTTGTCTTTAGCTTGGAGTCTGCTGCTTCTTTGTCAGATATGATAAAGATACTGTGTGCCCAACAGCTTTCCCACTATGATCTATTGAAGAAAAAGGTACCGTTTCCTCCAACCTTTGCTCTACTACAATTATAGACACACTGAAAATATATTATAGCGCTACATAAGTAATTAAAAATACGCACACAGACTTTTCTTTGTGTGTGTCACACAAGAAGCTCCATACACTGTTCAAGACAACAGGAAGGCAAAGTAAACCACAGCTGAGACTTGCACAAATATCCCTTAGCAACTGACTTAGACTGAAATTGCCTTCGATTTCTGAAGCTATTCTTTTCTTTCCCCTCTAAGAAGCATGCATTTCTTCAACTAATCATGAATTTACTCACATAGAAAATGCCCAGGGGGCCCTTGTGGAAGTCAAGCATGATGTCACAGATAAAGGGAAACTGTGATACAGTGACATGCAATGCTGCTGCAGTGACGTAAGCATCAACGAGAGTCTTCGGCACTTATGTTGTTACAAACCCCAGACAAAAGCAACCTAGCAGCAACTGTATGGAACAAACGAGAAGCAAGACGCGATATAATTATCAATGTCTAACCCCGCCCTTGTTTCCATATTTGAGGAGCGTGACTCTTTACTGCCATACATGATGGCTAGTTATTTGAACACGCTGTTTTCATTATGCACAATTAAGTAGGACACTGCCAAATTAAAAAAGGAGCGCTTTACATCAAGTGTGTGCAGTTATGCAGGACTACCTAAGGGTCAACATATTGCAGAACTGATCAACATAAAAGAGAATAATTTACTTCACACATCTTAATCATGGACCCACGAATCTTAACCTATCATATCTTTTTCAGACAGCACGAGAGGAAGAGACAGACCTTCATGTCCCACTTAGCACAACATATGTATTCAAATGTGCTGAGCTTAGTATTATTGGTAAGAATATGCAAGCAGTTCCAATCCTTACATTTGTACGAAGAATGCACATAACGATATGCCATTAAGGCTATGAAACAGATTTATCTTCTACCTGAATGATGCCAGTCAAAAATGTTATCGATGCGGTAAGCGTCAAGGCCTCCGCGTGATCATTCGTAAAGTTAGGGTCTGAGAGGTTGTCCAGTGAACCATTAAAGGACAACGTTTGGCTGAAATTAAGAGTCTTCAGAATGTCTGTCACCACCACATTTAGGATGCTGAATGAGCCTGGAACCAACAGAACAGAAAACAGAAAATGGAACAGCACGAGATGTTGCAATGAAGACTTATCTTAAAACCACACATCCATCTCTTCCCTCCACCATCAGTCTGTGCATTATGAGACAGTCTCTTTTCACTCATATATATAATCCACATATATAAACAATTTTTACCGTTTCTGACTAAGTACATAAAGTTTCCAAAGTCCTGTCTGAAAATTTCAGATTCCTACCATTTTATGGGTGAAGGTTTCAGGTGGTCAGATGCACAGCAAAAAGATTTTAATGTAAAGCACAAAAAACGGATGCATTGCAATGAGTCGCCAGAAAGGCTGAAAAATGTAAGTTAGTCAGAGAAAGAACTGCCAATTTACCTAAGAGGCCAGAGCTCCACACAAGCCCTCATTACGATAATGTGAAGGGCCTTCTCACATGTAAACAGCATTTTAATAATCTAGCTTCTGAACAAATTAAGAATGTAAACCCATCAACAGTTCAGTCATGGCACGAGAGTGTATGTAGAAGACCGTGGAGAAGACCAGGAGCCAAATCATGATTCACAGTAACATCCTGGGGGTAAATGTGAAGCAGCTTGCACCGGTCCTTTATGCAGGAGATGCCTCCATGACACCCCAGCTGCCACCTTCGCACTGGTGTCTGTGATAACTCATGTCCTCGGGGGTACAAAGGGCCCAGCAGCTGAAACATGACTGACTTGGGGAAATTCTCACCACAGGTCAGCTGCAGAAGTGGAACAACAATGAACTGAGAATCTGGGGATCTGGATTCTCACCTAAATAACATCTGCATATTAGATGAAACAGATTAGGACATCTCACCAGTTTTTTGAAGCAGCATTGAACATAATCTCTAGGTCCTGTAGAAAAATTTCACAGCACAAAATAAACCTCACCAATTGAGATATGATGTGAAGTCCCAAATATAATGTACATCGCTGAGCAGCAGAACGCAGAAAGGAAGCCATTGATATTTGGCAGAGGTAACCTGGTCAGCCAAACTCCTAAAAGTCCTGGAAAGCAAAAATCTGTTTCTGAAGTCATGCAAATTGGGAAGGCTCTCTACCTTTGGTTACTATTTTTAAGCAAAATTTTGCTGATGAAAACCTGCCAACCTTTACAAATATCCCATCATTTTTATTCACAGAATCACCACACATGGGTAGCACGAGCGCAGGTCTTGCTTACGCTACCTGCCACTTCCCAGTTTGGGTCTAAACATGCCAAATCAGGGAGCAAGACGGCCATTCCACTCCCACAGTCTGTTTTTTAGGGAATTCAGGACCTGATAAAGCCAGGCCAGTTAGTGACAAAAGCCAATGTTGTTTTACAACACGAGCCCTTGCTAACTCAGAAATTAGACAAAGACCCAGAATAACTCTTTGTTTAGGCCACCTACTAGTGGGGTGGCTATGGACGTGGGCATCTAACAGACCTGATTTTGCAAGGTGGATTTTAAAGACCCTGTTATTTTGTTTGCAGTATAGGAAAATGCTGCTATTAGTCTGTATTTTCAGTTAGTCTGAGGGAAACTTTATGAATAAAAGTAGTGTCCTGTCCTTGAAATTACACCACGTAACATCTGATTATAGCAAAGTTCTCCTCCTGCAAATACCAAATAAATAGGTTAATGATTTAAGGAACTTCCAAGGTTAAAGTTCCCACATAACCTGACAACATTAGAAAGAACAGAAACACAAGCAGGAGACAGAGCATGAAAAGCATGATATACAGAAGGAAGCTAGAGCGTTTTTTTTCTCTCTGCCTACCTTGAGGAATCTGAAACATCCCAACACTTAGGCCTGCATGTAGATCCCTCAGGATCCATTCTCTGAACCGATATGAAAAAAGCCAGTTCAGGACAGGGAACACCTTCAGTGTGATCTTTCTGAACCTTCCCCAGGAGAAGCTGAAAAGAATCAGACAAGCTAAGCTATGTGTAATGGCTTTTACAATCTCCATCGCTTTCGCGTGGCCCTTGCAGGCACACTGCTGCGGTTGGCACGAGCACTGCGAACCCGCACAGGCGTTAGCCTTCCACAGATCCAGCTGCACATAACATGAATCCTACACAGGCACCCCCGTGCCTTTGCATTCCATTCAGATGAATCGCAAACACTCGTGTGCCATTCATATGATAGCCTGTCAGCGCCGGAGCCCAGCATACCAAATGCATCAATTACTTGACCTCATTAACACCACAGTTAAATAGGAGATGGTATTTTGATTCCTCCTATTCTGATCTAGGAGAAAAACATACAAACACTGCATTGGGGCAGGGGGGGAAACAGGCAAGCCTATCAGCCAAATGTTTCCTGTATTACATTATTGAATACGGGGATGCAAGCAGGACTTGACCTACAGGATTTATTTTGCATATATGTTTTTGAATCAGAACTTCCAGAAGGTAAACTCTGACTAACCCCACAGCCCCGTGCTCCTTCTTCCCCTTTTTAATCCCCTGCCAATGATGGTGATTTTCTACTTACAAACCAGATATAAACTGGTGTAGTGTCTGCCCAAGGCTTCTGGCAGCTTTGAACAGTGGCTGTGGGGACTGACCCCCAGTTAACGCTACAGAGTTGAGTCCCTTTCCATCATTTTACTGTCCACGGTGACTTACATACCGGGCTGACAAGTAGATACAAAATGGAGAAGAGAGAAAACACATGAGACAGGGAAGTGGAAAAGAAACAGGGAAAAAGAGTATGAGGAAGCAAGGCAGATGTCATTCTTAAGTGATGAGCTGGGGGAGGGAATAAAGAGATTTTCATATTAAGTATCAAGTGCAATGATAAAGTTTCCAATGATATTAGCTATGACTTTGGAGCAAAATTCTCTCTTTGATCTCTGGGCAAGACTTATTTTATTGCACCCGGTGTTTCTGGGTGCACAGACTGTTAACTCTAGATCACATCATAATTATACACAATTCAACCCACTCCTTCAAGTAATTTTATTTGTCTGACTCCAGAACCTCATCCAATCTCTTTCTTACTTTTTTCTTTTTTTTTTTTTTTAACATATAAAAAGACAGTGCTGGAACAGAAGGCTATTGCACAATCTAAAGGATCTCACTGTTTCAGGAATTAATCTTGACGACAAGTGTTTGTGGTGACGGAAAACTAGAAAACACAATAGCAACTCAAACTATGGCTCCATTTGTCTTCACTTATCACCAGGAAACGACTCCACAGCAGTGTTAGAGGTGACCCATAGTTTTAGGCTGCAGTCCCACACATAGCTGAGCTAATGCTGAGCTAGTTACACAGAAACGTAGCTGAGCTAGTTGCACAGAAAGAGAGAGGTCTGGCTCCCCTGCTTTCCTTTCCCTGTGTGGTCGGGTCCCTCCTGGCAGCAGCAAGCTCTTAGATTAGCTCACCACACCTTGTGGAACCTCGCCCATAGCTAGACCTGAGTCTCAAATCCTGCCATGGTCTCAAAACAACAGTTTAAGTTTCAGTATACATTCAGAATACATGCTGAAACAAAGCCCAGATAAATGATGAATCAGAGATTTTATATTTACTTTCTTAGGAGGACTTCGATGTAGCCATAACCATTGACAGCCCACTCCGCATACAAAAAGAGATTCAGAAAGAAAACTGAGATATTCATAGACAAACAAAACTAAAAAGCAAGCTGATGAACGGGCTTCCTATTTTTCATCATATTTGCCTTGCTGGAAGAACATCAGGAATTCTTCTATGCTGCCAACAAAGACTGCCTTCTGGTGAGCCTGCAGGGCTCCTCTGGCAAAAGAGATGCTCCTACTCCCAGTATAATGCCCAAAAGAGAATTTTGGCAGATGGGAAAATGAGGCTGTGGAAGCATTAATGCTTTATCTGTACCCTAGCCTCACCCGCTCTCCTCAAAGAACACAGCAACACAGCTCCAAAATAATGCCAAAGTAGTTCAGTCAATCCCAGTTTTACCATTACGCAACTTGCCATGTCGCCAGCTAAGAGGGAACAGAAAAAAGGCTCTTGAAATTTCAGAAAGTACCAAAAGGTATAAATCAGAAAAGGGCAAATGAAAGCCTGTGTCTGACAGCTGGGCTGAGGGAAGCACTGGCGGGAATTACAAGCATTGGCAGTTTCTCTTTACAGAGAGGTATCTGTACACATCCCTCTCACTGTCACAGTCCTGAACAGACACTTTTGCAGATTGCAAATAGCAATTTTGGCAGCATGGCACTACGCTGATCTTGCACACCTCAGGTGTGAGTTGCTGTAGCTGGGTGTACTGCTTTGGTTATCAATCAGTGCAGTTCAACATTTTAATTACCAGCTGTGGGAAAGCTAGAACCTTTATTACACTCGGGCTTGAAGAGTCTGCTTAGTTTCTTTACAGCTGATAAATCCCTGGCACAGAACTCACCTGCACTGTAGCCATCTGTTCTCTCGGGGGATCGGTAGTGCTCCACCCATGGTGGAGGACAGTTTTCTTTCAAAGTGTGCTTGTAAATGCTCCTCAGTCTGAATTTCTCTTTGGAGCCTGTAAGTACCAACAGTATCGCTGTCTGCTGCCGTATTTTCCTTCCGACCACAGCCAGTCAAAACCAGAGGAACAGCAAACGCTGGAGACCACAATGAACGCTCTCTTTCTTGGCAGTGAGACCGGAAGAAAGAAAGAGGGTCACTGTCTGAAGTATCTACCAAAACCAAAATAAAAAGTATGATCCGTGATCAGTCCATCCCAGCAGAACTCCTGTGGAGCCAATAGTTACAGCAGGGATAAACATGGCTCGAGACCGAAATCCATGGAAGACGTGCTGCTCTTAGGATCAAACAGATCGATTGCCAAACCAGTTGCAGGAACACTGGCTCCTTCTGGAACTTGCCTTGTTCCTACTCTGTAGGAAAAATCAGCCTGAATCCTGCGATTCCCAAAAGCGGGCCCGTGTTTAGGGAACTAAATACAATCCCTCTCTGTAAACTCACCACAGCTGAGGAAATTTTCTTTGAATTCTACTTGTTTCCAGTCCTGGAGGAAAAAGATTAGTCTGAATCATACAGAGCGCAACTAAATCTGAGGCTGTACAAATGCCCCAACCTGTTGTACAAAATCAGTATCTGATATCATTCAGGTTTTTAAATCCTCAAAATGTGTGACTCCCATCCCTTAGACTTTCAGTATGACAAAGGAGCTCTGTATTCAATCACTGTCACTCAGAGTAGGTAAGATGTGAGTTTCCACAGTGAATACTGAGTAAAGGTCCAGTGCAAGAGCGGATCTAAGACAAAGCTCTCATACCGACAGCTAAGGCAGAAAAACAATTCAAATCCAGACGTACCAAGTGAAAGTACACACAAGAAGGGTGGTGACATGTAGGAACATATTTTTTTGGCTATGGGCAGAAGAAAGAAAGAAAAGAGGAAATAGAAAAAGGCTGTGAGTGAGCAGTTGAGAGTCTATTCAGAATGCAATCTAAGTTTAAAATATCAAAACCTGCAAAAAAATTCATCGAGCTTTAAGTCTTCTCCTTGAAGAAGCAGAAGGAGAGAGAGCTCATAGTAGACATGCCTCAAACACAATTCAAACACACTCCATCCTTCAGGCACATTCTCCCTCTTTTTGCAGAGGAGATAAATCAAGGTCTTCCAGAGATGAGTTTAAGAGCCATTTTGTTCATCAGCTTTTGAAGACATAGCCGTTTGTGACATCTCTGAGCACAATCACCTCTTCAAGGCACAGTAATACAACTAGCAAAACTAACAAGAAGCTAGAGTTTGCAAATAGTTGGAAATAGTTACTTTTTAGATGCACGCAGTGGTAACTTCCAGCTGTGCATGCCTGTTATTTGGACTTCAGCGGTGACTCACAGCAGCAGAGGACAGGGTCCCACTGTTACGCTGTGTAAAGAGAAGGGTTTTGTCATGGGAAGCCCAATGTTTTAGAAGAAGGCTTCCATATCCCATGGGAACGTGTCTGTCTGGCACGGTACTGCTAAGGAGACTCATCTTCCTCAAGCCTGAGATCAAAAACCAAGCAGCCTTAAACACAAACCCCTAACACTTACTTATTTGCTGTGACATTCTGTACTCACAACCTGGTGAGGAAACCATGGGCTCCACTCCAAAACACGCTTAACCTGCAGCCCTTAATCATGGAATCACAGAATCATAGGTTGGAAAAGACCTCTAAGATCATCAAGTCCAACCATCCACCCAACACCACCATGCCTGCTAAACCATGTCCCCAAGTGCCACATCTACACGTTTTTTGAACCCCTCCAGGGATGGGGACTCCACCACCTCCCTGGGCAGCCTGTTCTAATGTCTGACCACTCTTTCAGGAAAGAAATTTTTCCTGATATCCAACCTAAACCTCCCCTGACGCAACCTGAGGCCATTGCCTCTCGTCCTGTCGCTAGTTACTTGGGAGACCAACGCCCACCTCACTACACCCTCCTGTCAGGAAGCTGTAGAGAGTGATAAGGTCCCCCCTCAGCCTCCTCTTCTCCAGACTAAATAGCCCCAGTTCCCTCAGCTGCTCCCCATCAGACTTGTTCTCCAGACCCCTCACCAGCCTCGCTGCTCTTCTCTGGACACGCTCCAGCCCCTCAATGTCCTTCTTGTAGCGAGGGGCCCAAAGCTGAACACAGCACTCGAGGTGCGGCCTCACCAGTGCCGAGTACAGTGGCACGATCCCCTCCCTACTCCTGCTGGCCACACCATTCCTGATCCAAGCCAGGATGCCGTTGGCCTTCTTGGCCACCTGCGCACACTGCTGGCTCACGTTCAGCCGGCTGTCGACCCAACACCCCGAGCTCCTTTTCCACCAGGCAGCTTTCCAGCCACTCCTCCCCAAGTCTGTAGCGTTTCGTGGGGTTGTTGTGACCCAAGTGCAGGACCCAGCACTTGGCCTTGTTGAACCTCATACAGTTGGCCTCGGCCCATCGATCCAGCCTGTCCAGATCCCTCTGCAGAGCCTTCCTACCAGCAGATCAACACTGTCACCCAACTTGGTGTCATTTGCAAACTCACTGAGGAAGCACTCGATCCCCTCATCCAGATCATTAATAAAGAAGTTAAACAAGACCGGACCCAAAACTGAGGCCTGGGGAACACCACTCGTGACCGGACGCCAGCTGGGTTTAACTCCATTCACCACCATGCTCTGCGCTCGGCCACTCAGCCACTTCTTCATCCAGCAGAGAGTATGCCTGTCCAAATCACAGAATCACAGAATGTTTGGGGTTGGCAGGGACCTCTGTGGGTCACCCAGCCCAACCCCCTGCCCAAGCAGGGTCACCCAGAGCAGGCTGCACAGCACCGCGGCCAGGCGGGGCTGGAATATCTCCAGAGGAGGAGACTCCACAGCCTCCCTGGGCAGCCTGGGCCAGGGCTCCGTCACCCTCAGAGGGAAGAAGTTCTTCCTCATGTTCAGGTGGAGCCTCCTCTGCTTCAGTTTGTGCCCGTTGCCCCTTGTCCTGTCGCTGGGCACCACTGGAAAGAGTCTGGCCCCGTCCTCCTGACACCCACCCTGCAGATATTTAGAGGCATTTCTAAGGTCCCCTCGCAGCCTTCTCTTCTCCAGGCTGAACAAGCCCAGCTCCCTCAGCCTTTCCTCGTAGGAGAGATGCTCCAGGCCCCTCATCACCATCGAGCCTTCAGCCTGAACACAAGCACACGCATCGCTCTGGTACCGCAGGTGCTGTGACAGCATGGAGAAACAGTTTATTCTCCCCACACAGACACAGCAGGATCCGGACACGGGGAAATGGAGCAGGGAGAGCTCTGGAAGGGAACGCAGTGTCCTTCCAGGTCTGGACGAGCCGTTACCGCTGCCTTGTTCCGGCTCCGGGAGCGCCAGAGCCGCGCTCAGCCTGAGGGACAGCCCCCCCCGCCCCCCCCCCGGGCAGCTCACTGCAGCAGCGCCGCTTTACCCACGTTTTTTCATCTGTTTTCCTTTACTTTTCTCCCTTCAGGCACCGCCCCGGGGGGGGAAACCCAGCACGGCCCAGGAAAAGCCGGAAAACGGGCCGAAAAGCCCCAATTCCCCCTCACTCCCCCCTCACCACCCCTCAGGCCCCGGCCCGCCCTCACACCGCCCCCTCCCCCCGCTCCGCCCCGCGGGGCCGCTCTCGCGAGAGGCCGCCGCGTTGGTTCCATATTGGGTCATCTCTGCCCTCGGCTCTCGCGAGCGCTGTCGCGACGAGGGATTGGGCTCCGCTGTCGCGGCGGGGGCGTGGGCGCAGGGCGGCCCGCTGCCCCCGGGAGGGCCCAAGCCCGGGCTGTGGGCGGAGGCAGTGGCCGTGGCGTCGCCTGCTCCCTCCCGCCCGCCCCGCCCGATCCCCGCCGCGCCCCGCTTCGCCTCACCCCGCTCCGCCCCGCGGGGCCGTCCCGCCTCTGGCGATCCGGGGAGGGACGGAGGGAGCCGGGAGGGAAAGGGAGGGGGGGAAGGAGAGGAGAGGCGGTGACGGGACCCCCCGGCGCCGCGCCCGCCCGCCCGCCCTCTGAGGTGAGGTGAAGGCGGGGGAGCGCGGGCGGGCGGCCAGCGGGCGGCGGTGTGAGGGAGGGCGGTGCTGCCGCGGGGGAGAAGCGAGGCGGGGACAGAGGGAGGGAGGGAGGAAGGAAGGAAGAAGCCGCCGGTGCTGCTGGAGGAGGAGGAGAAGGAGGTGGCGGCGGTGCTGCTGCTGCTGCTGCTGCAGCCGCGGGCAGAGCCTCCCCTCCCGCCGGGCCGGGCGGGGCGGGCTCCGGAGCCGAGATGTCTCAGGAGCGGCCCAAGTTCTACCGGCAGGAGCTGAACAAGACGGTGTGGGAGGTGCCCGAGCGCTACCAGAACCTCTCCCCGGTCGGTTCCGGGGCCTACGGCTCCGTCTGGTGAGTACCGGGGGGGAGGTCGGGCTGCTGCGGGGGCCCCGCTGCGGCTGGCAGCCGGGCTCGGCGGGAGGCGAGCGGGGCTGGCTTCTCCTCGGGGGGGGGTTTCTCTCCCCCCGGCTCTCCCCCAGCCCCTGCCAGGAGCCACTCTCCTCCCGGGTGCAGCGGGGTTGCTGCCGGGCAGCCGCAGCCCTGCCTTGGGAATGCGGCGGGGATTGCACCACATGGCAGGTGGCACTGGGAGCATTTTTGCAGGGGAAGATAATCGTGTCCCGGCCCCCCCCCCCCCGCCCCCAGTGAGCTCCTGTGGGCAGCGTTCACCGGGCCTGCTCGCAGCTGCGGGGGATGGAGGCTGGCAGGGCCCCCGCAGCCGGCTCTGCAGAGCTGAGGGCCTGGCAGCTCTCGTCCCAGTTTCCTTCTGGACCCGAAGGATAGATTATATTGGAGGCAATTAGATATTTAACTGGAATCTGTTGATAGGCAGGGAGGGTAGAGGGAAGGCTGCCAGGGCGGGTTTTTCGTCCCTGACTTGTAACAGTGGCTTCACAAGTGTTGGTGTTTCCCTGGCGATAGTAAATCAGCAGAGGAAAAACTTGTTTTATTGCTGCAGAATGACCGAATTGCTGCGGCGTGCGGTGCCTGCGAGAGTAAAGTCCTGGTGCAAGACCTGCAGAAACACGGAGGGCTTGAAGATAAGGGTTTAGTTTTTAACGCTTACCTAAGAGGAGCAAAACATAGGACAGGTTACACGTGCAGAATACAACGCTTCCTGAATTTGTAGTTTCTCTCCTGAAGGAAGTTGGATCGTTAAACGTAAATTAACTGGGCTGCGTGCATTGTGCAATCTTACAGCCTTGTCTTTATTCGAGTCGGTTTTATCTCTAGACTGAGCACTCGTATGGTAGAGCTGTATAAAAGTGTTCGCAGATCACGGTGTCCTTGTGTTAAGAAATCTCTTCCACACGGATGTTCTGGGTTTTATTCTCTGTTCTTTGGGTCTGTTGAAGTGTGATCAGAATTTTTAAATACGGGTGCAGAATGATTACACATCTGCTCTGCTGCTGTATTGGAGCAGGCATGCAGATTTTTTCATTAACATAATATGCAAATTTGAATCAGGAATATAATTTATCTTATGTTTATATCATGAAGAGGGATGCATGTTGAACTCTCCCAGTAAAGAAAAGAAGTGGCTTTGCATGTGCTGCAGTTTTAAGCAAATAAAGTTCTCTGTTGTTCTTAACCTACTGTTACAAAATTGTTGGTAAATTCAGCTTGTGACATGCATTTCTTAAAAATGCTGTGCCTCAAGTGTGCAGATGCTTACATTTCATAAAAGACAAAGGCTGCTCAATACTAATAGCAAGATGAACCAAAGTACTTGCTGGTTTGTGGTTTGTTTTTTTTAAACACAGATGGGTTTAGTTCTGGTGAAAGAAGGGCCTTGCTGCCATAGCTGATAAATAACCCTGGAAGTGCCGCGGAGTTACGTAACTCCCTGAATGCAATGGGAAATGAATTTGCTCGGTGCCTTGTCCTGTGTGTTTGGAAGGTTGACCCTACACCGTCCAGCCCATTCCTCTTCTGTCTCCCCCTCCCTGCAATCTCCGTTGTGCGTGTAATACTTCCAAAGTTTGTTTTCATGACCAAGAGCTGAGGAGTTTGCATCATGAATTTCCTGTTTTGCTGTGTCAAAACTTTCAAGGATTGTGCAACTGTGTTCAGACCAGATGAAACAATTTTGTGTTGGAAGCAATCTCAGACATGTGGCACAGGAGTCTTTTTGCAGTCCACGTTAATGGATTTCTGTGTGTTCTTCTAAAAATATGTTTCAGAAAAGATACCGTCTAGAAAGGCTAGTGATATGGACAGTGTGTCAGAATTAAAAAAACAAAACCAACAACCAAGACCCCTTGCATATAGATGTAATTTTATTAAGCTGCCAGTGGTGGTGCATAGTATTCAGGATATTCCTGCAATGACTTGTTCTGGCCTCTGCCCCTTCTGAGATTTTTCTCCCCAGTGAAAAGTTCCCTAGTTTAATCTGAGACTTTGCGTTTGGTGTACCTCTGTCTTGGGTTAGTAAATTGTTGGGGGTTTAACCACCCTTCAACTGAATGGTTAAATAGACTTTCATGTGTGTCTGCTGCATTATTACATTAGAATGTAATATAATGCTCTGTTGTTTATGTAGTTGTCAAGATGAGACATCTAAAAATGAGGAATTTCTAGGAAGTGGGGGGAAAAATTAATAGAAAGAATTAAGCCAGCAGATGAATCATTTTGACTATGGAGCTGTCTGCTGCAGCTGCTTTAACTGTCTAATGCGAGTATGACTCGGAACACCCTCATGAGAGAACCTGGCTTTATCGTAGTCAGTGGATGGAGAGAGAGGGGCGTTTTCTGCAGGCAGCTGAAGGCACCCAAGGTATGTGCTTAAACTTAAGGCAGATATTCCAGTGTTTTCAGAAGTGTTGCGTGCGGTATTGGAAGAAGGAGGTTCAAACGGCCAACTTGGGTATTTTTCAAGAGATGTTTTTCAAAAACTGCGAGTATGTGGAGATGCAAGTAGGGATACAGTTCCAAAGCTTCGAGAAACGTTGATGTATATCCTCAGATTGTTCATTACCAAGTCATGTAACGATTGCTGTGACATCTGTTGTGTGAAATGCCATTTCATTTATTCTTGCAACAGTTTTGTTTGTTTATACAGCATAGTCTTTTGCATGGAAAGGATTTTGTAACAAGGTCTGCACCAACACACATGTGGGTTCTTGAAGTACCAGGCTTGTAATACTCCGTGTGAGGAGGAGAGGGGCCTAGCTAATGCAGCATCTTGCAGTGGGAAGGTGTCGGGTGGAGATGGGATCGATTGGTGACTCACAGTTTAGCTGGAGGATCGCTGCATTTCTGTGGTGTGCTGGAGGGAAGGCTCAGCGAACGGCGTGAGTTCAGCCAGCTCTAAGCTAAGCAAGCAGATGCTCCGACGATCTTTGCCACCAGTTTCCAAAACGCTGTGCAGGCGGACTTGTTGCACTCGGAGGACTTTGCTTTGCTGTTGTATTTCTTGCAGCAGTTCTTCGTGTGCTGTGTTGATATGTTTGTGAAAGAAGGTTTGTGGTTTGATTGTTTTGCAGGTTATCTGTATTGCCTTATTTAATTTGGAAAGGAATTGAACAGCCAAGACTCAGTCTTCCTCAGAATCTTGCATAAGAAGTTTTTAGCTTTTTTTGTTTGTAGACTGTGAGGTTATATGGCCCTTCCAAAATTCCAAAATGGGATTTCTTCCCATTTTGACCCACAGTTGTACCAGTATTGACTCTGAATTTCCTGGGTATTACGATGATACTGAGATAATTCCCCTCTCTTTAAACCAACAGAAGAATACAGTGGATTTAAGAAATTTTTAAAACATCAGGCTCCAGAGGAAATGAAATATCAGCCTTAAATATCACCTTTGTAGTAACAGTTCCTCTGTGGATTTATTTTGGTTTTTTGCCAATGTGCACCTTTAGGCTTGGTAATCCCTTATCAAAGCGTGCAAATGCCTCCAAAGTTTGCATGCATTTGGAGGGTCAGGTGCCTGCTTCTCCAGGAAGATATGGTAGAGAGGTGAGGAGTGATACGAAGAGAGCTATGGAAGTGAGTGGGATGAAGCAGCCGTACAGGTAGGGTTAGCAGAACACACGTGAAGAAGGGGGATCAAGTAGGAGATGGGCACGCACAGAAAAGCCCTGAGCAGAGCTCTGAAAGCAAAGGCAAGTATTTTGAACTTTGTGGGAACTTTATATATTAAGAAATGAAATTAGTGTGAGCACATATTTGCATAGGTGCTAGCGATGAGCAGCATACTGTTTAGCAAAATAGTCTTTGTACAAAAATGAACATTTTGATATCTAATGTTTAAATAAATTGTACCCTTAAGTAATTCTGTGCATATGTCAGTACTTCAGACTACTTCACGTGTTACTTCTTAGAAGATACAAGCTAATCAGTGGATAGGTTCTTTAAAATAGTTGTTTTATTCTGGCTCTTGTGTTCTGGTTTCGATTCAGGGTAGCTCAGAATTGTAGTTTCAGCTCGCTCAGGATGAGATGGATGCAGTTGGTGTGCTGTAGTGCAATACTATGTAAGAGGCTAAAAAACGTGGAAGCTGTGATAAATTCTGAGTTTGTACTGATCTTGTTTTAAAAGGGGTCTAAAATAGTGGATCATGCAATTTTTTCCCAATTGGACTTATTTAGCTGAAAGATGATCAGTGTCATGCAGCTGTTTTAAGTCTGTGATGAAAGCCAGCTTAGTGTTCTTTAAAACGTTCTCCAGCATGACAGCTGTTCTGTAGCTCTGCGTTCCGTACTCAGGAAAGCCATTAGGCGGTTATCTGTATTGGCAGAAAGTTACTCGGCGTGCCTGTATCTGCAGGGAAATAATCTTTGGGCCTCAAACATGACCGAACATAGAATTCTTCTGACTTCAAGAGCAATTCTAGATTGCAAATGTGCAGTAAAACAAAATTTTCTTTCCTGGGCTTGTGCACAATGACATTGTGCTGGTTAAACAGTTTCGCGGTTCTGCTGGTTGCGGTTCTCCATGGAGGCTGTACATCTACTACAGCAGAACAACGACTTGATACGACCCCAGAAACAGCGTTGAAAAGAAGGTGACATTGCATTTCCTTTGGACACTGAAATAGCTGATGTTGTGTCTGGTGGCTCTGGAGTCTTCTCTGAAGGGAATCTTGTGGAAACCAAGAGAGAAATCTGACTGTGTCACCGTGAAGGGGGTTAATATGCAGGGGATCCCCTCCCTCTCAGGATGAAAGAGATACTGGTGTATGCTGCCTTTTGTACCTGAAATGTTTGAAAGCTGGTAAAGATTCATGACTAATTCACAGTAACATGTGTTGACTTGTGATGACTAATCTGATTTTTGCTCTAAATCCTAGAAAACACCTTGAATATCATGAAAAGATTGCCATATAATTGCAGTCTGAATTAGATATGTTTGTATATTGCAAAATGATGTATTGAAGTTTAAAAAAAATTGTATTCTATGTTTCCTAGAGTGTTGCAGTGTAAGTATCGATGTTCTGATGGTGTGTGAAGACTTGCTGTGGATCATTTGAAATGAAGATTGAAAAATCAATGCTTAATGGCTTCTCTTGTCTGCCCAGGCTGAGCGAGGTGTGAAGGATAGCTCGTGTGGAAGAGGCTGGTAACAGGCGTTCTCTGAGACAGTATGGCCTAGCTTGAGTAACTCGGCTGCGACAGTTTGCTGCTCCTGTGATCTTCTGCCTAGCTGTGTCTTCAGATCCTTTCCAGAGAGCTCTTTCCACGGTGTGAATCCAGGTGCCCCTTCCTAGAGGAGGAGATGCTCTGCCTCCCTCATGCATGGAGGGTTCTTCATTCTCTTGCAGGCCCCGGGGCAGGGATCGCTGTTCGTGGAAACAAGCTTGTGTTTTGTTTTCTATTTCTTGTAAACCTCATAGAGCAAGTTCCTTGGAAGTGAGCAACTTTGAGAGGAGGAGTCTTTTTGCAAGTTAATTCCAGTTAGTTGCCTTAAAAATAAATGACAAGTACACTTAGTTCAGATAGCTTCTTTGGCAGGGATGAAGGCTGTGTGTGCACTTGTGGTTTCCTTTTAGGACTACTTTTATGGTTGGTTTTGAACTCTCTGTTAGTTAAGCTGCTTCACAGTTTACATTGAGAACGGTGTAGCTTTCCTTTTCACTTGATCTTTATCAAGAACTAGTGCATACTCACTTGTAAGTGGAATCAGGAGTTGTCCCTGGATCAAAATGCAGCAGAAAAATAAACAAATAAGGTCTTTCTCTGACTTTTCTCCATTCTGTACTTTCCCATTGTTTATCATCTTGAATCAAGTGTAACCTTGATTTCACATCCTCTCTTTCTCCTCCTCCTCTCTTTTTGACAAACTAGAGTTGTTTTAGATAAGAACATCAAAGAAGAGAAGAAAGAGGAGTAATTTGGTTCACAGCTAAATACCTACGTTTCTTTAGTTCCTCGCATATAAGCCCTGAGCTCTGGAAGATCTTATGCAGTGTATCAGAAATTTATCATAGTTCTTCGTGTGTTTAATTCTTGGTAGTTTTGAAAGTATCAGGCTTTTGCTTCTTAATAGTATAAATAAATAGGTTGTGTAAGGACTTACTTCAAAAGAGGATTTTAGAGTACGAAATATTAACTCTCTCTATATAAAGTTACCAAACAGGATGGAGTTCGTTTTCATGGGTTCTAGGAAGAAACATTTTTTATATGTGCAGGTTTGATGTAGAAGTTTCTGCTAAAGGGACAAGTTTTGGTACTGTACAGCTAAATATCATTTAGTCTCATGCATTTTTGTGTAACAGAAGTTTAGAATTAGATGTGATCTACCAGAGAGGTTTGATTTCAGCTTCAGTTGTGATTAACAGTCGTCGTAGTTGATTTTATTGGGCACAGGCCTTGGATTTTCGTACAGACTTAAACCACAAAAGATACTGTCTTGAGCATAGCGTTTTGTGATGGTATGGTGTATGAAAATGTGTTTAGGAATACAAATAATAGTTACAAGTAGTCTGCCTCTCTCCACAGTTTTATTGCCGTATTTATGTTTAGGACCGCAACTGTTTTTACACAGAAGAGCCATAAACATTTATTTTTTTGTACAAAACCTCACTTTACTATGTGAACAAGACTGAGCTTTTAAACATTTTCTGTAGAAACCAACAGTTGTGTAAATGTGTGGGGATTTTGGGCAGGGGTGCAGGTTGTGGACCAGGATGCCTAGAGATTAATTTCCTTGCAGAAATGGAGAAATGGTGTTGACTGTGACTCAGTGTCCAGATAGTCGCTGTCTGGGGTTGCTAAGTGTAGATATGAAGGTGTTTGTTAATAATGAATATTGATAATTTGATTACTCTTTATTATAGTTCTGCCTTTGACACAAAAACTGGCTTGCGTGTGGCTGTAAAGAAGCTGTCCCGACCATTTCAGTCTATCATACACGCCAAAAGGACCTACCGAGAGCTGCGGCTACTGAAGCACATGAAACACGAAAATGTAAGTGGAAAGAGATGGTGTGAGAAGTTGGTCTGAAGTTGGGCTGTCCAGTGAGCATCCAGCATGGTTGCGTTGAAGGATCTTGTTGCGTGTGTTTTTCTAATACAATTGCAAAGCTTGCAGTAGTCCAAGGAATTATGGTTGTATAAAAGCATGCAGATTAAAAAAAACACCAAACCAACCAACCAAACCAAACCCCACAAACCACATAACCAATTTTGTGTTAGAAAATCTTAATATTTCCTAGAATAATCTGGAAATTACTGGTGAGCAGGTTCGTACTCTCTTAAGGATTTAGGACACAGGTGATGTCACTTACATTGTCCTGCTCGCAAACTGTAGTAAGCTGTAATTTTTGTTATGTTAAGAATTTATTTTAAAAAAAGAAAATCTCTAAGTTTGTTTTTAGTGTCTTCTGGAGGATTTCTCATGTTTGTTTGTTTTGGCTTGCCTGTGTCAGAAGGATGTGAGTAGATGTTCACTAGGCTTCTGTAGGTAAAATAGGGAGGAAAGTAGATGGGGGGGAGTGGGAATCGGGTGGCTGTTTGTACAAGCTGTCCGCTTAAATCATCAACAGGGAAACCAATTAGGGTGTGACAAATGTTATGCCGAACCATGCTGTATACTGTCTAACCATTCAGATGTTGTGTTGAACGGTGCTATATGCTGTCTAACCATTTTTTGACAGAACCTCCACTTGGTATAGACAACAGTTGTTGGAACAGTCTTGTGTGTCTGTGGCATTAACACAGCAAAGTATTTATGTTGCGTGCTATTTGGGGCAAATATTACACACAGTGGAGCAACAAGTTTCATAACTTGCCCTCTGCAGAGCTGTAAGAATGTTAAGAGGAAAGGAAGGCTCTGGATATTTTTTTTTTCTTTTTGTCCAAGCGAACTCCACCTTAGCAGAAGGCGAATGCTGTTTTGGAAGCGGGCTGAGCAAACCTAAGACCTTTATTGAGCACAAAAAGCCAAACAAGCCTCATTTAGTTGGAAGGTTCTCCCTGGATGGTCTGTTCAGGATTTCTGCTGCTGCGGCAGTGGTGGCTGTGTGTTGTGGCTTCTAAGCACCGCAGCCGGTATCCCTTAAATTTTCTGGGCCTTTTTGGTGCAGCTAACGTAATTGGAACTTTTGATGCCTAGGTGTACTAGGCATCTCCTAGACATTTTGATGCCTAGGTGTCTCCTGTTGTCACAACAGGAGAGGTAGCATTTGATCCTGCTGAATATCCATCCCCTGGGTTTTTTTCTGGATGTTTTCTTATAGCTGAGATATTCTCCAAACAGGAAAGCTTTGATTATCTGTTCCCCACCCACCCCCCCAGAAAAAGTCCATATCAATCCATTTTGTCTAAGCTAATGAGGTTAAGCAGTGAAAATCATATTGTGACTGGTGTTACGACAGTTCTCTGTCTGGCATTCATTAGTGTTTTTGGATTAGTATTGCAAAGAGCCTATGTAGCTTTGAGAGTAAAGGATAAAAGGAAGTTAAGTTGTTTATATATAGAAATATTTGTTATCGGTTCATCATCTATCTGTGGGAAGTTTATCTAGGTTGTGGTTTAAAAATCTTGCAGATGTAGAGACGTTCAGAGCCAATTCAGGCAGGCTTATTAGTCCTAGTGTCTTGACTATTCTGCTCGCGGTTCGGAAGTAAAACACTTGCTTTTACGTGGCACGGAACACACCAGCAGGTCTGGTAGGTACGGCAGTTCAGGAGCATGAGTGTAGGGTGGTTTTCTATATCCTGTATGTAGTCTGGTTCATGATTATCTTCAGCAAATAAATGGACCTGCAGAGCACTCGAGTGTTCAACACTGAGCAGATGGGAGAGCAATTGGGTTTGTTGCCATATGAAGAAATTAATAAGCTCTTTGACATCCTAAAATGCTGGAAGGGGAAAGCGAAAGGCTGGAGGTTGGGTCTGAATCTGCTGCTGTTCACACTTCCTTAGGAGCGAGCCAGTGATGCGCTGCAGAATAACTGTGTTTAAGTGCTTGTGAAACTCGATGAATGATAGAGATAGTTTGATACTGGGCTTTACAGCGTAGCAAGATAAAAGTGATAGATGAAAAAAACCCGAAGTCTAGATAACAAAGTCAGTTTTTGCCTTTCTGTGCTAAACTGCATGGATTTTTTTTTTTTTTTTTTTCTCCTGTAAAAACTGCTGTGGCAGAGTGCACTGGAGGAAGAAACTGTAAGCACCAGAGTTGTTATACAGGATGGATGTGAATGTTAGAGTTTGAAGAAGGTGTCTGTCTATAAATGGAATTGTTGTGATGTGTACAAAGAGAGGCAGGAAAGTGTTGTCTCTCTGGTTTTCTCAACAGAATGCAATCTGTAGTGTGTAATATAGATTAGACGGAAGCTTTTATTCCCTACCCACTTGCTTTCTTTTCCAAAACGTAGTCTAGGTTCCTCAAAGATTTTGTCTGCAATTCTCTACTTAGAGATAACTCGATTGATTCTGACATCTTGAGAAGTGTAAACAGTAGGATAAAAAGGATGGTGTGAAGGGGAGCGCGGGAGTCCAGCTCTTGGTTTCATTTGCACGCTGGAGTCACTACTGAAGTTTGTGAAAAGTGTGTGGTGCTTGAGTATCCGAGACAGGTGGGATGCTAACTTGAAGAGGGAAGAGGAGATAAAGAGAACCTGTCCCTTTATCTCGTATGTGGATAAAATAAAATATGATTTCCTATTAAGAGACAGAAAGTAAGGTTTAAAAGCACATTCCAGTGAAATTTAGAACAATCTTTAGCAATCAGATGGATTTTTTTTTTTAAATGCTGTAAAGGACTTAGAAGATAATTATGGGCTAATAAGGTATAGTTACTGTTTTCCACAAGGTGACACGTGCATATCCTTTTACTCTTCACTGTTAGAGCAGCTCAGCTGTAAAATGAAAGGTGGAGTAGCTGCTCTTTGGGCAGAAATACAAGTGATAGTGCGACGCTGTTTGTGAGAATTGGGTCCTCATTGCATTGCACTGGTTTCCGGGCTTATTTTCCACTGTAGTCATTATTATTCACTGCTTGTGTTACAGATCCTTGAATTTTTCTAGCCATTGTTCAGTACAAGTGAAACAAATACAGTCTCCCAATTCTGATTTTAGTATGTAGTCAACGGTATAACCAAGAATTGAGCAGGAAGCAAACAGTTTTGTCTGGTGGTTGTTTTTTGTTTTTCTCATCCATTTATTTCCTGAACAAACTTCAGTTGATTTTTGAAAGAAGGTATTTTAAACTAGTGTTTACACCTGCCTTTTGTTACGGCTCCTGTTTGATGCTTGAAGCGGGTGGCTGGTGTGAAAAGACGGCTGTATATTTTTAACCTTAATATTTATTTTTTTTACACAAAAATTGAACATCTGTTTCTGATCTTGTATGAATGCTAATCTGTCTATATCTGAATGATTCATGTGCTTGGAAATGAAACAGCTACTGGAATGAGCAGTTTCTATTCCACGAAGGGTCTCAGTAGCTCTGTTGTATCATACTTTGAATGTATTTCACAGCTTTTTCACTTTACTGTTTTCTTTCTAGGTGATTGGTTTGTTGGATGTGTTCACCCCTGCCAAGTCACTAGAAGAATTCAATGATGTGTAGGTAACTTCTCTGAAGACTGCAACAAAACATCTTTTGCATCTTCCTTACATCTCTGAGATTATTATACAAATATTTGCCACCTCAAATTGTCTGCCATCATTCTCAAACAATTCTGAATTCCAGCACAAAAGATACTAGGGCCTCCTAAGCTATTTGACTCTTCAAACTTGTTAGTAAACAAGTCTTATTGTTGTGTTTTATTGACCAGTGCTGTAGGCATCGGTGTGCTAATCTGCTACATTTTTTAAAGTGCCATGAAGTATATTTCATTCAGCAACGTGCTTTGGAACAGCCAGCCCTGCTGCTGCAGCTTCATAGGGAATTTTTATCCTAATCCTGTTGAAGAGATTGCTTCACAGCCTGTGTGTTTCCTTTTGTTGGTAGGTATTTGGTGACACACCTTATGGGAGCAGATCTGAACAACATTGTGAAATGCCAGAAACTCACCGATGACCATGTGCAGTTCCTCATATACCAGATTCTTCGGGGACTGAAGGTACTTGCACCTGCCCTGCTTGACCCTTGATAGCTCATCAGCAGGAGGTGGAAGCTCTTGATGAGTGTCGTACACTCAGAGGTTCATACAAGTACATAGTGGGGCTGCTCTAACTTCCCTAACGTCTTGTAGGATAACCTGTTATTATTGTTCCTTCCCTTCATACCTCTTTGGAGCTCTGTATTGGTAAAGCTACATATCATTGAAGAAGATACTTCTGTACATTCCTATGGGCAGAGTCTGGAAAATTACGAAGTGTGCTGCCCTCTGGTCTGCTCTGACTGAATCTTCCATTTCTTCAGTTTTGTTTACTTGTGGTGTTCCCCTCATGGTGGCAGTGCTCTTGGGTGTTCCTAAGGAGAGGCAGAGTGAGACTCCCACCTACTTGAAACCCATAGCCACGCGCGGTTCCTCCTGCAGACGCGCATTTGAATTGTGTGGAATGGGGCAGGGCGGTGTCTAGTGAAGAAATGAGAAGGAGCCTACTTGGACTGTTCTATAAAATTTGTCACCTTGCCTTACAGTACATCCATTCAGCGGACATAATACACCGGGTGAGTACGTGTCCTAGGATTGCTTTCTGTGCTGAATCAATGTCTTTCAAAAATGTAGCACAGAATCTGACAGTGTAGCACCTGCAGAAACAAGGAGGAATATATTGAGAATTATTTCAGTTAAACAGTGAAAAGCTTAAACATGGGCAGTGGTTGTCTAGATCAGTAGTTTCTGTTCCTGCCTGTGTTTAGGTTACATCTTTGTGAAACAGGTGTTTTGTTAAGTATACGTTTTCAGCACTGATGTTGCAAGAAGCCTTTATGCATTTTTTGCTTATATGTGACACCTCTGAGGACCACGGCAGAGATAGCTGATTCTGGGATAAAATTATTTTCCTGAGTATGGGGACTTGATATTTACAGCCAGTTGGAATCTATTCTGTATTTGTATTTACATTTTTATCTACGTTAGACTTGTGCAACAACATATGTACCACTGTTAATGCTGATGTTGTTTAATTTTTTAGGATTTAAAACCTAGTAACCTAGCTGTAAATGAAGACTGTGAGCTAAAGGTAATATAATCACGAGATCTGGTTGGTTTGACTGTGATTTGAGTGAATGCCTGGTGGATGTGCCTTGGAATTAAGGGCAAAAATTAATTCCTTATGGAAATACTTTTGTGGCCTAAACTAACAATGTCCTTCCTAGCTGTGAAGGGCTGTAAGGGTGTTTTTTCTGTATCTGTGCATATGTTTTTAATGAATCATCACAAGTGTGAAGAGTTAACAGTTTTGGTTTGGGTTTGATTGTTTTAGGGACAAGATATCCAGATGTAATTCTGATTATTGCATCCTATGGTGATCTAGGCTAGTGTCTTTTAACAGGTTGTGAAATTTAGTTTCATAATCCGGTTTTGCAGTTGCTCCACCTTACCTCCACCCAGTCCAATAACTGCCTAGTTATTTGCTCTAACTAGTTTGCATTGTTCCACTGCAGTAGTTGGTGGATGTCTTTTTTGTTCTCTAGATCCTGGATTTTGGCTTGGCCCGACACACAGATGATGAGATGACCGGGTACGTGGCTACCCGCTGGTACAGGGCTCCGGAGATCATGCTGAACTGGATGCATTACAACCAGACAGGTAATGCGTTTAACTAACACGAGGCTTTTCAGTTCCTGAATTGTGGGGAAAAAAGAGGTTGTCCTTTGTCCGTGCTCCTTTCCATTTGATCGCGTAAGTGGGCAGTCATGGTAATTACGCTTTAGTAAGGGTGATTAAAAGAAGGAAGGCATAGATCAGTATTTGAACCACAGTCTACCAGATGTAAATTAAAAATCATTGTGATAGCATTGACGAGACTTCTTTAAATGTGGACGTTTGAAATTGCGATCAGCAAAATATTGTCAGCACTTACCCCTTATTTTTCCTAGCACAGTGGTGTTTAAAGTAAGTGAATAGAATGTGTTTGGGTGAGGAAAAGGTGTGTTTCTAGTAAACTGCTGGGAATATGCTGAAAAATGTCAGGAGCTATCGTGTGAAGAAATGCTAAAAAGCATATAAATCTCTCTTCCTTTCCTCTCTTAGCCACTTCTTCACAGTTTTATGTTCCTCACAGTTTCCAGTATCTCCTCAGCAATGCGCTGTGCTTCCCTACAATCCTTCAGATCAGGCACAGAGGGGAAAAAAAGCGAATTCTGAGAATAGTTCTTGTACAGGAGAGCATATGGATCAAAGAAAACGATGTGCTACTCTGATTTCATACCTCACTACTTTTTCTTCTTTTCTGTTTTCCTCTTGCATGTATATGGACGTGTCTCGTATCTGTAGTATAGGAGTTGGTGGTTGTTTGTGTAGAGTTTATATAAGGCCATATGCAAATTAATTCCTCAGAGTTGTCTTGCACAGGTTTCTTCCTCTTTGATTGTGTAGATTCCTCCCCAGCTCTTTGGTGTTCAATGCATGTTGTGCTGTGGAAGGAAAATTTGCCTGATGTAGTGATCTCTCATTTGGCCAAGTCTTAGATGACGTAGTTACGGAATGGTATCACTTAGCTTGCAGCGTAGCTCAGATGGTTTCAACGCCGTAAGACTATTTAAGGATAAAGTTGTTTGTACTTGTTGGATAGAGTGATTCTATTGAGACTTTATTTTTCTGCATTATGTTATTTTGTTTTCTATTTTATTTTGTTCAGTTGATATTTGGTCAGTGGGATGCATTATGGCTGAACTGTTGACTGGAAGAACGTTGTTCCCTGGTACAGACCGTATCCTTTAACAGTAATATGTTTTTTGAAATGGAAGTTAGAGATCTTCACTTTCACATACTTCACAAGAAAAGAAGCTCTGGGTTTGGTTGTGGTTTGTTTGTCTTTAAATCGATGCCTTTTTACTCACAGTACGATGAGGTGAGTTCTTGATTTTTGCTGTACATGAAACGAGCACAGTGTGCAAGGAGGCAATCTATTCCTCTTTATTGTCTATTAGTATCAGTAGAATTACTCACATGTTGGTTTCTGGAAGTTACTTTTCTTTAAGTTTATTTAAATTCATTGCTCTTTGAGTTTGTAGAAAATAACTGCATGGAGTAGGCTGTCTGCTATGAATCCTCTCGCGCTTCAGGTTTCTAGCAAATGTGAAGCATCCCTTCTGGCCTCTCTTCTGTATCCTGGTGGTATGCTGTGAAAGCAGTGGGTTTGCAGATTCCTTAGTGCCAAGGATCTCATTCCAAATTGCTCTGAAATGTTTAGGTTCCGCTGCCATGCTTGAGCGTAAACAGATTGTGAGCCTGCTTTTACTGTATGCTTGTCTTGATGTGAAAAATCAAGCCTGAATAACATCTCAGAATTGTTTTGCTGCACCAAAGTGGGCTGGATAGGCCACTTCAGCAAATTTATGAGAGCATTTTGTGAAAGTTGGTCGTTATTTTCTTCAAGAAATTAGAACTGAGACTTGATGCAAAGTGTTTTACTTACAATTTTTGTTTGTTCAGCCACATGACATACAGGGGTAATTTACTACTGGCAAGGTTTTGCATTGCCTAGTAATTGGACTTTATTTGCCAGAGAAAGTTACATTGCTCACCTTTTACCAAAGTTTATTCTTTCAACCGCAGTTTGTTTAATAACTTTTATTAATTTAACAGTATTTATATCTGTTAACCCAAATATGTTAGCACTTGATTAAAGGAAAACTAGTGCTGGAAGTGCTGGCCTTCTGTGTCCTACGTTCCTGCTGGAAAGCATCTAGGTTCTCAAACTCTTCGGCGGAGGGGCAGGCTTTTGTTCCAGTTTCGTTGCAGTTTCATCTCCCTTTTCAATGTGCTTTAACTTTACCCTTTTTCTCTTTTTCTGCCTGTCTCCATCTCATAATCTCTCTCAAATTTGTTGACCTTGTTAAATTTTACTGTTTAGTTGGCTCTGCTGTGTTTTTCTGTCATCAGGGACAGAAGCAGAACTAACATGAGTGGCTTATGAGCTAGAGAAGAGTTGCCAGATTTCTGTTGGCTGATTTAGCACATATGATTTGGTTTGGGCAGGTTTTCTTTGTTTCTGTCAAGAAAAATAATCAAGAATTGTTGTTTCAAACAAAGCAGAAGTCTTTAAGCTGTTGCCACTGTTTAGTAACACTTCAGATTTTAAAATCTCGATACTTGCAGATGAAATATTTGCTGATAGCATTGGCAGTACGTAAGAAATGCTTCACAATGTGTTCTTTATGAATTGAACAAAACAGTTATCTACCAAACCTGAGAAGTTTTTTTCTCTAGCTGTGTTCTTAGCTCTGAATTATAGCCAATAACATCCGCAGTGCAAAATAAAGTTTACTTTTAGGATCTAAATTGTTTGCTTTGTCCTATTAAGATACGTTGCTAATTTATATGTCGTAGCAGATGCTTGAGATTGTTCAGCCTAAATGCAAATTTCTTTCGCAAATGGTAGTAACGCTTTTGAATTAAATGCTTTTTTTGTTCTGAATCGATTAGATCTTAGGAAAAATAAGGCCCAATCCTTTCCCATTGTAGATAAAACTTTGTAGTACTGTAGTTCTTACAGCTTGTGTGTGTGGTTCCCCACTTTAAGTAACATATAAGTTGTTTGACCGTGAGGTTACAGCTAGAAGTGGAGCAGGGTCTGTGGTTATGAATCTTGTTTATGCATGTGACGCTTACCCAAGGGTCTCTAAAGGCAGCAAGCTGTCAGCTTTCACTCCAGCTTTGCTGACATCTAAAGACAGCAAGCAGAACTAAGATAACAACGCGGTCTAGCTTCTTCCTGTCTTGGAAGGCTCTTTGAAAGCCTTGTAGATGCATGATTTTTGGAGAAAGTTTGAGGAGTTTTGCAGATGTAGATGCTGTTGGGTACTTCTGGGCTCTTAATGATTTATTTGTGCCCACAGATTTGCAGAGGCCTGTGTTCCTCCTGCAGTGTCACTGTGCAATTGCTGACTTACTGACTTTGCGATTAATAGTAACATCCTTAATTCAAGCTGTACTTCCATGCTTCTCATAGCCAAGGATGTAGTATATCCAAATCCACCGCAGTTCTAGGGAACCTGCGCTGCAGGTGGAGGCACCGTGACTGTGTGTTCTGTGTTCAGGAAGCTGGAAACTGCTCCTGTTGGACAACTGAAGACATTCTTCTTGCTTTTTGGTCTCAAGATGTTAATTTTCTCATATAACTTCACATTTCCACAATGAAATAAGATATTGACAGAAGAGGTAGTGCCTTTTCAGTATGCTGAGGATGATCATCCTCCTGTTCAGATGGTTCCCTTGTTTGAAATATTGGTCCCTTTCACCAAGGATTTAGTGGAAATGGTGTGATGTTATTTGCAGTCCATCAGATATTTATTTATATGGCACAGAGATGCATATATTACTTGTAAGGGACTTCAGTACTGCCAAGCTGTACAGTTATTTTAATCTGGTAAGTAATAAAGCTAAGGTGATGATCTTCGATGCTATGATGATTATGCTGCTGATAAACTAATGCTGAATTTAGTTTTAAATTCTTAAGGACCTAATCTGTGGAGATTCTGAACATGGCTGCCACTGTCTTAAAGCAGGAATTATAATACTCTTAAAAAAAAAAATACCCTATGATTAATAGGGGCTTAGTTCTACCCATAGTTTCTAACTTAATTCTGAATGTGAGCTAATTGAATGTTCCTATTGTAATCTCTGGGTGTACGTATTTGGATGAAAGATGATTTTCTAACGTTGGTAAAATCTCTGCTAGGAGATGGAGAAAGGGAGCAAGATTGTGGGCAAGACTAGTCAGAGATGAAAAATTGAGGTAATGAAAATCAGAGTCCTTCAGGATTTTAATGTGAGGCATAGCTAGAGGCTTTCTTTTTATTACCCTATTTGTCTCATACCAAGGTCGGCTTCTGTGAAAACTGTATATTCCTAATTTTTTTACAGCTCTTGTAATGTGAGTGATTCATACAAATAAGTAGGAAAGTTGACTTTAAGCTTGACAATTCAGCTTGCATTAAAATGATATAAAGTACAAATAAGAATATCTTGAATGTTTTGCACTAGTTTAGCCAATTGTCTTTTTCTGTATGTTTGAAGTTGACTGTATTCCCTTTAAACTCTGAAGAGTGTTTTTATTATTATTTTTATTCAGTAGTATGGTGCTTCCATGATGACTAACCAGTCTGAAATTGCCTGTTCTTCCGATACACCTTACTCTTGCTTGTGGTGGCGGCTAAAACAGCTTCTGAACTTCGCTTTGCCTGGATAAGCTGTTAGAGTCTTGCGGTACCTGCTGCTGGTGGTGACGGCAGGTGGTGTTCTGAATTTTAGAATCGCTGAGACTCGGCAGTCGTTTGGGGTACCTTGGTGATGGCATTTGGGGTTTGCATGCTGCATTTCCTTCTCCATGCACATGTGTTTTGTTGGTTTTTTTCTTTTGCTTTGTATTTACTAAGTGTTTCTCCTGTCTTTTAATTGCTTACGGCTCATTTCTCTGTGACGTGGTAGGCCCGGTAGTTAAACGAATGCTCAGTTCAGCAGGTTATAGGTGGCAGGCCTGAAACTAGAAGCAGGGGCTGGGTTTTGGCGTGCCTGTGGCCGTGCCAGTTGTGCATTCTGGGTTTCCTCTTGTTTATCTGAGAAGACGCTGAAGAATATTACATAAGTGTCTTCCCATAGCATGCTGACCCCTGGGAAGAGAGCTGACAGCAAACTGGGCAGCAATACTGCTGGGGTACCTGGTGCACATGATTTTGAATGCCTTTAAAAGAATTTAAATATTTTATCTGAGGTACGGCATGCGATTTCTGAAGCATGCTGGCAGTCCAGAATTTGCACAACTGTTTCTTGCACAAGAACGAGTGAAAGGTGTAAGGGCTGTCCTAAATGGTACTGAAGCAAAGCCAGTTGAGATGAGCTCATTGTGGTTAGTGTGGCACCCTCTGCTAATTCTCCTGCACCAGGGGATGTACTGACTTCATTTTAAGCAGTGACAATTAAGAGCTGATGATTCAGCAGCTAAGCTAAATCCGACTAGATACATTGGATTTACTCTGAGGTTTGGAGTGTTCACATAGGTGAGAGTTGGCCAAGCAACTTGAGAGAGGCGAGACATTAGTTCAGCTGTTGTGACGAAGTCTCATTTCCAGGGCTTTCAATTGATTGCATATGTAAAACTTTAGACCAAAGTTTACATCAAAAGGTAAAAGTTTTAGCGAAGTAATAGTGATTTCCCTCATATACAGTTCGCCAGTATTACAGGAACTCTGAGGCTTTTCACAGCGATTTTAAATCTGAGCCCAGGCTCTGTCCTCTCTGTGGCTGGGCAGGAGGAGATGTGTGCTCGGGTGCTGCTGTTCCGGGGAGCCGGCTGCAGCGCCTGGCTGCTCCGGGCCGCGGAAAGCTGCACCCTGTGCTTGGGTGGAGGTCTGCTGTAGGTCACCAGCAGGGTCCAGTCATTTTCAGCCACTTCTAAAGCTTAGAAAGTAAGAATTACCTTGGAAGGCGTTCACAAAAGGCCTTGACTTTTTTGTAGTATTAGTGCCTACACTTTTGAGCCTTCTGCTTGACTCCGTCTGTCACTAACACAGTCCTGCTAACTGCTGCTGCTTTGGTGCGGGGCCCGAAGGGCGAAGCGAGCATGTGAACAGATCCTGCGCCGCTGGGGCGAAAGCTGCGACTTCTGCTCCGCGGTGGCTGAGGATGCAGAGACCGATTCAATGCATGGGGCGTGTTTGTAGAGAAGTCCTTCGACCTGTCTGATACAGACAGAGCTGTGTCGTAAGGGGGTGTTCGACTGTAAACGAGAGCAATGAGTACTGTCTGCTTAAAACAGCTTTTCAGTCCAGGCCTTGGCAGGCATGAACTTTTGACATTATTAGGCTGATATGTTGCGCTTTTCATTTTGATTTGTCCCAGCATTTTCCTTTATGGTCCATCATTAGATATTGATCAGTTGAAGCTCATTTTGAGACTCGTTGGAACCCCAGGGCCTGAGCTTTTGAAGAAAATCTCCTCAGAGTCTGTGAGTTTACACTTTGATTGTAATACCTGCCCTTTCGGAAGTCCCAAGTTTGTGTGTTGCCCTCCTGTAGTCTATCTGTAGTATGTGTTGGGATTTTTTTTCTGTTATTTTTCTTCCTTTGTCATTCTTTGCTCTTGGATGGCTTTGAGTTCTTATGCTGTGCATATCTGATCTTTATTGCTCTTGCCTCTGCCTGTGGTATGATTTCTTCCTTCCATATTCTCATTTTACTGCTTCGTGACTTTCAGTTTGTGGGCTTATACTTCGTGATATATTGTACGATCAGATGCTGCTGGGGAAGTATGTTTCACAGCTAAGAGCCTGAGGCTTGTCTCAATTATTATTTCTCCAGATTGCCTACCCAAGGATCTTTCTGAACAGGAGCAAGCACATTATCTGCTAAATGCTCACAGTCCCTGCTGTAGTACAGCTGACTTCTGAAACATTACTGCCACCATCTTTTGTTTTTGTAGCATAAAATCCAAAATGCCTTTTAGGTGCTTTTATGTGGCAGCTGTTTCCAGGGCACACAGCAGATAGTCTGCTGCGAATATAACTCACTGTGCTGTGTATTTAAAGGGTATTGCTGTATGGGGCCCTGTTATCCAGGTGATAGCAAAATTCTGCAATCTCCCTTTTAAAGGGCGACCTCATATTTTCAGCCATACTGCCATTTCTAGATTGTTACAATCTTGAATTGTGAAATACTGCAAAGACAGTATTAAATGGCGTTTAATTTTCCCTGTTTCGAAGGTGAAGTGCACAAAGGTTAGAGCAAGGGATGCCCTAACAGTGCGGAGGAGCAGGTTAGTGCATAGTGAGCACCGAGCTTGCGTAGGGGTAACTAGCAGCAAGGCACTCTGCTGTTTCTGATCGTAACAGAGGATCAGCGTGGTGGAGGGTGATGATAAGATTATTTTGCACTGCAGCTGATGTTTTTTCATGTAACAGCGACGGTGAATGCAAAATGTGAGGTTAGCCACTTGATGAAGGTAGACATGCGGTGCAAGCTGGAATCAGTTGGTCAGCTTACTGGATATCACACCAGTGTGAACAGCCCTGGGATGTTCTGCCCTGGGAAAGGTTGAATCCAGGCACTGCAGGTTGTGTGGGTGCCCTGTGCTCTGACCTTCTGGGACCTGGCAAGGGCAGGATGGTATGTGAAGTACAGGGGATTAGCAAGGGAGAGGAGCTTAAAGGTTGACCAGGTTAAGCAAAAGATGAGTTTACATACATAAGATTAAAGTGGGTCCTTTTTTTAACATTTTAATGTGGCACATTGAAAAAACCAATTTCTCTTAGCCAGGTCCAAATCAAGAGCCTGTTTAAAAAAAACAGGTGCAGTGAAGTACTGTTTCTGTTAATTTTTTGCATTGTACAGAGACAGCAAAGCTATGAAGCGTCGGAGGGCCTGTAGTGTGTCTCTGTAACGATTTCTGGTTTTCTGTTGCATTACTTTACTTGCTCTTACTTTCTCTGTCTGTTCACTGACATCAGCTAACTTTGTCTTATGCAATGCTAATGTTTTGCTAATTTTGCGTTTATTGCCTTCTGTCACCTCGCCCACGTCTCCAAGTGCATTCAAAGCTGTTTAGAAGGAGGTGTCAGTTGCGAGCCAATTTCACTTCGCACCACAAGGAGTTGAAGTACTTTCTATGCAGCAAGAAAAAAAGCTGGTAACCAGTGCAGAGGACACAATTTTTGTTGCTGTTTTAATTTTTGTTGATTTTCCTGGGGCTGTATGTAGTTGCAGCAGCCTAAGAAAATTTCTGAGGAGTAGCTTCAGCCAAAGGAAACGTCTGCTCTTGTGGCATAAAACTGTTGGGAAATGTGAACGCAACCACATTATAGTATAATGCTGCTTATGGCGGACAGAAATACTGTCTGTGCTGACACTGTTATCAACTGGTCAGTAATTCTCCATTAAGTGTTCACTGGTGCAACTGCTAAGCTTTTCACAAGTATTTGAAAAAATTAGTGGAGCCTGCCTGTTTGGCTTTTGCCTTGTGGTTTGCAGAAGAGATGCTTTGTATGCAGTTGTTTTCTGTTTAAAATGGTTTTTGCACTGTTTTTAACAAAGCCCTTGACTAGGCACTTAAGATATTAACCAGCTTCAGCAGATCATGCGTCTGACGGGAACACCCCCTGCATATCTCATTAACAGGATGCCCAGCCACGAGGTGAGACCTGAGCAGATGAAGGGGGTTTGCAGGGCAGGTCTTCACTTGCAGTGTTTGCTGCTTTTCAAAGTGATATGCTCGCATGTGGCATGGGGTGGGCAATTAACTACCTGCTCTGCAGCAAGATTTTTGTACTATATGAAGACTTGAGGTTTGGACAGTGCGTACTCAACCCCAGAGCTGTGAGACTGGGGAGAGCCCGGGTGCGAGTTGTTTTTGCATCGTGTGCCATGCTGTGCGGTTTACCAGCCAACTCTGTACTGCACGCAGCCTTCCCGGGACTCTGAGGCAGTCAGCTCTGGCAGCACCTCTTTGCTTTTCAGTCTTGCATGAACCCCAAGTAACGTCAGCTCTTCCTCTACTGTCTTGAGCGGCCTTTAGTTGGGAAGGGGCAATGCTGATGGGCTTAGTAAGTATCAGAATAAGTAAAGAGAAGGCAAAGCGAGGAGGCAGACCATAATAACCGGTGGTTCAGGATGATTGAAATGTACTTTATCTTGGTGCCTGGATTGTGTTGTACTTCAACAGAGCATTTATTTCCACAGGCAAGAAACTACATTCAGTCTTTGTCTTACATGCCGAAAATGAACTTTGAAAATGTGTTTATTGGTGCCAATCCGCTAGGTAAGGCTCGCTGTTTATGTGGTGTGCTCTTCCTGAAGCTGGCGCGAGCATGTCCCGGGACGTCAAGACTTTCCCCAAGTTTCCTTTTGACTGCAGAAGTGGTTCAGAACAGAGCTACGTGCCATTGTCAAAGCTTACAAAGCGTGGCTGGGCTGAGGGTGTAAGAGGAAGAGATTGTGGATGATGGGCGGGTCCTGAAAAACTGCAATTCCTCATATACATTGCATTCTGAAATGTAAGCTCGTAAAAGCCCAGTGTCACACAGCTCACTGTAAAATCCTTTCTTTTCTGGTTTGGTGCTTTTGCAGCTGTGGACTTGCTAGAGAAGATGTTGGTACTGGACACAGACAAACGCATCACTGCAGCAGAAGCCTTGGCACATGCCTACTTTGCTCAGTATCACGACCCGGATGACGAACCAGTGGCAGACCCCTACGACCAGTCCTTTGAAAGCAGAGAACTTGAGATTGAAGAGTGGAAAAGTGAGTTTGGGGGATCAGAGAGCAAGCCGACCTCCTTCCTTGGTGGCCTGTGCCACAGCTGCGGTTCAGCTGAGCCATGGTAGTTAGAGGCACAAAAGAAGCTGATAAAAACGCGGGCATGCTGTTTGTTCTGAGGTCCTCACACTGAGTGAATCTGCCACGTGCTGTGCACATAATGAGCGTAATCCCTGGTAACTAATTGTTACTATGAGCGTACAAACATGTAGGTGACATAGTTGCTTATCTCTTTGTTTCCAAACTTACTCACATCATCTCAATGCTCTGGAAGTGTCTTTTATTGTGCATGCCAGTCTCTGAAAATGGTGTAACCATTCTGTTCTTTTTCTTCTTAAGCCATGGTTTTTTGTTTAAAGTGGTGTTAGAACCTTTCAGATTGTTGCAGGTTTTCTTGCGTGAGGGATATCTTTAGTACTGCCTGTTAAGTTTCTGCTATGCTTTTCCTCCCAGGCCTGACTTACGATGAAGTCATCAGCTTTGTGCCACCACCACTTGACCAAGAGGAGATGGAGTCCTGAGCAACTGCTCTCTTCTGTTTGTCCCACTTCACTGTGAGGGGAAGGCCTTTTCCTAGGGACTCTCCAATTATCGTTCAAGTGCCTCGTCACAACAATATTCTCCTTGGTGGAGGGGTTTTGTGTGTGTTGAATTGGGGAGGGGGGGAGGGAAGAAAGCCGAGTCTGTGTAAACATGCTGCATGCTCTCTTGTGTTCTGTGTCCAGCCTGGGGCAAGCCTCTGGAGACCTGTTCTGACTGCTCTCCGGTCCTTCCAGAGCAGCAGTGCTCAGCCAGCTGGCACTGCTGGGGCAAGGTGGGGCAGCTGACGTTTAACGTTTGGTTACAATCATTGCCATTTATCAATTGGTCTACAATTAAGTAACCTCAGAATGATGGAAGTTGGTTTGTAGGCTTAGAGAGTCCTCTGTTTTCTTCCGGACTGAAGGTGGGTTTGAGGGGTGTCCTTGTTCGATGCCAGACGGCCGCTTTACGTCTGGATCTTTGTGGCACAGCAGAATGTGCAGGCCTGCGAATGTCTGATTCTTGGAATGTGAAAAGGTTTTGTTTGAAACTGTAAATATGTTTGTGCCTTAAATTGAATGAGGAGAGAGAGGAAAGGAAGTCTGGAGTGGAGATCTCTGACCCACTTTTTTTCAGGGTGAAGGCTCCCGGATAGCCAGGCATGATCTTGATGTAATCAGGAAATAACTTTCCGAGGCAACAGCCTCTACCCCTGGATTTGGATATTCCTGTGTTTTTCCCTCTTCCCCTCCTCTCATTCCGAGGCTTCCCAGCATTCGCTCCCAGGAGCCAGAGGCTGGAGAAGATTCTTGCTAGCCACACGTTTGTGTATTTTGTTCCTTAAAAAGTGGGGTGTGTTTGCATGTCCTAGCTGTATGTGCATGTAGAGCTGCTTGATTTTCTGTTGTTACTTTTTTGGGGGCGGCACTGGGGCAGTTAAATCATCAGTGAACTATTTTACTGAGTACCTCAGCCAGTGCCATGAAGTCACAGCATCCTTCCTCTTGTGCTGCAGCTCGTTGTGAAATACCTGCCACTCTGGAGGCTTCGACGAGGAAAGGACAAAATCTACGGCATAGAAACATGCACCTTTTTCTTTGTTCTGACCTTCTGGGTTCGGAGGAGGAGAGTTTGGGACGGAGGGTTTCTCGTGAGATCAAATGTAAAAAACATTCTTCAAAGAAACAACTGTGGCGTCTTGTGCCAGAACTTAAGTTATTTCCTGAAAAGAATTTTCTTAGAAGTATTGGAATCCAAAGCAAAGAAATAAGCATGCAGAAACCCACAATCTCCCTTTCACTGTCTATATCTATAAATATAAATATTTATATATATAAAACTAACATTTACTAGAGGTTTTTTTACCCTCTCAGATAAGAGCTTCTTGGCTGTTTTTTAGCAGGTTGATCTCTGCCTGAGGAAACACGAGAAGGGCGGACGTTTGAACACAAACATGGTTCGAGTATTTTGTATTTTGCGGGACTCTGCGTGAGGGAAGCGCCCAGGGTTAGCGAGTGGCGGGAAGGAGGTGCCTCGGCGTGGTTGTGCTGGAACGGCACCTGGGGAACTCGGAGCCCGCTTTTGGGGCTCGCAGAGGAGACGCTTGCAGGCATTGATTTGTTGCAGGGATCCCGTGTGGACAACGTTCCTGTGTATGTGAGGAGAAAGGCTTTTGCAGTATTTTGTATTCTTGTTACCTGTGGGGTGGAGAGGAACCCTTCGTAGTGTTTTTACCCTTGTTGGAAGAGGCAGCACAAAGGGCTGGGACACGGATAGCATGGCTGTTGCTTCTTCCTAGGCGACTTTCAGTGATCTCTTCAGGTCAAACACTTAATAAAGGTCTGGGGTGAGATGAAGAGAGCAGTTGTGTCGTGCTCTGGGACAAAACTCTCCTCAGCCCAACAAAATCAAGACAGAAAACCTCCTTTTTCTGCTGGACCATCAGTCCAGGTATTCAGATGAAAATGTAGATAGACTATGTAAACCTACAGCCAGATTATTTTTATCAGCCATTTTATGTGTAGATGCTACAGTGTGATTTCATGCGGAAATATTGCTGCAGATTTTTAAAAAATATAGACATTGTGTGTGTGTGCGTGTGTGTCTGTGCGCGTGCGTGAGTGGGAATGTCTCCTTCGGAGTCCGTAGGCTGCCGGGAGCCCTTGGGGCATGCACTCCCTTCCTTCAGTGCAATGCTGTTCAGCTGCCTGCAGGCTGAGCAGGAGGACGCACTTCAAAGAAGAGATCTGCTATTTTGGTTCTATCCATGAATTTTGCTGTAATTGGTTATGCCAGATAAGATGTCACAATACCACTGGTTAAAAATAAAACCTATTTTTCAGATTTACTGCTCTGATGGTACTGACAAACCTCTTGCACTGAAGGGTTGGTTTTTGTCGCGAACCTCTCCCTCGTGCGTGCGGGATCCTGCGTGTGATGGTTGGGGCGGGGGGCCAGGGCCCCATGACGTGTTGACTGGCTCTGCCTGCTGACACCGGGCCTGTGTCCATATTTGTCCCAAGTGAATTCCTCTGCTGCAAAACTAGCTTAGAGAGTCACTGTCAGTATTGGCCACAGAAAAAAAAATACTTTTATTTTCTGTTTAGTATAGGGAAGCACTTACTCAACATAGTAGCCCGGCGTTCTGCCACTTGCCCAGGCCTGAGAGCCTTCCCCAGTAGTACTGGTTTGTGTTCGCTTGCTGTTTAAGAGGGATGTTTTCCCCTCCTCAGCTGCCACCTAGTTAGTGGTGGAAGGGCGCTGACGGGAGCAGGAGCGTCGTGGCTCTCCGCAGTGGAGACTCCGGTTTCTGTTGTGTCAGTGCCGTTCCCTCGGCGGAGCGACTGACCGGAGCTGCGCTCTGCACGCTGACAAAAGCCTCGACAGCCGAAATTCCCGGGCCTTGATGAACCACGGTGGCTGGTGCTGGTGCCAGGCGGGCAGCTGACACACGCCGTGTGTGCTGCCCTGCCGCAGCGCTGCACCGCGGCCGCTGTGAGCGAGTGCAGAGCAGAGCTGGGGGTCTTCTCTCAGCTGTGTGGAAGCTGCCTTCCTGCTCGCCTTCACCTTCTGCTTGCCTTGGCACAGGCTGAGGAGGGGGGGAAAAAGCCTAAACAGGACCTGGCACTTACTGTTTTCTGGGAGGAAAAAATCTCCAAAACCCAAGATAGACAATTCCAGAACGTGTTCAGTTATAACGTATCCTGGTTAGCGAAAAAAATACTAAAATCAGTGAGAATTGAATTGGGGAAAAAAAAATACACCTAGAAAATCAAATTACTTAATTTCCTATTTGATTTGAATTGTTCACTTGAATTAATTTGTCTTTCTACAGCCAAGACATGCCCTAGATATTTGGAACTCCTTAATTGTGCGCTGATTACCTGTGTGTGCACGCGTAGTTGAGCAAGAGTTGTGTTCACAGAATGACCGATGAGTTACAGGTTTGCTTATGTACCCGGAGTTTTTGCTGCAACACCTCTTGCTCACAGGTGTATTTTTAGAACTGAGCCACTCATCAGTTTATTTCCTGCCTGTGCTGTTGCCATAGCCAGGGTTTAGTTACTCAAAGATGCTTAAGTGAGGCTAAAAAATTGCTGTAGCGCCTTGTCCCTAGTTGGTGTTTTATAAAAGAGCAGAGTTTAAGGGCCAACACTGACCAGTATTGCAGCAGTTGCCTGCGAGGAGGTAAAAGGAGTCTTCCCTAAAACCCCGACGGTGTTTTTCCCCTCATTCCCATTTTCCAGGTAACGCAGACGTGCTCAGAGCAGGGCCGCCTTCCACATGGGGCTAGGGGCAGGGTTGGGGCTGGTGGGCAGAGCACGGGGAGCAGCGGGGCTGGCTCGGTAAGGCGCAGCTTAGTCACTTCCCTTGGGAAGCTGGCGGGATGCACCTACCTCCTGCGCGGGAGCCCCACCGCCACTCCTGGGGCTGGAGCAGAATGTCCAGGCGTTCTGCTCACCAGGAACAGGCCTTCGCGCGCTGGCTCTGCTGCTCCGGCGCGGTACCGCTGGGCACAGCAGCGAACTGGGGCTTTGCGCTGTGCAGATGACCCGAGAAGGGGTCAGACCTGCTGCGGGAGATGGAACCGACCCAGCAAAGCCCGGGGCACGAACAGCTCTCAGGACGGTCCCATGTCGCAGCTGCTCCTGACTGAACCTCCTCACTGCGGTCGCCTGGACGAAGGCGGAGAACCTCAGCCTGCTCTCACCACATCCCCGCCCCGCTGGGAAACCAAGCCCGCGAGAAAATCACCATCGCTTCCTTGCTCTCCTGTGGATGTAGCACCCTGGCGTCCTCCATCACGAGCCCGGAGCTGTCCTCCATCGGCTGGAAGAAGAATGTCCCTGCTTGTCTGACGAGGCGCTGTGGCTTGTCCTCCAGATTCCCCGGCTCGGCAAGTCCTTACTCATCCGCTGGTTCAGAGCAGGGATTTCACGAGGCCCCCTCCGCGCCCCACGAGGACATTGCTCGGCTGGTGGCCGGTGGCAGCAGGAGCTGCAGGTGACGCGGGGCTGGGTGCTCGGCTCCTGCAGCAGCAGCGTCCAGAGGCACCTGGGCACGACCGAGGCGTGTCGGGAAACCTGATGCCTCACCTCCAATGTGGAGGCGGAGGGAGGAGGGCCCAAAGACATGTCCCTTCACGCTCGCAACAGCTGAAAACGGAGCAGGAGACTCACTAGAGCCTATTCCACCAGCGCAGGAGGCTGCGCTGTCCCTGTCTCACCCCAGAAGCCCTCCCGTACTCCAGTACTCTGGGGGGGTGGCAGTCCCGCACCCGCCGGGCGATGAACATCGCGAGGAGAAGAGGCTTTTACAGACAGGAGGTGAACAAAACCCTCTGGGAGCTGCCCAGGAGATACACATCCCTCCACCCGGTGGGCTCCGGGGCCTACGGCTCGGTGTGGTGAGTGGGGTCCTGCCTGCAGCAGGAAGGGGTGAGCTGGGGGTGTTCGAAGTATCACGCCGGGGGGAGATGAGGAGGTGCTTGTGGGCACCCGTCCATTAGGAAAGGCCATTTGCATGTGTGATGAAGGCGGTTTGCCTCCTGCTCCGGCACGGGCAGTGGGTTGGACACTTGGTCACTTGAAGAAACTGAGATGTTTCCTCCTGCGGTCGCCCTGGGTGGGCAGAGAGGGGGAGGTCTCCCACCTGAGCTTGCCTTGGCAGGCGTCCCTAGGCAGGGGCTCGAGGAGCAGGGATGCAGCCTGGGCTGTCACCTCGGCCCTGGGGTCAGGCAGCTGCCGAGCTGCCTTGGTCTCTAGCTTGCATGGAGGGAGGATTCTGTCTGGCAGCAAAGGGGGGTGGTGGGGAAATACCTGGGTGTCTGAAAGCAATTAGCAGATGCTAATGAAGGTGGTGGCTGCAGCATGTCCTTGCTGCTTCGTCCAGGGCAGCTGATGCTGGGCTGCATGGGGAAGGAGCTGGACAACACGATCCCCGCCTTGATACTGCTTGCAGCTTGAAATCATAAAATAGATAGAAATTATTGTGAGCCAGGATCAGTAACAGACTGGGATTTCCTTCCTGGCTGATGATAAACCTCAGGCTACGAGAGGGCAGCAGGAGCTGCTGGTCATGAATCAGCTGGGCGCAGGTGCCTGCTGTGAGAGCAAGCAGAAGTCAGGTCTGGCTTGGTTTAGACTGGCGAACCTGAGGAGATGGGTGACTTTTCATAAGGTTAAATACGAAGCAGCCCGTTGATAGGACCTGGACGGAGCCCTGCTTTCATAACACGCTGAGCTAGGAAGAAAGAAAAAAAAAAAAAAAGGTGTGTCCCCATTTGTAGGTGTTGGGCAAAGTCTGCCGGCTGCCGCGGCACGAATCCCGAAACCCTGGGGCCCAGGTTCTGTCCTTGGCCCCAGCTGCCTGGTTACAGAGAGGCACCCAGTGTTTCCTCTTCCCGTTTTGCTGTCCAGCTGCAGTTAAGCAGATGCTTAAATGAATTCTGCAAAATCAGGCAAGACTACACCTGACTCTTTCTATATTTGGTGTTTTATGTTTTTTTGTCATGAAGGAAAGGAGGAAGAGTAAAAGAAAATACAGACAGGACAAAAAAGGGAAGAGAGAAATCCTTCCAAAGTGTCCTTGCCCACCACAAAAAAACAAACACCACCAAGACAAATCTTTCACTGGTCCCAGGGAAAGTCCCGGCCGCTCTGGAGGTCCCCGGAGCGGAGGGATGGGCGTTAAAGCAGCCGGGGGCCCCGGATGACGCTGGTATCGGTGGTATCGCAGGGACAGGGCTCGGCAGGGAGGGTTTGCTGCCGATTCCTGTACAAAGCAGAGGTGGAAGCGTGTGGAGCTAGGATTTGCTGTCCTCTGCTGGGAATTGCTGGGAGGCTTCCCTATCGCGGCATTATTCAGAGCTGCTGGCTTTTACACCTCCTCGAGCAGCTGAGAAACTAATTCAGGCAAAACAGCAAAGATGTGCTTCTTCCCTCATGAATTCTGCCAAACCCTGTAGTGATTTGGCTTCCAGCTGGAATGTCAGTGTGGAAAAAGAGTCTTCTGACCCCTCCAACGCTGGGCTTGCTGATCTCTGCCAGCCGCCGCAGGGACACAGCTCTGCCTGCCCGGTGTCATCCTGAACTTCAGCCGTTTGTTAAACCTGTGGTGGGCTCTCCCGGCTTCGTCAGCTGAGTTAACCCTTAGCTGTGTCTTAGGGTGAAAGTAGTGCTGGCTGCGCTGGGCAGGCTGGAGCTCCGTCACCCAACTCACCCGTTGAGTGGTGGGGTCAGACGCGCGGCAGGCCAGCAGCTGGGAAGGCAGGTAAGAACACGCACCCTTGGATTAGGAAATCTGCCATGGGTTCTGCAGAAGCTCTTTCTCTGGTCCGAGTCCCTTCCTCTCATTTCCCTGGCTTCTCGGAAAACTTCACCCTGTGCGGTCCCCTCTGCCAACACCCGCTGAGGTCCTGAAGCTGAGACAGCTCTTCCCTGTCCTCCTGAGATCCCTCATGCCATCTTCAGCGCTGAAGCTGCCTCACGGAGCTGTGCCAGCGCTCTCTTTGCTTTTCCCAGCTGAATGCGTTGACAAAATCGCCATCACACCAAAGCTCCAATGGGATGCTTTTTGCTCTCATCATGCACAACTTAAAGCAATTGGAAAGGACCTCAGTGGCCAAGGGCAGGGAGACTGCCCGATGGTATTGGGGAGGTTGGTGAGAGCTGTTGGTAGCCCAGACTGCCAGAGCACACACCGCAGCTCATCGCTTGTGGCTGACAATTGGAGAAACCTCTGCAAGAGACCTCCAAGGTTTGCTGCAAGGAGCTGATACCCAGCCCCTCCTCAGCACTGACCTGAAGGGAAAGCCACGCAGAGCCCGATACTTGCCCCTCTCTTACTGTAATCAGCCCTAACCCAGCAAAATGCACTATTTGATTGTGTTATCACAGCTGGCATTTCCCTGTTTATTCAGTTTATGAAGTCTTGCCTCTGAGTGACGGTCCTGGAGGTCACTGTAACATCGCTTTACAGCTTTACGGTACCTGCCCCTCCCCATCTCGGGTCCTCCGAGAGCCTGGGGGAAGGAGCGGTGGCTGCAGCCTGGCAGTTGGGGACCATGGCAGGGTGAATCACGCAGCCCTTCGGAGAAGGAAGCAGGGGAGAAGCGTCTGTGCAAGGCTGGAGGACGCGTGCAAAGTGCTAATGCCGGCCTTCACGTGGGCTTGGTTACCCTGTGCAGCTGAAAGCTGTGGGACTGAACGTGCTGATTTATAGCCCTTCTGTTTCCTCGGGAGATGAGATAGGGATTTACAAAGCGGCAGGAACTGCTCTGGAAACCCCCAGCACCATTTAAAATCCGTTTGCCTCTTGGAGGGGTCAAGGAAGGGCTGAGGCACCAATGTGTCGGGGGGTACACTGACATCCCACGGGGAAACACCACAGAGAATCCCGAGTTTCAGCTGTCTCTGCCTGAGGAACTCCCTCCCCGCTTCCTGTCCTGGGAAACCGGGGCCCTGCTTTGCGATCTGATCAAAGAGCCTCCGGAAGCAGAGAAAGTGTCGTGGGATCGCCCTGGCCAGTCGCAGACAGCAAATGTGACCAGAGGGAAGAACACGTCGTGTCTCCTGCGACGGCTCCTGTACCGTACTTTCATTAGCTCTGTAAAAGACTCTCCTTTCCAGCCAGACCTGCTTTTACACGGAAGCGTACGTATAGCGTCAAAGACCCTGAATGCAGGAGAATGAATTCCAGCAGCCTGTATTTCCAGTGCGTGAGGTCCACTGTCTTTGCTCCAGAATACAGCAAAGGCTGTTGATGTTAACCTTAAAGCGAACAACCTCCGAGCAGATGGCAAAGCAGAAATTGCTTGATTCCCTTATCTCCATGCGTTAGGGAAGGAGAAGGCCGAGTTAGAACTAATCCCGACCTTTAACCATTTGTGTTTCCCTCTGCTCTCAGCTCTGTTAGCTCCAGCTCGTTTCTGCAGGTTACGGGGAATAAAGGCGAGCCACTAATACTTTCCTTGGTGTCCCACCTCGTCCTCCAAAGAGCACGGGCTGTGGTCTGGTGCCCAAAGTCACACAGGGTAACATCTGTGTGGGCAGAGCTCCACTGGGTTTCTCAAGGGGCCTTTCCTTGCTGTTCTGCGAGCTCCAGAACTAGCTCTTCTCTAGGAGAAAACCTTTGTTAGCAAAATTTCTTGAAATATACTGCCAATATCAGCACTGGGTCTTATTTGTCTGCTGCAGTTCAGCCATAGACAAGAAGACGGGGGAGAAAGTGGCTATCAAGAAGCTCTGCCGCCCCTTCCAGTCGGAGATCTTTGCCAAGAGAGCGTACAGAGAGCTCATGCTGTTGAAGCACATGCAACACGAGAATGTAAGTACTCATTTTTCTCCGTTCCTGATGAAACAAGGGGGATTTTCTTGCCACCTGGGAGCAAGTCCTTACTGGCAGCATCACCTTTATTTTAACTGAGAGGTCCCAACACTTGGCACATGCAGGCAGTCGTGGGGTTTAAATGCGCCCTGTCTGCTGCACCCAGCTGGCACCAGGCTGAAGCAGATGTGTAATGGGTGCTCTCGTGTATTAGTAAGAGGAAAAGCAGCTGTGCAGCATAGTGAGGAGTCCTCGGATTCCTCAGATGGAGTTCTCGGTGCTCACCCATGTGCGTGTGCTGCTACCTGAGTCCCACGTGCACAGCAAATGCTTTCCAGGTTTAAATGTGGACTTTTCTTCTCCATCAGGTCATTGGGCTGCTTGATGTCTTCACCTCTGCTGTCTCATACCAGGGATTCCAGGACTTGTAAGTTTGGAGTTTGCGTTCGCTCTGTCTGGACTCGGCCATTGCCCGAGACACCGGTGACGCAGCAGCGGGATAAGAGATCAGCTGAGGTGCAGTCCAGCAGGCTGAGTTGAAAAGGGGCCAGGCTGAAGCCAGACACCCCCAGATACCTAGGAGAATCAAAAGCACGAGTCAGTTCCCATGGTGAAAATGCCTGCATTACATAAACAGATCCCATGCCGTGCTCGCAGCTGGGAGAACACAGTACAGAGAGACCAGCGTGCCTAACGCAGAGGCGTTACCCTCCATGGCGTGTCACATGTAGCATGATCCATGCTACGGCAGCGCCTGTGTGACCGCTGAGCGACGAGGCGGGAGAAGTACAGTTCCTCAGGCCCTGGGGTGATTTAACTGAGAATTCTAAGGATCTGCCTTTCTTATCATTGTGATTCGGGCTGTTCTCTTTTTTTTTTTTTTGGCATTTTTCCTCAGCGTTGGTGGTCAGGTTGGACGAGTCGTTCTCCCATCCCCATCCTTAGGCGCGAGCAGCGTGTGCCTGGGTTTGGGGTTTTGGCTGCTGGCTGGGTATTTAGCAACCTGCAGGAAAAGTGTTTGAAGGCTCTCAGAGCAGTTCCTGCTGGAAGGCAGTCAACTAATTAGCAGTCTCGGCAGGCAGGCCAGAGGCTGAAGGGAGCTAGGTGTTGTCTTCCGAGGCAGGGCTGGAGAACATTACAAAGATCCATTTGGGAGCCAGCGCAGCAGTTTTGCAAGACTCTTTAAAGCTGTGCAAGATGTTTCAGCTCCCAGATGGTGCAAGACCATCCGGAACTGAACATCACTGGGGGTCTAAAGGAAACTAATTCAGGACGGTTGAAGTTTGGGAGGTGCTTGTTCTTACTCGATGTCAGATACCTGATTGGAGAGGAGAAGAAAGGGCGAGTTTGAGAGCAGGTTGAAATCCCAGCATCACTGTGGGCTATGATAGTTTGCAAGGAATATTGTCACAACAACTCATCTTAGTCACAGTAAGTCACACAGCCAAAAAACACCCAAGTGAGAACAAGGCTAGCCTGGTTCCCTGTGTTTTTCTTCTAGACTCAGGGCCTTGTCTTACTGCCTTTTAGCTACCTGGTGATGCCATACATGCGGACAGATTTACAAAAGATCATGGGACATGAATTCAGTGATGAAAAGATCCAGTACCTGGTCTACCAAATGCTGAAAGGGTTGAAGGTAGGTGGGTCTGGAGGGGTTTAGTGACTCCCTGTGTCTCCTACACGTCACCTCTGGGTTGACCATAACAAAATCCCCTTCCAACACTGTATAGGAAGGTTTAGGGGGTTTACAGCATGCCCTGAGAACCGGTATTTGTTGTTGAACTACTCTTGTTCCAGCACACATCAATCAAAATGACCGCTTGTTCACATCAGCCAGTCGGGTATCAAAGTGATTGGCAGTCATAGACCTTGTGATGTTTTTTCTGTGACAGCGGCTGCATCATTCTTTGACTTGCCCAAATCCTTAGCAAAACCCTGTGTAGAAAGGAAGAGGCTGGTAGCAATGGGAGCTTCTGAAGAATTCCTACCAGAGGCTCTCAGGGGAGAAGACAGAGGGAATGATTTTCTATTCAATCGAATAAGGAAGAAATATGCTGCTGTAACTGGCTTTGAGAGAGCAGAAAGCAATCGCTGCACACCCTGAGATGCAGAGACGGTGTCTTAACGCTGCCCTCTGCGATGTCCTTCGCCTGGAGTCAGAGCAGGGGCTTAAAGGCATGAGGGAGTTCACCTTAACACCACCTTCCCCCAGATCACTGTTATCTAGAGTTTCAATAAAGGGGGGACGGACACATGGAAGGTTTAATTGGTGTGGTAAAAGCCATGCAGTCAGCTTTTGCAACTCAAATCTGATTTCCAATTTTGCGTTTTAATGATGAGATTTTTTTTTTTCACATAGTTTAACACCCAAACCAACAGTTTTCATGTCACCTACTGACCATGTCCCTACCTGTAATCCTGACACCATTGATAGTTTAAAGGTATTAGTTTACCTGCTGTAAGGAACTATTGCTCCATACGTCCGCTTCTGCTCTATGCCTCTCCTTTAGAGTGGCAACATAACTGCAAGTACCGTCACAAATTCAATGCCGAGATTTCTTTTCAAACTGCTGCCCTGGGGCTGGGGACCTGCAGCCGGTGCAGAGCCGTGTTCTCAGCAAGCTCTGGTTTGTACCTCTTGTTTCTCCACTGGAGAACAGAAAGTCTTGTCCGCCTGTGCTCACGTTGTGGCTCCTTTTTTTATTGCAGTATATTCATTCAGCTGGAATCATCCACAGGGTAAGTTCATATGCGCTGTTACTCTGTTTTTGTCTGAAACACAGCTTGGTCGTAAAATTAATAAATTCCTAAAAAGCATTTCACTAACAGCCTCGTCTGCTCCAAGGTCTCTCTGGTGTGCTCCCTCTTTTCCCTCCTACACCCTATATGCGCTTGGATTTGCTCATTCGCACAGCATTTTGAGGAAATGTTGTGTTTTATGATGAGCTGTGAAGCATTTTATGAAGCTTTTTGAATTAAAACTGTTTCAGAAAAAAACAAAATAGTAATCTAAAGCTGTACAGTATAGGAGGCACAGCGCCTTTGCTGTATTGATACTGGACTCGGGGTGTATGGGACCCCATCAAAGGCGAGCAGATGTTTGCCTGAGGCTTGTGTTGGTGTGTTGCAAATCGAAACATCCTTATTATTCTGCTCTTCTCTGTTCTAGGACCTGAAGCCGGGCAACCTGGCTGTGAATGAAGACTGTCAGCTAAAGGTAGGTGGAAAAGCACCCCTTCATAGCACGTAGCTTTTCAGATCATGGAGAAACTGCTCCTCCAGCAGGAATCCCGGCATTCAGGTGTCATGATGTTTCCTCTTGCCTTCCGAGACTCGATTCAAGGCGCTTCGTTGCCCAGCGGTTGCAGGCAGTGGGAAATACTCGCCTGCTGATGTAACTTGCTGAGTCAGGGCCCAAGACTTGGAATGAACATCCTGTCGCTGTAATTGCTGCGGCATGGCAGTTTGTAACGACTTCCTAACCAAATTCAATACTGCTGAGCAATACTTGTGTTAGGTGAGCGATCCCTGAAGGATAACTGGATTCAACCACGGTTACCCTTTGGTTCTCACTGACACGATGGTTGTGATTCCAGACAGAGTTATTTTCAGTGTTGCTTTGAAGGGTTTGCTTGCAGCTTGCTGGTGCAATGGTCTAGCCTGCGTTTTCTGTACCGTATATTACAGGGAAGGGCTCTGTTGCCTGTAAAAGCTGGGTCATCTCCAGTACTAAGGGAGAGGCCGCCTCTGTCAGCTGCAGGGTGTTTTTATAGGAAGGGGTGAGTCGTGATGGCCTGGGATCACACCTTCACCGCCAGGTTACAGAACAACTCAATTACATAAAGGTCATAGAGTGGAAAATTAAGCTTCAAGAAAGGAAACGACCTTCCAGGTAGCACCGATCCTTTCAGCAGGGTCTTCACACAACAACTGGTTTTGCAGCCAGCTTGCAATTCACCGTGGAATTAAGACAAACCTGTTAGTTCATTGAACTGTCCAGTCGGTGGCTGTGGTGTAGTTGGAGCTTCATTATTATCTGACTGGATCTGCTTTGTTTGCTCTTAGAAGTAGATTATCACTTGCCCGTAGGATTTCTCTTTTCTTTCCTGCCCTTCTTTCTCTTTCTTCCTTTGGTGAACTGCAGATCTTGGATTTTGGCTTGGCCAGACACACTGATGCTGAAATGACCGGCTATGTGGTTACGCGCTGGTACAGAGCCCCAGAAGTCATTCTGAACTGGATGCATTACAACCAGACAGGTGAGCTGGGTTGCTTCAGCGGTGTGACTGTCCCGTGACGAGCCAGGGATCCTGCTGTCACACCCGGGTCAGATCTCACGTAATCCTCCAGATGTTTTTCTTCTTTATCATCAGTGTCCCTGGGAGCAGAGCAAGTCCCAGAGCTGCTAGTGCCTGCGGGAAATGATGAAAGCAGAGATTTTAGCAGTGTAGAAAGAACAGGGGAGGATGGAAAATGGGAGTGAAATTTAAATTGGTGCCTGGTGCAGACTGAAAAAGCAGACAACAGCCCCAGAAATCATTGCTTCCTAAAATCTACTGTCTTTTAAATTTTTTTTTTCCCCTTTTTCTCTCTGAACAGTGGATATCTGGTCTATCGGCTGTATCATGGCAGAAATGCTGACTGGGAAAACGCTCTTTAAAGGAAAAGATTGTATCCTTTCAAGCTGAACCTGTTCCCCGGGGGGGAGTAATAATTCTTGGTGTGTGTAAAAGGGCTTTTATGAATGAGGCTACTGAGAGAAATAGGTGTCAGTCTGGTTTACCAGGAGATAATCACAGGGACCAGTGGGTCTTTTTGGTGAGGAAAACAGAGGGAAGATAGGAGGGGCCCAAGCTGCTCTTAGAAATACACCTCTGTGCTGGCCACGTCTGCTCTGCGTCAGCATCCTAACCTCGCGTGGCCACAGCTCCATCCCCAAACCCTTCCATATCCCCCAAATCCATGGCAGAGTTGTGCCAGCAAAACTATCCATTGATGAAAATCGCATCCCAAGAGGAGAGCTCTCTTTGTCACTGTGACGAGTCTCTGCTTGTGCAGCTCCGTTGCGTTTGTATCGCAGCCTGCTCATAGCTCCCATGGGTCCTCGGGCTCTCTGGCACCCAGCCCACAGACTGAGTGCTGGGGGCTGTCCAGGGCTCGCTCCGAGCCGGGTGATCTTTAACGCAGCCTGCCAGACCTGGACCAACTGACTCAGATCCTGAAAGTCACAGGGCATCCAGGAGAAGACTTTGTGGAGAAGCTGGAGGACAAAGCGGTAAGAAAGTTCACTGTGGATTCAGGTCTTCCTGGTGGAGGTGTGGTGGGGAGAGGTTAACTTGGCCATGTCTTTGAGGTGGGAGAGGTGCTGCTTCTACAGCAGCAGAGAAGATGAGCAACAGCAGTCAAAAGATCTTGGCGAGGAGGATGTTTCTCTTTGGTAGTGGCACATCTGATGGATTTGGCATTGCAGTGGGAACCGCTGTGGATTGCAGGGACTCTGGGGTGAGGTGCCTGACGCCCCAGCAAACCACTGACCTCCTCTGTTCTCCAGTCTGGCCCTTCTTAAAGCAGGAATATTTCTGTATCTCAATTGATAAAAATAGTTCCTTGCAAACTGGTCACTGAAATGTGATGTCTGGGATGATTTGCTGCTCATTTGCCTTTGTTCATCTGAGCCAGGAGACCCCAGAGCTGTACTTCCCAGCCCCCTGGCCCTTGTCCATGTGCAGTAAACGTCTGTGCTTTTCTTTCTCTTTCAGGCTAAGAGTTACATCAAGTCCCTTCCTAAAATCCCCAAGAAGGATTTGTCTGTGCTTTTCCCCAAAGCCAATCCGCAGGGTAAGTCGTCTCCCCCATTTCGCACGAGTTTTCATAGCTGGCAAGGAGGCAGGCGGACCGCCACAGCTGCGATTTTCTTCCTCCTCTCTCATAACTTCTTGCTATTTCCTCCCTTGCAGGTTGTGCCCTGCCCCTCCCCAGGGCAACTGTGTATGAATTAAAAGCAAAATTATTCCTTATTTTCATTAGAATGGCAATATTCTGCTGCTCTTGGCCATTTACTTGTTTGTTTTATTTTAAAATGCCACAGCCTGTAACGTGCAATATTTAAGGAAGAGATAAACTTCTGACTCTCATAGCAATGAGCCAGAAGAGAGCGGGTGCTGGATATAACGGGATGTCTAGGTTGTGGGATGCAAATCGTGCAGTTGGTGTGAGAGTCGGGATGAAATGTGGCTGAGGTGGTTGCTTGTGGCCAAGCAGGTGATATTATGATCAGCAGCATTTAGATAACAAACCAGCTTTTCTTTTTTTATTATTATTTCCCAGCCCCACATCTAAGGGATCATGGGCTTTTGATGAAGTGCTAAGGAAGCCTCGCAGTCCACTCCAGTAATTTTATTTTTAATTTTTTTTAGAGTACAGCTTAGATCATAACTGTTTGTTGAACACCTGGACCTACTGATACTTAACAGGCAGCTGAGATGTGCAATTTTCAGGGTAAAAATTGATCTCCTCCAAGAAGCTCTTTTCCCAGATAGATTAGAGGTGAGAGCAAGCAAAACTCTTCTAAAAGCTGAAAGGAATAAAGCATTAGGATGCTAAAACCAAGGGGGAACAACGCTGACAGACTAGTTGGTATCTGAGTTTCCTGCCTTCCTGTTTACCAGGGATTTATAGATTTCTTATACAGATTACTCGTGTTAAGACTACTTTGACTTGCAGGGGTCAGAGTGAAAGCAAATGATTAAAACTGAAAAATACCTTGAAGTTACTGGCTTGCTCTTTGTGTTCTTGCAGCCCCATCTGTGCAGCAAGGCTTATTCAAGATGAATTTGTTATTTCTGCACAATTTACACCTCCAGTTCTGTTTGTAAGAGCTCCCTGAGGCTGCTGTTGGGCAGATTTTGTATCCCCATTGACAGCAGCTCCACGCTACCTTGTCCGGGCTGGGGAATCTCTTTCATTTCCAGGTCTGGGGCCATAGCACTGGAAGCACTAGTCCCATCGCTTGCAGGGTTCATGCAGAGGATGCCTGTTCTCCATTGCACCTTGCTTAGCCTTGTTCCTCTCTTCTCCTACAGCAGTGGACCTGCTGGACAAGATGTTGCAGCTGGATGTGGAAAAGCGCCTTACAGCGACGGAGGCTTTGGCTCACCCCTATTTTGAACAGTTCCGAGACATTGAGGAGGAGACAGAAGCGCAACAGACCTACGATGATTCTCTGGAACACGAAAAGCTTTCGATAGACGAGTGGAGAAGTAAGAAGTTTATCTTGTTTGAAGTCCCTGTCTGGCACAGGACTTTCCTGTCTCTCTCTGCTCCCTCACTCGCTGAGTGAGGCTGCGATTGCCTGCTGATGCCTCGATGATCGTGCACACCTCCCTCGCCTTGCTCTTGCTTTTATATATTCAGCACAGATCCCTCCAGCTCTTCAGGCAGACTCCTTCTCTGCCTCTCTGCTTTGTCTGTCTCTTCCAGCTTGTACCTGCCATATCCTCTCCACTGAATACCTCCTCTCTGCACACAGAACAGTCAAACTTTCCTTTCTGTCCTCTGAAATCACACACTCATGGTTATTTTGTTCTCTTTTTCAAGAACATATTTACAAGGAGATCTTGTCCTTCAGTCCCATTGCACGGAAGGACTCAAAGAAGCGAAGCGGGATGTCGTTGTAGTGACCAGTGCGGCTGTGACTGGGATTCACTTCTCCTGGATCACTGATCGGATTTACTCTACGCTGCCTTGCTGATGGCCATGGTTTGGCCTGTGGGACTTCTCTGTGTGCCAGCATGAGGATGACGCTGTGCTGTGGGCATTGGACTTTGTTCTGCTGTAGGGGGAAGCACCCCAAACAGTTTTCAACACAAAAGATAAATATATTCTCATTGAAACTTTAAGTGGGAGAATTTTACCTGGTGGTTTTTTTGGGTATTTTTGTCTCTTCCTATATTTGTCCACTTGGGAGAGCAGAGGTTTCACTGCTCCCTTCTCATTAGTCTTTCCAAGCACAGGTTTTAGTACATTAATTACGCATAAGGTAAAGAAAAAGGTAAAATTGTCTGGGAAGTGAGTCCCAAGCAAAATGATCACAAATTATGAAATTCAGCATAACAAGACTTTATCCAATCTAACCCGGAATGTGTCCCCTTTCCCTGAGCAGTCAGACAGCATCCAGCACAGCGAGGTTGCTGGGACTGTGTCGGCTCCAGGACGCCGTGGGAATCCAGTCGATCACGGAATCGGACTGTGTTCAGAGCAGCTCCATCTCTTGCTATACACACAACTCCCTGCTAGGGTGCTTCCGCCTCCGGACAGCTGCTGCCTCCTTTTTTTTTTTTTTTTTTTTTGCTCTGCTTATTTCATGCCTTGGGTTTTGATCAGGGCTGTCTCCTCCTTACTGCTAGCTGCAAACACATCCTGGGAACTCAAGGCCACTTCCGACACTGACAGAGCGGGTATCCCAAGGAGCTGGGTCATAATTGAACGGTCCTGCTGCCCTTCCTTCTGCTCCGCCTGGTTTCCCCAACGGCTCTCTCTTCGCCAGGCTTATCTCTCGCTGAGCACCCTCTCCCTGGAGCCACCCTGCCCGCCTGCCTGCTCCGGGCTGCCTTTATCTCGCAGCAGGGCTGCGGTGTCCTTCCACACCCCTTATATTCTCATTCCTTCTGGTCTGCAGGGTCAGTTAAACCAGGCATCCTCTGCTTCAGTTCACTTTTAAGGGCTGCTCGTTCCTCAGTGTGGATTGATTGATTGGAAAATAGTCAATTGGCAGTCCTAAGGCTTAGCTCTCAAAGTAACTGAAAAAAAAAATTGTGTATTGGGGGGAAAAAAGCAGAAAAGTATGTCGCATGAACAATCTAGCATAAGCAGAAAGAGGAACGCAACAATTCGACTCGGGGAGCACAGAAAATAACTTCGGATGTCTTAGTTTCTTGGTATCAGATGAGCTCCTTCAGTTGGCATCATTGTAATTTTCATCTAAGATAGTCTTATTAAATACAATCTCTCAGAAAAAGCACTACAGGCTAGAAAACATCCTTGTGAATAAGAAATTTTCACAGACTCCCTTTACTGCACTTTCACTGAGGTTATGCATTTCTTATTTGTCTATGCAAATTTAATTCATTCACTTTAGTGAGTAATTCTTGGTAGCTACAAGAAACTGCCTGCTGCAAGATGCTCAGAGTCCCTGTGTGTGACAGGGTGGGACTGTGCAGTGCTGCTGGCACTCAGCTGGGGACAAGACAAGTCCCTGGCCAGCCGCACCCAGCCCAGCTCTCACAGTTTCTTTAGTAGATGTAGAGATGACAAACAATGCAATAATCTCTTTTTTTAGCTCCTGGATGTGGGCAAGAAAAAATGTAGAATGATGTGAGAGAATCCAGACAAGTTGCCTGGTTTTAATTGCTTTGGAAAGGTGTTCAGATAGCATTGTGATAAGAAGAGTACAATCCATAAACTGAGGGAGTTTGTTTTATGAACCTGGACGAACCAGCCAGTCATCTGGATCTTCCCTCCAGGGAAAATTTGTGTTCCATCTTTTGGTTCTACAGTATGCAAAGTCATTCAAATTTAAAAGTATGTTTTGATCTTTCCAGTAATTTGATGTACTGGAGGTATACTGATACCATCTGAAGCCTGGCACTTTTTGATGCGTATGCGTCAGTGTGCCCCAAGCCACCGCTCGAGTACAGGGGTGTTTGCTATAAACGTTATTACCATCAGAACAGAGGAGAGATGAAAAATAATTACAAGAACAAAATAAGCGAATGGGATCTGACAGTGACTGTGGTGTTATTGCAGCTGCCTGCAGGTTCTTGCCTTGGTGAGTCTGGGTCTCATACGAGCATCTAAGTACTCACGCTTAGAGTACACCAAGTGTAACATCCCCAGGGTGGGATACTTCAGGGTAGCAAATGTGGAAGAGCAGGGGTTTGGGGAGCAAAAGAACCGCAAGGTAGTTTCAAAGTCTGATATTTTTGTTAAGTAAATTCCTGGCTCGCTTTCTAATTCATCTTGAAGATTTTGTAGACACTACCTCTGATTAGTCCTTTTGCAATACATCCCATCTGCGCCTGTGTGGCTTATTCTAAAGCAGAGTAACTGCGAGGTCTTGGACCAGTGGTATCTGAGGTGACGTCCAGGAGAGTGGACAGTATTTTTTTGAGAATTTTTCCCTTCCTCCTCTATGCTTGGAAATTCTCATTGTCTGTAAGTTAAACAGTTAATTTACAAAGTTTCCTGAGTACAGTGAGGTCTTTGGGCGCTATTTATTCCCTCTCTGCAGTGCTGCAGAATAGATTTTTTTTTTCTTTTTTCCTCTGACAGGCCTTTATTTATTCCTGCTCAAAATATGAATGAGTATGCTTCACTCCCACAAAAAAATCTTTAAATATGTATTAGGATGCCTCCCAACCTGTCATATATTCCCTTAAACACTGCTTTGGTTAATAATCACAGTCCTGGACATGCTAATTGCTAGCCCAAAATTTATAGAGGTACTTGCAAAAAAAAAAGACCTGATTTTCTGCTGGTGATACGCTGAGCAGGACAGAAGTGCACAGCCACCTGTAAAGAGTGATTCTGTAATCAGGCATCTACCTACAGCTTTGTTGATGGATGGAAAGTGTTAGTTTTCTTGAATGGGCTCTAGAAAACTTCTGGAGAGGTTGCGTGTACCTCTGTGTTCGTGTTAGCGCAGAGGAAAGCCTGAACAGTAACGGAGCTATGATTCACCGGGGTTCAGTATCTTCTGCGGTCTGATGGAGCCTGCACGGGAGCACAGACTTAGGCAATCGGTCCCTTCTGCAGAGGTGTTCTGGGAAGTGCAAGGCTCACCAGCAGTAACACGGGTTTGTCAGATGTAAGAAGTATGTACGTGAATATAGATCTGTTTTGGATCTGCAGTTTTTCCCTGTGATTGTAGGTGCTTGGTTGCCAAAGAGCTGTTTGACTCTTCAAGATCTCTTGTCAATGTATTCTGCCTGCAGTTGACAGAAAAAACTACAAATATCTCCAAATTACTGCAATCGCATCCCAAACCCTTTCCTGTACATTGGAGGCAACGCACAGATCCACTCTACAATCCGGAGGTGCGACTGCAGCTCATGCAAGCATATCTAGCTTAAACCTACCGAGCTCGGTATTAATAGCACAGTCTGTAAAGTAGCGAGGAGCTCAGCAGAAGTTACCCTGAACATTTACTCAGGGTCTTCAGGAATTTTTTCAGCCTGTGCTGAATCCGGTGTACCTGCAGATCCATGACTGATTGATATAGTCACTAGATAGTTCAGCGCTAGGCAGGTACGACTGTTAGTAGAGATAATGCCTTTGGACTGCAGCATAGATATCTTTGTTGGCATCTTCTGTCCTGTTACAGTCGGTCAGGTTCAGCTGGTCATTCCAAAGTCCGTCCCACACGACATGTGCCAAGAGAGAAGTGTCTTCTTGGTGCTCAGTGTGCAGTCCCCAGAGCTATAGAAAAGGATTTGTTGAGAAGGTATATGAACTCAGCAATATGTGTAGTATTTCTCAGCTCTCCACCCCTTCTGTAGCTGCTGAATCCTTTTGGTTTGGTTTAGCCAGGACGTACACTTTCATTACTCCCTAATTTTCTTCTTTGCCTTAAGAGATACCCGTTTTGGCTGTACAGACCTCAAATAAGGGAAAACTGCAACATTACCAGAATTTTCTGAGCTCTTGTTTCCACTGGGAACCAGACAAGGTGATGTTGTGTTTCTTGGCTGTCTCTCTGTTGAAGCTCACGCCCTGTAGTACTTGGGATAACCCTCCAGCAGCTGTAGCTTTTTGATATGACGGTGTTAATGTTATCCTGCTATAGCTGCACAGATGCTCCACGCTGATGAGATGCAGCTTCTCTTGGCTTGTATCTCTCTGGGCCATGTACGAGCCCTTTGCCTCACTCCACTCTTACGTAAGGACAGCAAGCACAGAACCGTTGTGATGTTCTCTCAGTTCCCTTGAAATCCAATGTTTTTTTTACAAAGAACTTCAAAAAGCTGGGCTGGAGGACATGCAGAGGTGTCCTGCTGACTCTGTCCTGGAGAGCCCCAGCTTGATGAGAGTAGGGACCATCCTTCTTCCCAAGTGTAAGACAACCTGCATTTTCCTTGAATGGTGGCAGGGAGAAGTTCCAGCTGCGCTGGTCAAACAGCAGCTGAAATATTGTCCTTCTGAACCTCGCATCTGACTTGGCTGCCACGTCCACTGCGTAATCTTTAACAGAGGTCAGAGAGCAGCTCTGTGCAGCTGCCATAAACATCTCGGAGAGCTGCAGACACTTAAAGCTGCGTCTGCCCTGGTAAAATGAGGCTTGGTGGTTAGCAGCGGAGGGTCATCGTCCAGGTGAGTGTGTGCGAACGCACAGGGAGATGTCTCAGGATGGGGGTAAGGCAGGCTGGCCTCCTGACTATACGTACTATGGCTGTGGAGAGGTAGAGAAGAGTCTTAAAAGCTCAATCTTGTAGAGAAAATTTGAATAAATCTATGGAGACTTTTGGAGTATAGCATGCTCTTTCACACTATAGGAAGTCATCTGTTAAGGTGAAGAACCTGTTCAGACAGAACTCATAAACCACTTTAAATGGGAATTTAGGGTGTGATTTCTTAATCGTCTTGCCCCTCTTCAAAAGGGGATAGGCAGTCCTGAAGAGGATTGGAGTTTGCTGGCTCTCGGTAATGATGGCTGAGGGAGAAAACATCTCCATGATAGAACAACATACTGAGCAATCTAATGGCAGTTGAAGAAGAGCCTCCATAGCTTTAGCGAACGACCTGAGATCCCCTTTGGGAGTTGCATCTGACCAGAGGATGAGCACAGAAGAGGCCCTGGGGACTTCAGATACGAACGGGTGTGAGAACAAGTGTGAACACAATCGTGAACACAACAGCATACACACATTTTGCTGCCAGTGAGTGAATATTAGTCCCATTTGTTTCAGTGATAGCATGGAGAAGTGTGTCTTCAGTATCAGTCTTTCTGCTGAATACACTTCCAGAAAAGATTTTCTGTTTCAGGGCCTGGCTTTCTCAGTAGGTTTTCTCTTTTCAGAGCTTACACTGAATGTCTGAAATTGCGAGAGCAATCTCAACAGCTGGTGTGTGGGCTCCGTGCTCTGGTTTCATTTATTCCCCCACCGACCCTTCAGCACGCTGTCCAAGAGCCCAACCCTATTTCTTCTGCAGTTCCCAGTATCCTGACAGACATGGGTGGGGAGCTGGTGCTCTGCAAGCTCAGCAACGCTGGAGGTGTGCACGTATTTGTTTTTCATGGTATGTACCAGCCAGGAACTCAAAATATTCAGCAGGAAATGGCGCAGGTTGGTAGTGGAAAGACAGTGTCTGTTTGTAAAGACCAACTGTCCCAGCGTTCATATGGCACCTAAGGACATGTTTGAATGAAGAGGAATGAGCTACTTGAAGGGGGGAAAAAAATCATACTCACATTTCATGAAAGGAGTTTGAAAAACACCTACTCAACAGAGCCAGTGACTCAGGCCAAAGCTTAAAATACTTCAAAATCAGCACAAGAAACAGAGGGTGTGTGTGACCCTGACAGGGACTATTAGTCAAAGAAGAAACGATCTTAGGCTGAGGCGCAGGTGTGCCTGTTAAATGACCCACACTGACACATAACTGATGTACATTCCTTTCGCTACCTTTTTTTTCCCCCCCTTGTGTAGTTTACATACTTAAAAATACAAAATGGAGTGATAAAAAAATCACTCAGCCATTAAGTGAACATCCAAAATTCCATAAATTAGGCCAGCCAGAAATATGTTTCCTGTTTATATTAAGGATGTATGATAAAAATTTATATGGATAGAATTTTTGTGCCTACCTCACATAACATACAGATGTTCATCTTGAAATCCTATTTACTTGTTATTCCTGCATTTATTTCTGAGTTTATTATTTAAGCTTTTTTTTTTTTTAATTTGGAAACTGAAGCCTTCATCGTAAACAATCTTTCTGGGTAAGTTTTGACAGCTAATTAGGTCTGTGAAGTTGCAGTTTTATGGGACATATTTATTAGGTACTTCTTGCTGTAAGTGGGAAAGAAAAAGCAGCTGAGGTAATGATTTTTTTTTTCTTTTTCTTCTTAAAGACACTACAAAATCACCAGGATTTTTTAAGGGAGAGACAATACTTGCCACATTTTGGACCCCACCTAGGAACCTTTTGGAAACCTTCTGGACACCACGTAGGAACCTTTCAGTGCAGAGCTCTGAAAACACCTACAGTTTCTTAGAAAACCCTATGCTTATTTTATCCTATAGGAAAAAGAAAGAGAATCTGTTTTCATATTTAACTTTTTCACATTCTAGGTAGCAGACTAAGCAAATAATTTTCAGGTTTTAAGTATGTGATAAAGGGGGAGAAAAAAAAACACAGGAAATTATAAACGCATCTGAGAACTCCAGTGAGATGCTGTACAAAGGATGGTAGCATCTTTCCGTACTTCCACGTCTGACTCTTGCCTGAGCAGCCAGGAAAAGCGCTCCTAACCTCTGCAGTTTCCCGTATCATGGGTCAGTGGAGTGTTGGCTGGTAACGTGATTATGGCTCTTTTTCTTTTCCCAACCAAAAGAAACAAGACATGAAAAAGAAAGATTGAGTGAAGACCAAAATAGCCAGTCCTAATTCATCTTTCCCCCAAACAGCTGAACGCTCGCTGCACTAATTGCAGTTATGTTCAAAGCCATCAGCATTACTACACTGCAAATGTCAGAGTTTCCAGGTGAATGTGGCGTTTATGGGGTGTTTTGCCCAATTTCTCTCCACAAGGCCATTTTCTAAGCACATGGGTTTATACAGCTTTTGATGCAATGTTCAGCCAAAGTGCTGCTTCACAACTGATGCAGTCAGCACTTTCGCTGATTGATAACTCCTTCTTTTGTTGGATTGTGCTCTATTAAATAATACTGAAAGGTTAGTATATATCTTCAACCCTCATTGATTTTCTGTTCAATGAGAGTGAGTTAACTCCTTTTAGCCAAGCTTGGCTGGAAAAATTAAAATCTTTCTGCTATCCACCACAAATTTCAGATCTGACTTCAGAGCACTTCACATGAAAAAGGGTTTTAAAACTGTGATTTGCATGTTAAGATTAAAAAAAGAACACCACTGAGGAGACAGCACTGGTGCTTATGTCACCTCTCTGAAGTTAGTGAGACCGAACAGGGTTATATATACTCCACACAAAACTAGGGTCTTAGAAAGCGCAGCTGAGCACTTACAAATGCAGCCAAAATAAACCGCAGCTGAGGCGAATCGCTTTGAGGTATCAGGCTTTTAACCTTTCGTGTGCAGGGTCCTTTTTAGCAACTCCATTAATTGCAACAGTTCTGAAGAAAATGGCCACAGAACAAACAGCTGTAGCGGGGAGACAAACATTACTCATTTTTGAGGCTTAATGAATCAACAAACCAAAAAGGTCAGTTCTCAGTTCCAAATGATAATTTGCTCCCCTTTTTAAGTATGTTTTATATACTTGAATGAAGATGAAGAAAATTATAATGCGATTGAAGGTGCTCAGCTCTGTTTGAGCTGTCTTGGCTGCTGCTTTCATTTGAAGCGGCATCACTGGTTTTGAACTTGCACCCTTTAAAAACCGGGAAAGCGAAGAAATTGAATTAAGTTGTGCCTCTGGGATCTGAGATAAATTCAGAATGTTTTTTCAAATAACACATTAGTTCCACAGCTCTGTTATAAAACTAAATGATGGATAACGTGTTTTGATGTTCTAACACATGGCCCCCAATCTTTGGAGATGTCTGTACACCGCTTTGTGCACGAGTCATCCCACTGAACTTAACAGGGCTATTCACATGCTTGACATTAAGCATGTGTGCAAATCTTTGCAAGACTGGAACCTAATGTGATTATAATAAGCCAATTCCAGTGCAAATCTATGAGTATAGAGTTTCAAAACTGAGCTCAAAATGAGAGAGTTTGCAAAAGTTTCATATTAAAAAAAAGACACCAAAAGTGCTAGGAAAAAAAATGCAAGTAAAACCAGCTGTTAAAATCCAAGTTAAGTTCTCACATAAAGAAGGAAAATGAGATAGTGAAGTTGCTCCTCAGTGATTGAAATTATTTTATTTACTGTTTAACTGTCTTCCCAACACTCAACTCAGAAGCAGAAACACCTACAGATTTTTGTTTTTATCCTTCATGGATAAGGTCATGCTGCTCCTCCATACCTGTTGTTCTGGGGTTACGCGAGTTCCTGTGTCTCTGAGCATACTGGAACTTTATTTTGAAATCTTTCATAGGTAATTTTTCATGCAGGACATGAATGGAGTATCTTTGAGTTCTGATGTGTGCTGCTTTAAAAAGTATACACAGAAAGGAGTACTTAGAGGCTGACATGTAAGACTTTTCAGCGTTAAGTAACATGTTTTGCCATGCTTTTAAGGCTTCAACAAGCTCTGGTCCAACCTGAACACTTGTCATAGACTGGTTGGCTGCTCTCAGATTCCGTGGTTAACATACGTTAACAGACAAAAGATCTATAGTTGGACTGCAAATGAGGGAAAATAGCATTCGTTTTTCCCTTTGAAAACAATTTGGTTAATTCTATAAATTCAGCTGGTATTATTATGCAATACTCTGCACGATCGTGAGTGGGAGGTGGAGCGTACATATGCCCAAGTATGTGGTATGCTTTATAAAAAATAAGTGTAGAAGCCTCTGCAGTTCTTATCTCACCACTTAGCAAATGTTAGGTTCTTCCCTGCTCATTTCTCTCGGTCCTCCTCTCGCTGTCCTTCCACCCTGTCACACCTCCGCACCTTCGGAGGCCGGCTGGACCTGAAGTATCAGACTAGAAAATAAATGTGGACTGTTACTATTCCCGCTGTTTGTTTGATGTCGCTTGTTTGGGCCAAGGGTGCCAAACACAAGGCTAGAGGCTCTCTGCCGGGCTCCAGCACGTTTTGGGGGACCCCAACGCCTCCCGCAAAAAAAGCGGGTGCAGGATGAAGGCACCCCAGCCAGCCTGGGCCAAAACCCCAGGCTGCCCATCTCCGGGGGCTCCTCCCCCACCCCCCCAAGCCGTGAGGCCGGCGCGGAGGGACCCCCCCCAGCTCCCTCCCGTCACCCCGCAGCCCCCGAGGGCCTCCCGCTCTGCATTGCCCGGGGGTGGGAAGGGACCGAGGAGGGGCGGGCGGTCCCTGCCCGCGGGGAGTTGGGGGGGAGCGAAGCGCGGCAGCCCCCTCCCCCGCCTGCCCGCTGGCTGCCGCCTTTCCTCGCCGCTCGGCCGGGCTACGCCGCCACCGCCGCCTCCATCTTGTGCGTGTGTGTCCCCTGCTCCCCCCCTTCGCCTCCACACGGCACCGGGAGCGCTGGAGCGAGCGGGGCCCCCGGGAGGGGGGGAGCGGGGGGGGGGGGAAGGTGAGGGAGGAGGGGGGCGAAGCGGCACCGGGGCCGGAGCGGCAGCGGCGGGAACGGCGGCGGCAGCGGCATGAAGAGGCGGCACTGAGGAGGCGGCGGTAGCCGGAGCGGACGGAGCCGACATCTTGTGCCCTCCCCTCCCGCCGCCGGCTGGGTGAGCCCGTCCGCCCCAGGGGGGAGGGGAGGGGGAGGCGGAAAGAGAGGATTTAAAAAAAAAAAAAAAAAAGGAAAAAAAAAAAGAAAACAACAAAAATATTCCTCAAAAACGAGGCGGCGGCAGCAGTGGAGACCGCCGCGGCGGCGGCGCGCTGAGGCGGGCAGGTAAAGCGCTGCGCGGGAGGCCGCGACACCCTTCCCTCAGGGGGTCTCTCCTCCCTCACACACCCTCGCGCCGGGGTCGCGGGAAGGTGACCGGGCGGGCGGGAAGGAGCCGGGGGAGGCTGGCGAGCCGCAGCCTCCGGGCCCCCTCAGCGTCCCCGCTCGGTCCCCGCGTCGGCGGGAGCGGCCCGGGGTCCTTCGCCGAGGAGGGGGAGGCGGCGGCGAGCGCCTAGGGAGGGGGAACAGGCAGCGCGGTGTCAGCCGGGCCCCCCCCTTGCCGCCATCTTGGCCCCCCCTCTTCGCGGCTCCGTGGGGGCCCCGCCCACCTTCTCCCACGCTATTGGCCCAGGCGGAGCCGAGCGCGCCCCCCTTTAGACCCGCAGCGCCGTGCTTTGCTATTGGTGGTGGAGCTACGATGGACGGCGGCGACAGCCAGTAGCTTCGTGGTGCTGCCTGAGCTCTCTTTCGCTCTCCCCCGCCCTGGTCCCGCTCTCCTTAGGGACTTTTTTCGCTCCCCGGAGGGGGGGTGGGCCCGCCTGGGCAGGGGCCGGTGCTGAGCACCGGCGCAGCCCATCGCACGCACCCACCGCGCCTGCTCTTCCCACGGCGACGGCTTTATTTTCGTCCGACTCCCTGCTGTGCCTTGACCCAGATCGCTGGCTGCTGCTGGGGCTCCCTGTGGTGGTCCCGTGGCCCTTGCAGCACAGGGGAGCTCCTGAGAGGAGCCCCTGGCTGGCATCTCACACAGCTGATGGCGTGTCATGGTTCCCTGGTCCGCTGCTGAGGCTAGACACAGCTCGTGGTGTGTCATGGTTCCCTCAGCCGCTGCTGAGGCCAGACACAGCTCGTGGCGTGTCATGGTTCCCTGGTCTGCTGCTGAGGCCAGGCACAGCTCATTGCATGCACTATCTGTTGTTGAGCCCAGGCTTTACCTTAACTCCATCCACAGCCCGCCATCATGTCTTGCACTGTCCCTGCTCCGGAGGGAGCTCCCCTCCTGCTTGGCTTGGCTACAGAAATGTTGGGGGGTCAATAAAGATCTCCATGTGTGCCGGGGCCCACAGCGCTGTGACTTATGCTGAGCACTGACACAGTTTGTGGTAGGTGTGAGCGTGGGCTTGAGGAGTGTGTGAACCCTCGGCAGGCGCGTGGGGCGAATACTGGCCCGTGGAACGCATGGATGTGGTGGGAACGTGGAGGGACCTTGATCGGGGTGGCAGGAGCTTCACCCGTTTTTTTTGTTCGGTGAAAGAATTGTGGAAAGGAGGCCGCGACTGTTCCGGGCTGTTTCTTTCCTCTGTCATCCGTTACCTTTATTTTACGGATGTGTTTCTCAAAGACCTCCATAGGTGTGCGTTCCCTGCTGCGCAGGAACGGGCTTTAAATCCCCGCAAACAGCGACAAGTGGCTGCCCGGAGCGGGACGGCGACGAGGAGGGACATCTCCAGACCTCGCTTTTGATTTGGTGTCCTGGAGAGAGGCCGTCTCCGGTAGCATCGGACCCCAAACTTTTTAGGGCTGTATGAGCTGTAGCCACTGCCGGTAGTCACAGTGCAACGGAGTGGGACGAGAGCCACCTTGTTGCCATCTGCTGCTGCCTGCCGAGGTCCAGGTGGCCTTCTCCTCGCTGCAAATCATGGAATGTCTTCATCGTGGAAGGACCTAGCTCTTCACTGGGCTCCCCAAGCTGTGCTGGAAAGGGCCGGGAAATTCCTCCAGCAGCACTGCCTGGAGCTCCAGCCTGGTGTCCTCTGCAGATGAGCAAAGAAACCTGGTGCTGGAGAGAAAATCCTTGGTTGTTCGGCCTGGGAATACTGGATTTTCCAGGCTGTGTGTAGAATAGGGGCCTGTGTGGTGGTGTTACTCGATATGTGGATCTCTGCAGTTTTTTTCAGTGGAGCTTTTGACCCCTTTGTAGTAAATTTAAGTCTCCTGATGTCGGGCTTGGTTTTTTAGTCACTTTTGCAGCCCCCCAGGTGTGAAAGCGGCTGCTTGGGAGAATTGAATGGCTCCTGAGCAAGCTCCTGGGGTAGAAATGAGTTCATGGCTTTGTGTGTTACAGCCGTGTCGTTTGCTCAGTTGTGCTCTCTAGGAACTTCACCCCCCACTCCTGGCGCAATACCCGGTGGAAACGGATGATGGGAGGCTTTGGAAAGCCTTGAGCACACTGTGGCGACGGTGAGAAGACGACTGAACTTTGCTTTCACATCAGCAGCCTTTGTCTGTGGTGGGACAGAAGCAGCACGGGCTGAAATAGCATCTAACCCCACTGAAGTCAAGTCTGTTTAGCATTTCAGCATGCGCAGGTGCTGTTTGCAGAGGAACTCTTTTTTTATCCATGGCTGTGAGATGTTTTCAAGTGTGCCAAGAAGATCGAAACCTTCCTAGATTGCTGCTGAGAAGTTTCTGTGTTGCAGACAAGGTCGCAGTGTTCAGCTCAGTGCGAGTTCAGTTCCTTGCTGCTTTCAAGGGATTTTCGAGGTGGGTGCCTGTGTCTCTCCTCATATCTAGGTGCAGGTCTTATCCCAGGCACTCGGCTCTCACTGGCAGCAATTTCCGCGCCGTTTTAGATGCTTCTGCGTAACGCTAAGTAACTGTGTGTTTTACAAATGGGTTGTTTTGTGGCAGTGGGTTGCTGTGGTGGAAAGCCCACTTTGGGTCATTTCTCTAGACAATGTGCTGATCCTTTCACTAAAGCAACAGGAACGCCGTACCCTTGGTTTTCCCATCAGCAGGTAAATAACCCTTCCTTCAGGTGCTGGTTTCGCTGAAATTTGTCTGTTTCAGCCCTCCCAGCAATCGGCTAACACCTTGTTTTTCCTCAACACAATATTATTTATGAGTGTGGTCAGCTCACACTAATTACTTTATCCTCCAGTATCTTTTTGCTCATTTCTAATTACTTCGACTCCAGTACCTTCTTCGCTCACATCTGCCTGAGTTGTGAGAGAGCTGTTTGTCAGCAGGATTTTCTAGTTTCTTCATTTGAGGATCAAGTTGCCTTTATACCTTTCTTTTAAAATTTTTTTTTTCCTACTGATTGAAACCATTGGAGCTCGCCTGGGACAAGCGCAGCTGGGTGTCTGCAGGCTGCTGATCAAGTGGCTGGTTAGAGTTTGAAGGCAAAGGTCCTGACATTTGTGGTGCTGTGGTGCCTGTATTTACAGGTGGAAATTGTCATCTGAAGTTGGATTGTGCCTACAGGCTCGTTGTGGGGGTGTGTGCTGAAACTGGCACCTGCAGCTTATTTCTGTGGATGCAAGGGAGGGTCTGAAACTTTTCCCCAAAGCCTGTTTGTTTCTTTGGACACATGTCATATCATGGCTTAATGCTGTGGTTCGAACAGCCACTACTTTCAAGAAAAATGTGTCGTTCCTGGAATTTACTTCTTTCTGGAATAAGGACGGGACTTCTTGTAGGCACTGGTCCTGCGAGGTGCTGCTTGCTCTGCCTGACACGATGGAGGGTTTGTGCAGCTGTGCCCTTCACAGAGCAGAAATAATGCGATGGCGAAGTACAAATTACGGGTTTGCAGTGCCTTTTCTTGTCTGTGGGTCCCACAGAAAGGGGCTGAAAGTGTGGATTGCTCTAAAGAAGGGTGAGGTGCTGGTTCAGGCCTCTGCGTGGTGACAGATAAGCTCTGGGCTGACTTATCTCCTCAGGGAGATTTTACATTTGCTTTTCTTTGTTTTTTCTCTGGCTTGTTTCAGCCTCAGCCCATTACCTCCCATAACTCGTGCTCCCATCCCTGACGCTGCCCTTCTTGCTTGCATTACTCACCTGGCTTCCTCTCCGCTTTCCCTTTTTTCTGCCTCTGTCCTTCACCCTCAGATCGCCAGGCTCCTGCCGCCCCCTCTCCGTCCTCCCCTAGCTGATCTCACCAGTGCTAGGCTTCTGCTCCGCTCCCCCTTGACGGGCACCTCCTTCATGTCAGGAGCCAATTCTCAAATAATTATCTGGGTTGCTGATTAGCAGTTTGTGAGGGCAGAGCTGCCTTGGGCTTTTCATTAAGGCTCTGAGCAAATACCATTGCACAGCTCCTGGTGCGGTCTGGAAGCGGTGTTGCTGCATCCTTGCTCGTACCCCTGTGGACCCTCTGTGCAGAACCAGCTCAGGTGCCTGCACGTGGATTGTGGCTCCCGAACCAGTGGCTAATGCTGAGCCAGAGATAGTAAGTCCATGTGGATCCATTCTCCTTGTTCCCATGCTCACTCCACTTCCTCATGGATCCCACCAAAGAGCCGAATGGGTGCACATCTAGACCCATTTTGCATGTTGGGAAGGACAGTGCGCGGTGTCTGCAGCGGGGTGTAAGGAACAGCTACGTCCAAGAGAGAAGGGAAAGCAAAGCTGGAGGAGGATTTTTCATTGTGGGACTTTTTGCATCCGCAGTGTGGGAAAGGAAGAAGTGGCGGTGGCAGCCCCGAGGTGGGAAACTTGGAGCAGCTCCCTCCTGGGCTGAGAGAGCTCTGCTGATTTTCTCATACGGACCTCAGTAACAGGAAAAACTGGGAACAGCTTTCACAGGACAGAAACAACGCTTTCCTTTCCACCTGGCAAACATCCAGCACATTTTGTGTGCTACTGGGGATACAAAAGAAAACCCACAGGCAGAAGACCAGAGGAGAACTCCTCAGTTTGCATGAACTTAGTATATGAAAGGTGCAAGCAGATGCGATAAGCACTGTTTGAATTTCAGGGAATTTGAATGGTTTGCTGAGCTGAATGCACAGCGGAGTGTTTGGATGCTATGCTGTAAAATGAATTTGAGCTCTTCTCATCTGGTGGTGTGGGGGTCTCCTAACACGGAAACAGAGAACATTGGAGGGTGCTGTGCGTTGCTCTGATACACACTGCAAGGAGCGGTTGATATATCCGTTACGTGGTTGTATCTAAGCCGTTGAAGATGTCAACATGCCTGAAATTGCTGGAGTCTCATGCAGAAATGTTGCTCTGTTGCAATGCTGAGTGAGATTTTGAATCTGTGCTGCTCCTTGCTTGTCTCCTTGGCTTACGATGTCCTCTGTGCTGTTTGTTACAGGGTCTCTGGGCCGCAGTGATGAGGAAGCCTCGGAGGAGGTCCCAGCAGAACTTGGAGGGCAGGCGTTCTCCCTCGCCCTACAGCCTCAAGTGCTCGCCGACTCGGGAGACGCTGACATACGCTCAGGCCCAGCGGATCGTGGAGGTAGACATCGATGGGCGGCTGCATCGCATCAGCATCTACGATCCCTTAAAAATCATCACGGAGGACGAGCTGACTGCCCAGGACATCACAGAGTGCAACAGCAACAAGGAAAACAGCGAGCAGCCCCTTTTCCCTTCCAAATCTAAGAAAACACCTTGCAAAGGCAAGAAGAAGGAGTCCTGCTCCAAACATGCACCGGGGACTTCTTTACACTTACCCCAGCCCAAATTCCGTGTGGTGGACTCCTTCAGCCAGCCAGAAGCGGCTCCTCTCCCCGCCGCCTACTACCGGTACATTGAAAAGCCTCCTGAGGACCTTGATGTAGAGGTGGAGTATGACATGGATGAGGAGGATCTGGCATGGCTGGAAATGGTCAACGAGAAGAGAAGGGATGATGGTTATGGGACAGTTAGCGCTGACACTTTTGAGCTGCTGGTGGACCGGTTGGAAAAGGAGTCGTACCTCGAGAGCCGGAACAACGGTGCTCAGCAGTCCCTCATCGATGAGGATGCCTTCTGCTGTGTCTGCATGGATGATGAGTGTCACAACAGCAACGTCATCTTGTTCTGTGATATCTGCAATCTGGCTGTGCACCAGGAGTGTTACGGCGTGCCCTACATCCCCGAGGGGCAGTGGCTTTGCCGCTGCTGCTTACAGTCCCCGTCTCGCCCTGTGGATTGTGTCCTTTGCCCAAACAAAGGTGGAGCCTTCAAGCAGACCAGCGATGGCCGCTGGGCTCACGTGGTTTGTGCCATCTGGATCCCAGAGGTCTGCTTTGCAAACACTGTGTTCCTGGAGCCCATTGAAGGGATAAATAACATCCCCCCAGCTCGGTGGAAGCTCACGTGCTATATCTGCAAGCAGAAGGGCATGGGAGCCGCTATCCAATGCCACAAGGTCAACTGTTACACTGCCTTCCACGTCACCTGTGCCCAGCGGGCTGGTCTCTTCATGAAGATCGAGCCCATGAGGGAGACCAGCATCAATGGCACGACATTCACCGTGCGCAAGACTGCCTATTGTGAGAGTCATTCCCCACCCGGGACGGTGAAAAAAGGGTCTCCAGCTGCTAGCGGTGAGGGGCAGGAGGACACTGTGAAGAAGGAGGGAGAGGAGGAAGCCAATTCTGGCCGTCCCAAAGGGTCTCTGAAGAAGTTGAAGTTGAAGCAGAAGATCAAAAAGGAGCCTGGTGATGTGACCAATGGACGTTCATCTGTGCCTATGGTGACAGTCACCCAAATCCCCTCCTACAGGTGAGTGTTGCAGGTGGATGGAAAGGAGCTGGAGAGCTGGAGCTGGACAGGGTCTCTCTGGGGACTCGGTCCCTCTCGTTGTTGACCTTGGAAGAGCTCTCTCCAGTCAGGACCTAGCAATAACTGTGTTCAGAGAGTGCTCTGCAGAACTGTTCCTGACCAGCGTTCTTCCACGTGAGTGTCACTGGCACACTGGTTTTGCTGCTTTGCCAAGCAGTCGTCCCAAACTGTTGTGTAACGCAGCATCCGTGGTAGTCCCTAATGGCAAACACCCGTCCAGCATCTCAATTCACAGAGGTGGCTGTGAAGGTGTTTTGAAAATACGTCAGGCATTACAAGTTGGCAGGCAGGTAGGGGTCATCCTGCTATTATTATTGTCTTTTTTAATCTCATTTTGTAGTTTCTTAGTTCGTTCTTTTATTACAGAGCACATCAAACTTCTCAGTGTTGCAAGCTGCTTTGAATTTGGGTGTGTATTTTTTTCTCCCAGCTGTCTCTCGTGCAGAACTAGGTAGTGCTGAATTTTTATTTGGTGCCTGAGGCAGTGTGGTGATGTGTTGCCAGTATTTTAACAGATAAGCTTTGAAAAGCTGCTGATAAGGCACCACGTGTAATCTAACAAATGATTTGGAAAGGTGAAAATAGGTGATTTCACTGGTTTCCCAGACTTCAGCTTAATAACATCAGACTTAAATGACCCCCAGGAAAGTTCTTGACACAGGTTGACCATGAGCCAGCAGTGTGCCCTGATTGCCAAGAAGGCCAATGGTGCCCTGGGGTGCATCAAGAGGAGTGTGGCCAGCAGGTCAAGGGAGGTTCTCCTCCCCCTCTGCTTTGCCCTAGTGAGGCCCCATCTGCAGTGCTGTGTCCAGTTCTGGGCTCCCCAGTTCAAGAAAGATGAGGAGCTACTGGAGAGAGTCCAGCGGAGGGCTACGAGGATGATGAGGGGCCTGGAGCATCTCTCCTAGGAGGAAAGGCTGAGGGAGTTGGGCTTGTTCAGCCTGGACAAGAGAAGACTGAGAGGGGACCTAATAAATGTTTATAAAGATCTTCAGGGTGGGTGTCAGGAGGACGGGGCCAGACTCTGTTCAGTGGTGCCCAGCGAGAGGACAAGGGGCAACGGGCACAAACTGAAGCAGAGGAAGCTCCAGCTGAAGATGAGGAGGAACTTCTTCCCTCTGAGGGTGACGCAGCCCTGGCCCAAGCTGCCCAGGGAGGCTGTGGAGTCTCCTTCTCTGGAGATATTCCAGCCCCGCCTGGACGCGGTGCTGTGCAGCCTGCTCTGGGTGACCCTGCTTGGGCAGGAGGTTGGGCTGGGTGACCCACAGAGGTCCCTTCCAACCCTGGCATGCTGGGATTCTGTGAATGTGTAAAATTAAGACTTGGAGACGAACTGATGATTGCGTACATTGCCCATGCTGTGGGAAGTGCTTGGTGAGACCCTCCAGCCGAGCTGCTACTAAAATAGGGATATAGTGTGTAAAGTAGGCACGTATGTCTTTGCGGTGGGGAGATCCCAGGTTGTACCCGTTGCATGGGTAGTTGAGAGCATGCGACACTGCAAAGCTTCGTTGGGAAACCTGGTGGTATCGCCAGGGTTGGCAGAGTCCCGAATGCTTCGCAGTTGGCTCCACGACACCTCTTTGCTTCCTTCAGGCTGAACAAAATCTGCAGCGGCCTCTCCCTCCAGAGGAAGAACCAGTTCATGCAGAGGCTCCACAACTACTGGCTGCTGAAGCGGCAGGCGAGGAACGGGGTGCCCCTGATCCGGCGCCTGCACTCACATCTCCAGTCCCAGCGGAACGCCGAGCAGGTACCGGTCCCCCGCTGAACCCGTGCGCGAGGACAGAGAGCTTGCATGCTGGGGGGAGATGCGCTTGGTGCGTGGCTGGGAAGGGGAATGAGGGTGAAGCGGTCAGAGACTGACCTGATTTGAGTCTCTTTTGGTCTCGTCTTGGTATGCTCATGCCTGAAGAGCTGAGTTAGTGTATCAGTGGGCTGTCTATCGTGCCACTAGATGAGCCAGCAGGTAAGAGTTTTTCCCCTGAGTCAGGAGACCCTGGATTGTGCAAGGATGCGATGGGCACTTGGTGAACTGATCTATTAGATGAATCATAAAACCACGTTCCTCATGAGTGATTAAAGATCCCCTCCTCAAGAAAATGGGTGTTAGCTCCAGAGTCCTGGCCAAATTCCAGTTTGAGTTGTTCTTCCTGCTGCTTGAATTTCTGACCCTCCCATGTGCATTCGTATGGAAGTTTAGACATAATCGTCAGCTCTAGACTCCTTTGCTTCCTCCTCTGAGCTGGTGTCCACAGTCACTCCATCTCGATGCTGTTGAACAGCACTGCGTTTGGCACGAGAAGTAGTTGGTGAAGCAATGAAGCAGTCGGACCCTGCCCTCTGTCATAGCCTGTCAGTAGGTGTGCCCCTTGTGCATGTATGTTTTTACTGTAGTTGGAGGAATTTCTGGATTTCTGCTTTGCACCTCTGGGTGATTAATAATAAAAATATTTCCCACTCATCAGTCTGGAGCTTGGGGAAGGGCAGCATTTCCTTGGTGTATTAAGTTGGCAATTTACTGTAAGTTTGCTCTTAAAAAGAAGTGTCCTACAAATGTAAACCATCAAGATCTTTTGAAGTAATTGTCCTCTCTTGGCAATCATGCGAAAGTGTATGCACTTCAGCTGTGTCCTCAAAACCATTTAAAAAGCTGCGGATTCAGGAGAGGAAGGATGATGGCGTTGTGAAGCCACTGAGCTGTGTCTTCCAAGGTGTGAGCTCATCTCCCAGCGTTGGCTGTTCCTTTGTGTTTCGGCGAATCTCTCCGTGGCTCTATTTCGCGCTGGTTACAAAGAAGATAATAATAGCTCTTTTCTCCCATGCTTTTGCTCGCCTTACGTTTGTACTGTAAATGCTTTGGGCTGCCTCTTTGATGCACAGCAGCCAACAGAAAGAGTTTCCAGCCTCTGTAGTGAACTTGGATATAAAAGCAGGGAGGGTGTACATGAGCGTGCACTGAAGCGTGTTCCCAGGGTGTAGCTACAGTATGATTTAGGCCTAACTTCACAGATAACCTAAAATCCAGAAGGGCTGATGTTGTGTTTGTAGGAAGGAGGAGACATAGTCTGAACAATAGAGAAGTAGACAGGAGGAAGACTATGAAAGCAATTCACAGGGGACGCCTAGAAAGTGAAAGAAACGTGGGAAGCCAGTTGTGTTTTTCATCTCACCCCATGGTTATGTCTTACAGAAGGAGCAGGATGAGAAGACCAGTGCAGTGAAGGAAGAACTGAAGTACTGGCAAAAACTGCGGCATGACTTGGAGCGGGCACGGCTGCTCATCGAGCTGATCCGTAAGAGGGAAAAGCTCAAACGGGAGCAGGTAGGTGGGTTCTGGCTGTCACGTTGCTGCACTTAGCTTTGGTCCCAAGCAAGCACCCTGTGCTGCAAGAGACGGAAGAGGGACACGGCAGTGTTTCTTGAGTCTTTCCCTCTTTCCGTAGAACCTGGCTGTTGGGTGTGCAGAGCAGCTGTCTCTCCCAGTGTCGGTCGCAGGGTTGAGCGGCTCAGCCTCTGCCCTCAGAACGGGTGCTGGGCTGCAGAGTGCTTGGAAAATGAGTTTGTGTAACTAACGGTGGATTTGGTTCCTGACCTACAGCACCCCTTCGGTTTCTGGGCATGGACCAGATGTTTTGTGGAGTAGAACTTTGATCTCCTGTAATGTTTATTTCAGGAGTTTGGTAACACGTGCTCCAGAGGAGAGGTCTAAATCGCAATCCTGCTCTGCATTTCAAAAGCTAAAAATTCCCATGTTTTGCCCTCTAAGTACGTTTTTGAGAGGATGCGGTTTTAAGATGGGGACTGTTTGCTGATTTCTTCTGTGGTCTGTGCGCAGGTCTCCAAAGTTGCACCATTACTGCCCATGCTTGCCAGCTTTGCCAGTTGTTGATCTTTGCTTGCCATGCCTGGTTGGATGGTGCAGCCACCACTGTGCTCTCTGCCACAGAGAAAGACTCGCCCTGCACGGGGTGAGCCTGCGTGTGTGGCCGCAGGCATTGCCTGGGTGCTCTCCCTGCTTCTGGGCGCTTGGGCTGTCTGCAGGGAGCCATGCAGAGGGAAACGGCATCGTCTGTGATCGCAGCCCCTCTGCAAGCTATTTTTTTTGTGGCCAAAAGCTACTCGCAGCTTTTCTGGAGTCTTTTTGATGCCAGCACTGGTTCATTTGCTACATTGCCCCTGACTTACAGCAGTAGCTCAGTCCTGCTTGCTGTGTGGACATATTTTAGGTAGGAGGACGAAAAAAAAATCACCCTTGGGCCTTATTTCTGTTTGCTTTTGATATCTTGATACATCCGTATCATCATTGGCTAAATCCATAAAAGCTTGTTAAAACTATGGTGTGCTTTATAAAAGGATAACGGTATCTAGTTGGAGCTCTATCGCAGCCCAGCTCCAGAGTCCCCCGTCTTTGTTCAGGTTCTTTCCTGTTTTGGGTGGAGAGTGTGGTCTTTATATCCATCTTCATTTATTCTCTTATTGATGCCATCTTGTTGCTGGGCACGTCAAATACAGTTTGTTTTATGTAAACAGACTTGCTTTCCTTTGCTACTGAAGTGGTTGATTTAATGACATAATGAGGGATTATAAGATCAAAGAAATTAAAACATTAAAGGAGAAGTAAGTACTTCTATCCTGTTCCAGGCTCCTTTGAATAGAGTTTCAGTGTAAGAGATCAAACCGGTGCTACGACTTGCTTGCTTGAAATCAAACAGTGGTAGAGGCTTCATAAAGGATGTAAGAAACTGTATGAGGAATTTGTAACGTCTGACCGCTGTTGTTGTTTGGTTTCTGCCTTGAAGTGTGAGAGCTTGTATCTTAAACTTTGTTTATGTTCTTTAGTCTAATTATCGGTGCTGTTGTTCATGTAAATGCCTGCATACTTTTAACTTTTGTGTAATGTTTCTAGTTGACATAATAATATCTTGAGGCAGGGAGTTCTACAGGATGATTTACCAGGCACGAAAAGCTTCTTCCTGTTTTCATTTTTAGTTGTATTATCTTTTAATTTTATGGGGGTTTCTCTTGTTTTGGCTCTCTGAGGTTGGATAAACAGGAGTTCTCCTTACAGAAGGATTGGACTGTGCAGTTAGACTCTGCAAAGTGCCATCCGCCAACGTGTGTCCTGCATGTGGGGAGCATCAGGTGTTTGCCAGAAGTTCTTCAGCAGCGAGTCTGCCAGACTAGTGGTATGATGACCTGAGGTTTCCACCACGAGCAGAGCTGGGGTGATGATTCAGGAGAAACCGGAGGGAGACACCACTCGCCTATGCTGTCCTCGATAGCTGTGCTCACTGCTGTTTTCCCGTTCTCAGGTCAAGGTTCAGCAGGCTGCTATGGAGCTACAGCTGACCCCTTTCAACGTACTTCTGCGCACAACACTGGACCTGCTGCAGGAGAAGGATGCTGCCCAGATCTTCGCAGAGCCTGTTAACCTGAGCGAGGCAAGTCTCTTTCCTAGAGGTGTCTAACGGGTTGTAGATGAGGTATTGCTGGGCAGAGGCTCATGTGCTGTCATAACCCTAGAAGTACAAACCACCTTGTCCCAAGCTGCTGGTGGACTAAAGAATATCTCAAAGAGGACTTGCAGTGTGGGTATCCTTCCAGGCCAAAACAGGGTATCATTTTCTGGAAGCTTCAGCACGTCTCAGACAATGTTTTGCAGAGCCAGGATGTGTCTGCCTTGACTGGGTGACACAGAAATGAACTGCTGGCGCTGCCCCTTGCCGGTGGAAAGGGCATTAGGAGTGCTTATGATGGATGCGCTCTAGTTGGCTAGTAAATGGTTTTTGTAATTGTACAGGTTTTATATGTTTAGGTTCCAGATTACCTGGAATTCATTTCCAACCCAATGGATTTTTCCACCATGAGGCGGAAGCTGGAGTCTCACCTGTACCGAACATTGGATGAGTTTGAGGAAGACTTTAACCTTATAGTTACCAACTGCATGAGGTATAATGCTAAAGACACGATTTTCCACCGAGCAGCTGTCCGGCTCAGAGACCTCGGAGGAGCGATATTGCGTCATGCACGGCGGCAGGCTGAAAACATCGGCTTTGACACTGATGTGGGGATTCACCTGCCCGAGTCACCCAAAACCGAGGACTTTTACCGCTTTTCCTGGGAGGATGGTGAGTGTTTATTAACCCTTTTTACTCCCAGGCAGATCATAACTGTGTTCTTTGTTCTAAGCATGTCACAGCCTGTGTGAAAACATAGCCATCATTTCAGCGTACAAGAATTTTCCTATGTATCTATTTACCTAATCATGTATCTAACTCCTTTAGAGCCTCAAAGGGCAGGATTTCAGGTGAGCCAAGCACTCGGAGCTAGGTGCAGCTTAACTCCAGCTCTCCTAGTGCATGTCCGTCTCAGAAGAGCCTCGTGACTGCCCGTGCTATTTGATCTGTGCCGTGGCTGTGGTATAAACTTGGGATTTTAAAGAACAATACAAAGGTGGATCTAGGATTTTTTTCTCTGAGGAGAGCTCATATACTTCACTGTAAAACAGCAAGAGCAACTGGGTTAGATAAAGCACTGAGGGCTAGGAGGGGGTGGTGTGGGGTTAAGGCACTGGAACCCAAGCAGTCCTAGCTGAGACTTGCCGTTCACAGCATGACCACATCCATTCGCATAGCTGTCTTCAGATGCGGGTCCAAAGCATTGGTTGAATAACTTGGCTAAACTTAGTACAGAATACTGCTGCCATCCAGCACGCAGAGCTCAGTCTGTGGTCTGCTTCCTGAAGGGTGCAGGCGGTCTGTTACGAAATTCGTGTTGGTGTACGATAGCGTGGCTTTCAACTGTCTGCCCTGCTCCAGCGGATGCCAGCCCTGCAGCAGAGCCAGAGGAATGCCAAACATGTTGTGTTTTGGCCAGTTCTGTTTGTGGTCTGATTTTGTCGTTTAATCTGGCAATGAAATAGGTTTCTGCCAAGGACATGGACTGTGAGCTGTCTTGTGTGGGTGCAGACACATGTCCTTTCACTGTCCCTGGGACAGTAGCAGGAACGGGAGGACAGTGCATGTTCAGTCAGCTGCTCTTTACCCAAACGAAGCCCAAGCTCCAAGGTTAACAATTTCTAAATCTCCGAACTAAAGCAGTTGGTTCGTGAATAGCAGCGGTGGGAATGAGACATGGCAGTGGTCCCAAACGCTTCTTGAAGAAGCCTTGCTCCTTCCCTTCACTGTTACGCTCTCTTTTGATGCAGTGGATAACATCCTCCTCCCAGAGAACCGGGCTCACCTCTCCTTGGAGGCCCAGCTGAAGGAGCTGCTGGAGAAACTAGACATGGTGAGCACCATGCGGTCCAGCGGCGCCCGGACGCGACGCATCCGGCTCCTGAGACGGGAGATCAACTCCATTCGGCAGAAACTGGCCCAGCAGCAGAACAAGACCATGCCCAACGGGGAACCTGTGCTGCTGGAAGAGGGGCTGGATAAAACATCGAGGGAGGGGGACGAGGAAGGGGATAAAGGTGAGAAGTTGCAGCAGAATTTTGAGCTCCAGCTCTCCTAGTGCGTGTTGACAGCCAACACCTGCTGCTTCTACTGTCTGTGTGGCCCTAGTGAAAGATGGGAATGGCTGTTGGTAGTTTTGGGAATAACTCTTTCTAAAAATGTTCAAGCAGATCCTTTATTCCTTTAGCAGATGATGCCAAGCCCCCACACCCTCCAACTCTGGAGCCCACAGGACCTGCACCTTCCCTCTCAGAGCTGGACTCTCTGCAGGACCCTCCGACGCTCAAACCCATCAGTGAAAGCAAGCCCTTGAATCAGCTGCAGAAGAGGGTGATGTCGGACAGGGAGCTCTTTGACAAGAAGGCTCTGCAGCGGGAGAGCCAAGCCTTCCAGCGCCTGCTCAGCGACAACGGCCTGAACGGACTGGCCTTGCCACCTGCAGACACCCCTGCCAGCCCACCCTTCAGCGGCGTGGGCCGACGGACATCTGTCCTTTTTAAAAAAGCTAAGAACGGAGTGAAGCTGCAACGAGGCCTGGACTGCTCCCTGGAGAACGGGGAGGACCATGGGCAGAGCGGGCAGCTTTTGCCCTCCCGTCCTGACGGGGAGCGACAAGCTCGGAAGCGGCCGCAGAGCAGGACCTGCAGCGGAAGCGATGGAGAGAAGTCGCCCAGGCAGGCGGCACAGAGAGGTAATTCCTTGGGATTTCTCTTCCTTCTGTACCCTTGGAAACTGTGAGATGGGGCTGAGGGAGTGGGAATCCTGGGGCCGACTAAAGATGTCTGCATCCAGACTGCTCGCCTGAAACTCAGTTTATGCTGGGGGAGGAACAAAGTCCCCGTAACCAGATGTGCCTGATGAAAGCTTCAGCTCTTCCACAGATTTCTAAAATAAGGCAGACAAGACATGTCTGCAATGAGCTGCACCTCTCTGCTGACTATACACAGAGTTTCTGGTAACTTAGTTCAGCTCTAGACACCTCCATTTGAGATATCTAAAGGTACCAAGGTGTAGCCCAGGGGGGTCACAAGTAATTTTTCTCTTTGCCAGTCCACAGGACTGCTGTAACATGCCCAGCAGCTTGCAGAGCTGTTGAATGGCCTGGCTGGAGACTCCGGGGTCTACAATAAGGGCTGATAAGTGTTGGCATTCTTGCCCTCGTGGAAGGATTTGCTTTGGCTGAGCCACTCTGAGCGGTGAGAGTTTCCTGCTGCGGAAATGGTGCATTTGGTTGGAGGTGTGCAGTGAACTGGTAACACAGTGCCAGCATAAGATGAGATGTTAAACATGGCTTTTAAATCTGCTTTACACTCCATTCTGGGGTTTAGATAAAATTAGTGGGAATACCGAGCAGGTTCCTTTTCAGATTAGACCTGCAAATGAGAATAAGCAGCTGAGCTGAAATTTGGAAAGACAAGGTGAAAAGGAACAGCTGAGTGACAGCAATGTGATTGCTTTTTGATTCTGTGTTAACAGCCATTGTGGGGCAGTTCCCATCTGTAAAGCTTGACTTAGGCTATACCTCAAATACTGTCTTAAAATTATTTGGCTGTCAGAAGATCGCTAGCAAATCAAGAGTGTGAGGAAAGCAGTTGAATGTGGGGGTTGACTTACAGGACAGGTTAAAGGAATCACAAATGGCTTCCCCAAAGAGCTGAGAAACTCACCATCATCATCTGCCAGTAACGAAAGCACAGAGGAGTTGCCCACAATGGATACAGGTCAGCGAGGTTGAAACTGAAAAAGGAAAGATACAGTCAGGGTGCTGGAAAATCATTGATAGCTGGGCAGTGTTGTTTTTCCTCTGCTGAAACAGCACTGGTGTTTTTCTCCTGTGAGTTGCAGCACTGCTTTTGTGATTCAGCTCCCTCCACTGTTTCAGACACAATTGATTCCTCCTAGCTGGAGGGAGTGCCCGGTGTGCCGAATCTGTGTTACCGCAGGAGCAGGTCAGCGCGATCGGGATTGTCAGAACAGGGTGTTTCCCAGAAACGTGCTCCTTGTGGCGGTTCTGTATTTACAGCTGGAAAACCAGCAGTGGCCTTGGCACAGATTTGCCCTTTGTATGGCTGACGGGCTTTTGACCAGCCTGTGGGGAACCTGGCAGCAGTGCGTCCCTGGATGGGGGAAGGCTGTGGTTATTTGGGTTCTTGCACCTGCTCTGGGCTTGGGAATGCTCCCAGGGGTCATTCCCTCTCCACCCCTGCCTGTCCCTGGTTGTGGATCTTGTCTAAGCTCGGGGGTGATCCCAGCTCTCTGTGTAGGTATCCCTCCGCTGCGCAGAGCAGGAAACCTGGCAGTGAAGGGAAGATTTCCAGCACCATCGGCATCTGGGGCAAAGTACTGGCTGGAGAGGAAGGTGGTGGGGAGTCATCTTCTACCGAGGGGGAATTTGCTTCCTCAGTGTCTGCTCTGTCCACTGGAAAATCTGATTTCCAGAAATTGAAGCAACGAGTTTTTCCTACAGTGGTTTTCTCAGAGCAAGGAACCCGTAAATTAATAAGCTGTGGTTTTAAATGCTTGTTCCTGTGGGCAGGGACCAGCGTGGCAGCCAGGCCAGGGGTGAGACAGGGAGAAGTCCAAGGCAGTCAGCATGAAACCTCCATGTCTTTTCCAAAGGGCACTTGAAGCCAGATGGGCAAGTGGTTTATTTCCTGGTCAGAGACAGCTTAATTTTTCATGTGTCGGGTAGAAATACATTTTATTAGTCGCTTTTTGGTTGCAGCTGAGTCTGGGGAGCTCAGTGCCGAATTTCTCTTGCTGATTGAAGTACTCAGCATCTCTGTGGCTGTGAGTCACGGGACAGTGACCCTACCTGAGCTGTGGTAGCTTCTCTGTGTGTTGCTGCTGCTTCTTTGGGCTGATTCCCGTTTGTCTCCTTGGCAGGAGTGACTAACGGCTTTGCGAAGCACGCAGAAAGCGGCTCCGACTCCGAGTGCAGCGCTGGCCTGGGTGGGGGGCTGGTGTTTGAAGCCTGCAGGTAAGTGCCCCGTGCAGAACTGTTCCCCAGAACACCTTCTGTGTCTGGGTTAATCTGCCGGGTTTTATTGTTCGACAACTTTGCTGAAACCAACCCGAACTGTTTCTTATTTTGTGTGTTGACCCTAAAGACAAAAAGCTTCTCAGGTTCCGTCCTGTCCTCTTAAGCTATAGATCCCAAAAGCAGTGCTTGATTTTTCAAGCAGATGGGTCTCTGTTGCGCTTCTGTTTCTCAATGCATACGCGTCCTCTCTGCTCATGCATACATTCTTGCATTTCTTGAAAGCCAAAGCTCGAAAAAGCTTGAACTCAAATGTCTAGTTCAGCACTGCAGGTGAAGTCGAACTTCTACCACCTACTGAATTGCTGCTTGCTTCCTCTCAGAGGTTTAAAAAGCAGAACGGGGCACTCAGACGGGCCTGAACAGACTTAAAGCAAAGATCTGTCATCTTTTGGTCAGCTGCAGTAGGCGTATGTGCGTACCATATCCATTTTCTGGTCTTATCTACCTGTCCAGCCCTCCTGACGCTGACTCAAGTCATATCACAGCCCTTTCACTGCGTGGTAAAACCTGTGCTACAGCAGAATTTGTTGGAGTGAGCTGTGAGTGGCAGGCTGAGAACTTGTGACCTTGATGGGTGAGATCGTCCAGGACAGGCAGAAGCAAGACTTCCTTAGCTGATATTCTTAGCCTTGGACATGTTACTGCCCTGTGATTGTCTTTGACCCCGAGAGTGATGACCCATCACTAGAGAAAGATGTTCAGACACCTTATATTTGCTCCCAATGCATCTGCTCAGTTAGTCCTGTAAGACCCGAAGCTTGCAACGTCAGCTGGGCACTGAAAATCGGAAAGCTCCCCATGCACACCCGTCCTCACGACTGAGGCTGCAGTTTAAACCTAAAGGCTGCGTAACAAATTGTTCTGCAGCAGGGTGAATCCCAGGAGCATTTTTCAAGTGAAAACTTCGCTCTGCTATGCAGAGTGATCTTAATTGTTAGCTGTCAGAGGCGTATGATTTTGCAGTTGTAGCTAAGGTTTGATTAGTGTTTCCATTATAAATCTGTTTGCAAAGGCTTTTGTGCCCATGACAAGGGGCAATGCCCTGGGTTCGGAGGAGTAGTTTTGGTGTGAGGGCTGTTCCCTGCGGTGGTGATCTCGGCTCCCCAGTCAGGTGCTGAGGGAAGCACGCGGTGCCCCAGTAAATGATGGATGGTGGATGAGAAGCTCAGCGTGAGCTGGCAACGTGCGCTTGCAGCCCAGAAAGCCAGCTGTATCCTGGGCTGCATCGAGAGCAGCGTGGCCAGCAGGGTGAGGGAGGTGATTCTTCCCCTTTACTCCGCTCTCCTGAGACCCCACCTGGAGTTCTGCGTCCAGCTCTGGAGCCCCCAACATAAGAAGGACATGGATGCGTTGGAGCGGGTCCAGAGGAGGGCCACAAAGATGAGCAGAGGGCTGGAGGACCTCACCTACGAGGACAGGCTTAGAGAGTTGGGGCTGTTTAGCCTGGAGAAGAGAAGGCACCGGGGTGACCTTAGAGCAGCCTTCCAGTACCTGAAGGGGCCGACAGGAAGGATGGAGAGGGGCTTTTCAGAAGGGTGTGTAGTGATAGGACAAGGGGGAATGGCTGTAAACTAAAAGAGGGCAGATTTAGATTAGATATTAGGAAGAAATTCTTCCCCATGAGGGTGGTGAGGCACTGGCCCAGGTCGCCCAGGGAAGCTGTGGCTACCCCCTCCCTGACCATGTTCAAGGCCAGGTTGGATGGAGCTCTGAGCAACCTGGGGTGGTGGAAGATGTCCCTGCTGATGGCAGGGGGGTTGGAACCAGATGATCTTTAAGGTCCCTTCCAATCCTTACCATTCTGTGATTCTATGGTCTCTCTTAGCACGTGCTGAGCCCCTTGGAGGCATAGTGCCTCCAGCTCTTCTCTGAGATGGGACACCCACCGGCCTCTTCATCCTCCCCGTCTTCTCTCAGCTGTGTGCCCGGATCTTCAGCTCAGTCATTGCCTCTTCTGTAAGCTGGATGCTACCCTGACCCCCATGCAGATCTCCCAAGAAGCTACTGCAATAAACTGTCGTAAGGCGAGGAGTTGCGTCAAAGGGAACAAGGAGAGAACTGGATTTGGTCATAGTTGTAGTGTCATTTAAATGAGGGCCCTTGAATCATGCAGCAATCCTTCATGGGCTGAGGGTGCTCCCAGAGCAGGACCAGGAGCCAGACCCTGACCTTCAAACCGTGGCTTGGCCTTATGGCCCCACCATATTTGTCTCTGTTTCCCCATCTGTAAGTGATGGAGACAAATCCGAATTCATAGGGGACCATGGGGACTTGTTACTCGATGTACTTTGTAGATGAAAAGTGCGATGTAAGTGCTTATTATAATAATTGCAAGCAATTCACATAGCAAAAATTACATTAGAGCAATGTGACACCCACAAAACAAGGATTTAAAAACAAGCTGATGTCTCTTGGATGACTTGTACAATTATTCTATTTAGGAACAGCTCTGTTTACTGCTTTTTCTCCACTCTTCTGAGTACCTGATTCACTCAGAATGGGATGGTTATTAGAAAATTGTAAATATTTTTAAAAGAATAATTTCAATAAGTGAAAAAATATGGTTGCTTGAGGTGGAGATAGTCCATTTTCTGAAATGTTTGTAGTAATCAGAGAGATGGATGTTCAGGACGTGGACTGATAGAGTCCGGCTGCGTATATGCTCTGCAGCATGGAGCCTTTGCTGGGTTTCTTCTGGTGTTCATAGCTGGGTTTCCATTCGACCCCTTTTATTGCTTATGGCAAAGCTGGGCTGATGTCCAGCGTGCTCGCACCAGAAGAGACTTACTGAAGATACTTTGCTCAAGTATTCAGTGTTCTTTTAGTGCCAAGGGTGCACCGGTACAGTATTTTTGCAGTATTTTAAGCAGAGGTGAGCAGTTGGTTTACTTGGCTGTGTTTTCTCCCAATACCTACTTTTCCATATCTTTCTGACAGTGGTGTGGTGCCTCCCAAGCGAAGTCGAGGGAAGCCAGCTCTTTCTCGGGTGCCCTTCTTGGAAGGTGTGAATGGAGACTCAGATTACAGCAGCTCAGGTGAGAACGGCCACCCAGCAGCCCCGCTTTGGGGAGCGCCCTGCTCCGGTCCCACCGCACTGCAGGGCTGGCATCCATCCGAACCGGGGAGAGATGGTCCCAGTGCGCGCTGGGAACCAGTCCCGCACGAGCTCTCCAGGTTGTGCGATCAGGCTGCTGACCTGCCTGTGCATTATCACCTGCTTTGTTGTGATTTTAGGTTATTGCATAAAAAGTTTTTCCCTGCTTTCACTGATTGCCTGTGCCCTGTGTTCTCCTCGGATGGGTGCTTTCTGTAGGTCTGGTGTGTGTTGTGTCCCTGGCACTGTCTTCTCCTGATCTGGGACTAGTTGTCTTTAATGACGCTGCAGTACAAACAGTAAATCATAATTATAAGAGGCGTCTCTCTAGAGATGACTTCATAGCTGTTCCCTCTCGTATTGCTGTCGTTGCTTTCAAGGTCTTTGTAACAAAGTTGTCTTTGTCAGACTGTGCTATCCATCAGTAAAATTAAGTCGCGCTCCGCTAATACTACCCAAGGCACTACACCAATCTTCCAGCCCTCACATGACCAGATTCTTGTCTTTCTGACGGTGTGTCAATGCTAGAGTTACTACAGGTTTATGCTGAAGTCAGAATTCAGCTTTGACTCCCTGGTGCTGGCCTGTGCCCTTCTGTACAGCTCCCGTGTGCTGGCTGCTGTCTCCCTGGGAACCGTTATCATCCTGGATGCCGCGTGCTTGCAGTCTGCTCTGGGGATAAGGTTACAGAGCAGGGCTGGTACTGGGAGAATTAGAATCAGTGGGACGATTTTGTGTATTAGAACATAATTTCGTTAATGGAAGAATTCATATGGAAGGCAGTAGTGGAGAAGCACGTCAGATCTGTCTTGGCAGGGCGCTCATTTGGGTTGTGCTCAGCATTTTCTAGATCTCCTGACTTATGTTTGAAAAAATAGATGGCTAATAGACCTCCATCAACTAGAACCAGGCATTTCCTGCAGAGATCAAATAGCCCCAAAGTATATGGCATCAGAATAGTCTAGGTATTTGTATTTAGGAGCAATAAAAAGGAGCTCTCTGAACGGTGGTCCAAATTAATCTCATGTACAGCTTCATCAGTTCCATTGAGGATAGGTTTGACTTGGTGGAGCCTAATGGACCAAATTCATCTCTTGTATACCTCTTTGATTTCAGTGACACAGCAGCTATTCACCCCAGAACTGAATTTGATGAAAATTTCCATATTAAAGCGTTCATCTGAAGCGACGTGCATGCATAGACTTACACCCATGATTTAGGAGCCTGTGGCTTTATTTTATTGCGGAACATCTCTGTACTGACAGGCCATAAAGAAGGGTGGATGTTCACCGTGGCTAGGCTAGATCTCATTGCACATTACATTTTATCATTAACTTACTGCAGATGACATGTGTGTCTTACCACCCCTGGTTTGGATACCCAGTGCATATAATAAGTGGCTTTCCATTTTACTCTAGGTTTTGATTAAGAGTAATGGTCTGGAATTATGCATTTGTGCACACAGTGGTGATTAAATGTACGCTCTTGTGTGATGAACAGCTGGGCAATAGGTTTGTTGTGAAAAAAAGTTGAAATTCCAGCTTGCTGCTTGCTGCAGGAGCAAATAGGTTAAAAAATTACAGCAGAATTATTGTCAGAATGTTTTAAGTATAACAGTAATTAGTCTGTTTTAGCTGATTGCTCCTGAGACAGCGCAGGCCATCGTGCCTGGGTTAGATGACAGTGTGGTTTCTTGTGTTATCATAACCCCCTTGCTAGGACTCCCCCTCCTAAGCCATGTCTCCTTCTGTCCCTTAGGCAGGACTCTCCTGATGTCCTTTGAGAGTCAGGCCGAGCTGGAGCCCTTGGAGCTCGTGTGGGCCAAGTGCCGTGGCTATCCCTCCTACCCTGCCTTGGTAAGTACCCCGTTGCTCTCACAGTCTGCACCCACAGCACAGGTAGCCCAGAACACAGTGCTAGTGTTGCAGTGTAACCAGACAGAAAGGAAAACCCCACAAAATCATGCAATATGTGCTTCCCCCCCCTCCTTTGCAGAGTTAATTTTCCCTGTGCTCATTGTTTCAGAGCATTGCAGAGGATTCATAAAACATGGGTCTCTCGGTGCCAGGGATAGGAGGAGATCTTTCCTCTCCTCTTCTGTTCACTCAGAAGGTATGGGGAAAGTAATTGGTGCTGTTGGCATGAGAAGACCTAACTTTTGTAAAGACAGGCACAAGGTTGCGCTGGTGTCTAACTGCCTGCACATTTTCCTGTATAGTGAGTGCAACCCCATCTGTAGGTGCCGTCCTGGCCTTGTGGTCCATATATCCTCTCGCAGTAACAGTATGTTTGCTTTAAATATGAGAATATATGCACGTGTGTGTACCTAGTCCTTTGAACAATGTTTCCTTAGTATGTATCCATGTTTGGATATGAGATTATTAATGTGAAATCCATAAACCTGGCCTCAGTGAGCACCACACTTGGTTCCAAAGCAAGATGTGACATGCAGTGTTGCTAGGAAGTGCCAGTACCACTGCAGGCTTTTAAGTGGTTGTTAAGTTACCAGCAGAGACTGCTGAAGTAAGCATATAAGTAAGAACATGAGATAGGCTGACTATGTTTCGTTGTTTCTGCTACTTTTAAATATATCCCTTGCGACATGGCTCTTCCTGCCATCTCTGCTCCGTGTAATTTCTGCATGGCTGCAGCCATCCCCTTAAGTGCCTTCATGGTTGGGATCGCTACGACAGACAGCGCTTGTGACTGCTGAGGAATCAGAGGGGGTGAAAGCAACTGCAGTCGTCACGGAAATTACACAGGTCTCTGCCTCCAAGCAGCAGAGCTGTGAAACCATCCGTTAGCTGACATGGCATGTATGCCTGGCCGTGGCTGAGCACAGGTCTGAAGCCGGCAAAAAGGGCAGATGCTGCTAAAAGAGTGACCCTTGTCCATGCTTGTACTCTGACTGGGAGCGCAGAGGAGAGAACAGCTACAGATCCGCTAGCCATGTTGCCCAACCAAAGCATTTTTTGATCTTCGTGTGGCTACAGCCAAAGTTAAATTGCTCTTTAGCACGGCTTTAAGTGGTTAGACTGTCCCCAAAAAAGGCATTTTTTTATAGCACTCGGTTACTGTGGTGAAGTGTCTTAATAAATTCCTACAGCTGGCCAATATCAAAACCAAACAGCTTTTTCAAGCCCTTAGGAGCCAAGATCAGGAGGCAAAGAAGACTGAACGGAGTATTGCATCCACCCGTTGCTGTTTCGTTCTCCTGCTGTGATCACACAGCACAAGCGTTGGACACCGGCGTTTCTGCCTTATGTGGGGAGAGTCGAACGCGTCTGTTGTTGCTTCTCTCCCAGGCGACTGTAGTCTGCGTTCCCCCAGCTTGATAAAGCTGGCACTGCTTGTTGACTCTCCAAATATTGGGCCTGATTCTGATCTAATGGCAGCATAAATCGGAGCAATGCCACTGAAGTCAGCTGAATTGCACCGGAACAGAGCTGCTGTGAGATCGCATTGTGCCTGCTGAGTACAGCAGTGGTGTTGAATTCATCGTACGAGTTTGGAGTGAAGGAGGGAAATCATGTGCTGAACACGACAACACTGAGTTTGTACTAAATTACAAGTTAGTGTAAGTGCATCAACATCCACACAGAACCACATACTTACGTCCTTGCTCTTTTTTAAGACTGGGTGCTTGGCTTTTGGACTGACTGGCTTCCCTTCACAGGAGGAGTCTCAAGGACAGCAAAATTCTGTAAGAATTGCTGCTGAGACAGAGTAAGCAATTTTGCTTACCCATCCGAAATAGATTTTAATTGTCTAGCTTGGATAGACTGAAAGAACAGAAAAAAAATGCATTCTCTGCAGTACTTGAAGGGTTTTGTGCTTAAATATCCTTTCCCTGTGTCACTAGATAATCGATCCCGAGATGCCCCGCGAGGGTTTGCTCCACAATGGAGTCCCCATCCCAGTCCCACCCATGGACGTGTTGAAGTTGGGGGAGCAGAGGCAGACAGAGGCAGGAGAAAAACTCTTCCTTGTCCTTTTCTTTGACAACAAGAGAACCTGGTGAGTGTGTGCAGAAAAGCTGGAGCCTGTGGTGAGTGCTGTGGCAGAGAGGGAAGATGTAACGTCACCTTTGGGGTGTGGGAGCATACAGGGATGATGATGATGATGATGTTACATGTAAATTGGAGAATTTAAGCATGCAGCAGCCAAGAAAAGTCTAAATGAGGAAGCCAGCCTGCTTTTCCCTGGTCCAAGAGCGCGACATCTGACTGCTCCACTTCCACGGTGCAGCATCCTTCACCCGAGGGTCACGTCACCACAAAAATACTGAGGCACACGAAGAGCCAATTTAGTAGTCAAAATCTGCAGTAAATTTCAGAGAGCATTTGACTTTAAAACACCAGCACACTCAGCAGCCAGTTCCACTGCTGTGCAAAAGATTTGCCAAAAATCTCCAGGGTAACGTTTTCAAATGCTGGGGTTTGTTCCATATTTAGACTTGCCTGATTTTTCAGAGGTGCCGAGTACCTGCAGTTTTCAAATCAAGATGCTTGTTTAAGATGGAAAATGTAGGTGTAAGCACCTGGCTCAGGGCAAGTGAAATATCTCAAGGCCTTTTACTGTTCTGTCTCAGACAGACTGAATCTGGTGATTTTAGTATCCGAGGCTGACCATGCTCACATGGTAACAATAACCCAGACAGATATAATAAGTCACAAACCAATGAAGTGCCTTAAAAATGAGCAATAAGGCTTGGAAATCCGTGTAGTGGGAAACTTGTAAATTTGGAGCATTATGCTGGAAGGGGTGAGTCCCCCCAGTGAGGCAGGCAGCCGTATGCTAAACCCACTGGATTATTTAACCAGCAAATGGTACATGGGAACTTGAACTGAGCAAATAAATTGCCACGAAGGAGGCAATACCTGTGTGCAGCTGGAATCGCAGATCCAGAGAGTTTATACTGCGGAAAAAGCGGATGCTGGGCGGTTGGGGTGCACGTGGGAACAGAGGAGAGAATGGGCTCGCCTCTTCTGCTGCTGCCCCTATAAAATAAGATATCAAGGGCTTGAAAAGGAGCCTCGTGCTACTTTGAGAGTCCTTGGTGTCCCGGGGAAGGTCCTTGCTGGTGTCCCTGGAAGGGGTCTGGGTGAGGCTGCAGCCAGGCAGCCCTGGCAGAGAGAGCATCTCCCATAACTCCCGTAAGAGCAGGGAAGGGCGAGGGGCTGGAGGAGGGAGGCGAACATCGCCCGGCGTCTGCGGCGCGGCTGGAGGGAGGGTGCATCATGGGGAGAGGGCAGAGCCAAGCATGCAGTGGGGTAAAGCAGCAAGGGGGAGTGTTTCCCCCTGTGTTTTGGGGCTGCTGCAGTGTTTTATGCAGTTTGAAGAGATGGAGGCAAGGTGCAACACAGGCAAAGGAAACGTGTGTGCTGACTTCTTCAGAAGCTGAGAAGAGGACCACCATCGCATCCCTTGATCAGTATGGTTGTGTCCTCTGGGGGAAAGAGGTGCCAGGAGAGTCACTCTCCTGAGGTTTTTTATTAGTACACTGATTACCAGAACCACTTGATACAGGACATGTTCTTCAAAGAGGTACTAATGACTTTTAGCTGAAAATCAGTGGCAGTGCCACGCTTCCTGTTGCTGTAGTCATTGGTTTTGAAAAATCTAAATCCAAACTTGTCATTAAAGCTACTTTCCCAACAAAAATTAGCATTTCCTTGGCTTTGCCCTGCTTTTGTTGGAGACAGGCTCTGGTGGATGTTTACGCTTTTAAGTGGCCACTTAGATCCTTATTTGCAATTCCTGGGAAGCCAGGGCGCCTCGGGGAAGTCCTAAACCCCGGTGGTCTTAGTGCCAGATCCAAATTGTGCTGACTTCAGTGATGCTGCAGAAGGGTCACAGACGCTGAAATTGGCCCCTCGTCTTCATGGCGAAGATGAGCTGAGCTGCCCTGGGTTGTCCGTGTTGGCTGGCTGGGAGATGTGTTGAGCTGTGCTAGCAGTGGCTGAGCTTTAGCTCCTAGGGGCTGGACTTTGTTAGGGAAGATGACATGTTTCTGAGCGTTCTAATTAACGTGGGCTCATGACTGCACGATAAAAACTTGCTATAGACAAGGCACTTGCAATTTAAGTCATAAGTTGGGTGGGGTCAGCTTAGGCTTGGGACGTGTCTGCCTGTTTCTGGATGATCCTTGGGATAGTTGTAGTCACCCAAACCCTGATCCTTATGGCCTCTTGGAACAAGGCAGAGCTTTCTTGGGCATAAAATCTTCCTTTCCACCATGGAAGTCCCTGTGTTTGCTGCTCTGTGGAACACAGGGGTTTCCAAGTTTCCCCTGGACCTCAAGGGAGTGTTGAAAGCCTGGAGTAAAGTCTCCAAGGAGAGAGAAATCTGTGGTCGTGCAGGAAGGCATTTTGCCTGCAGGTGGTTCCATGTCAAACGCAGGCATTTAAACATTTGTATCAACATTGTGGAGTGTTAATTATAAACAAATAGATCACAGGAACATAGCTGCTCCTGGGGAGGAGATGACAACCAGTGACTAGTGGGTGCTGAGACGTGGGAAATGCTTGAGGAGCTGGAGTACTTGGCCACGTCTTGGAAACTCTTGGGACAAACTCCTTGGCCTGTTGCAGCAGGTTGGAGAGCCAGGCACATCGGAGCAGTCAGCCTCCTGCAGAGAGCTCAGGCATGGCATTGCAAGGGCAAGAGGCCTCCAGGTGTTTGCTCTTCTTTCCCTGTTCCCCCTCTCGATGCCCTCGGTGATGGGGCTTTGTGCTCTCCTTTCTATTGCAGGCAGTGGCTTCCGCGTGACAAAGTCTACCCCCTCGGCGTGGACGACACAGTGGACAAGCTAAAGATGATGGAAGGACGAAAAACCAGCATCCGCAAGTCCGTGCAGGTGGCTTACGACCGAGCCATGATTCACATGAGCCGCGTGCAGGGAGATCACCCCTTCGTTACGTCCAACTACCTGTAAGGGGTCGGGGCAGCTGGGCCTCCTTCTCCTCCAGACCCCGCGCTCGCTGCAGAGCTGACCGGCTGGGCGATGCCGTTCCCAGCAGCTGTCTGCACTCCTCGAAGTACCCTGGAACGTGCCAAAAAGCCTGCCCAGCTTCTTTCTGAATGTGTCTCGCTGAAGAGCTGGCAGGAGATGAAATGTATAGTCTACAGGGCCAGGAGGAGGGTGGTTAGGAGAAGCTGCCAGGTGACGGGAGCCAAGGTGAGCTGATGCAGTGAGCTGAGCGCGGCGCCCGGATGCTCGGACCTCGTGCACCCTCCCTCGGCCCTGCCTCCCGCGCGCCGACGGGGTTTTTAAGTCGTCAGCCAGCCCCGAGTAATTCCCGGGAACCCGTCACCACTGTAACCGAACCAGGATCCTTTATAGAAATCCCAACCGGACTTTTCTGGTGCCAAATTTACCCTAACCATCATCGGCCTTTTCATTTTTTTAAATGACTTTGACTGTCCCATCACATTAATAAAAAAATGGTAGCTGGGAGTTCGCGTTACGATTTTCCTGCCTACGGACGTAGCGTTTTCATGTTTGATTCTCTCGCTGCATTTAGAAAAGCTCGAGGTGTTTTGGCAACCTTCCCCTCTGCTGCACACCCGTACACACACAGATGCCAGAGCTTTAAATACGAGAAGCAAATCGGCTGATTTCTGTGTGTGTGTCCGAGAAATTTATTTGCTAGTTTCACATCGGAATTCTGATTTCTGTGACTCTGATTGTTCCAGTAACATTTCGGATCATGGTTTAATAGAGTGCCGAGTCGAAACAAAGAAAACTTCCTTTTTTGAAGAAGTAAAATGAATTTTGGGGGTGTCTTAATGAGCTGGAGCAGCCTTGCAGATGCCGAGGTTGATCAGGGTTGGAGGGAGATAGATCTTTTGTGTTGGCTTATGCACATCTGCTGTAAGACTCCTCTTCCTTTCTTCCCCTTTCTCTTTTCTGTGTCTGATGTTTGCCTCGGGCTCGGTTGGGGTTGAAACCGAGCGCTGGCTAGAGCACACGACCGTTTTGCCTTTTCGCCTGCTCCCACGCACGCGGCTCCTTCCCCGGTGTGTGGGTCTCCAGCACTGTTGGCTGTTGAAGCCCGAGCAAACCCAGCTCTGCAGACAGTCCCGGCTTTTCGGGTTTGCGTCGCGAAAATGGGGACAGCTGATGTTTGGAAACTGGATGATGAAACCTTTTCTATTAGCCAAGGACTTTATGATTTCTCCGAGCTCTTCTGTTGCGTGTCCCTTTTTGCTTTCCCATTTTAAGAACCAAAGGTGCAGAGCAAGATTGTAGATTGAAGATCATCATTTCGCTTTTTAACTCAGTATTTTTTTATTATTTTAACTTTTTCATACTGAAGAGAATGTGGGGTCAAAAATAATAATAATTAATAATAATAATAATGAATAGTGGGGAGTAATCACTGCCATTTCTACTTGGTCTACTTTTTTAAAATACCACTTCTTATACATTGGGACATGGAACCACACTTTGAGGAAGATTCCTGTAACATATAGAGATGGGGCATAGGGTTTTGTAAAAATAATAATAATAATAATGCCTATGGAGTGTGGCTAGGGAAGGATGTTGTGTACATAGTTGTAAAATACTGTTCTAAATTATTTAGACCTATTGTCACCGTTCTTGAAGTCCTCAGTTGTGTTGCTGGGTCTTTTATATGCACACAGTGTAATTTATTTAAAGGAACGTACCCTTTTCCAAGGTGGTAGCTCAGCTGTGGACTTGTGACCTGTGTATATGTTTGAAGATCTTGGGATCTGAGTTCTTTTGGGTTTTTTTTTTTTGGTGTTTTTTTTAATGACATTTTAGAATTTGAATTGGCTAATATCCTGCTGTTGCTACGGGACCTAAGCGTTACTGTCAGTCTGCTGTAAAGCACAGATCGCTCTATTTATTGTAGAAAGTGAGTTTATTTGCTTTCTAGAATTGTTTATATCAGATGGTATAAGAGAGGTAATAAGAAAATCTATGCTTGTAAAGAAAAAAAAAATGCTAATTTTACCTACTATAATCTGACTGTCTGAGACTATATTTTCTCTCTGAGAAATAAATGTTCTAATGTATAAAAAAAAAATTAAGAGTCCTTCCTTGCTAGTATTGTCCTGAGGTCCAGGCCATCACTTACCATGATGGTTTTTATTCATCCCAGTCGTCCCAGGTGTTGCAGAGAGCAGCGATAGGGAAGGGGCACGCGGAGGGATCGCTTGTGCTGCCTCGAGCATCTCCCAGAGGTGAGTTTGGTCCCTGTGCAGCGGGTGACAGGGTTGGGTGCCGCAGGATGGATCCCACTGAATCCCACCCCCCTGGCCAGGGGCGGCTGAGAGCCCTGAAGGGGTGGGAATTGGGAATTTGGAGCTTGAAGCCCATCTCGGGATGCTCGTGGTGGGTGGGGGGCGGCTGCGATGCGGGGCTGTGGGCAGCGGGGTTTGCCCGCAGATGGAGAGGAGCGGAGCCGTGTGGACGCGGCAGCCGGGCTGGTCCCTGGCTCCCGGCCGGGGAGGGCTGCTCGTCTTCGCAGGGCTCTCGCGTTGTCTCGCTTCCCTAAGATGCATTTTCGCTCCCCGCACAGGTTCGCGTTGCTGCGGGCGGTGGTCCGCCGTCGGGACCCCGTTGCTGTCCAGCCCCTCCGTGCAGACCTCTTCAAGGATGCAGGTACTGATCCCCTCTGCTGTGAGCATGAAGCCCTTCTGGGGCCGGAGGCACGGACCCTGCAGGAGCCAGGGGATGCTTTTCCCTTCCTTTCCCCCATCCCGTTGTTGTTCTCAGCACCACAGATTTGGCAGGAGACAGCTGCAGTCGCCTGCTTCGAGGCCTCATCCTGGCTCTCGCCTCCCTGCCAGCCTCGCTGCCTGCCTCGCCGGCGCGTCCTCTGCCTCCCGGGCTCAGACAAGTGTCAGCCTGATTAATCAAAACCCCCATCTCCGATAATCTCCCGTCCCCAGCTGCCACCACACTGTCGTGTCTCCGACCCTCATCTCCAACTGGTGCTGAAACACCGAGTAATTAAATTCCTGTTTTCTCCCTAATAGGTTTGTCCTTTCGGATGCTTCTGCCTTTAGTTGGAAGGCAAGGGTGCCGTGGGTCTCTCCAGCACCAAGCTGTGGAGCTGGGCTCACCCTCCCTGGATCTGGCCTGTCGGCAGCATCTGCGGGAGGATGAGGAGGGGACTGGAGCATCTCTCCTACGAGGAGAGGCTGAGGGAGCTGGGCTTGCTCAGCCTGGAGAAGAGAAGGCTGAGAGGGGACCTTAGAAATGCCTCTAAATATCTGCAGGGTGGGTGTCAGGAGGACGGGGCCAGACTCTTTCCAGTGGTGCCCAGCGACAGGACAAGGGGCAACGGGCACAAACTGAAGCAGAGGAAGCTCCACCTGCAGATGAGGAAGAACTTCTTCCCTCTGAGGGTGACGGAGCCCTGGCCCAGGCTGCCCAGGGAGGCTGTGGAGTCTCCTTCTCTGGAGATATTCCAGCCCCGCCTGGCCGCGGTGCTGTGCAGCCTGCTCTGGGTGACCCTGCTTGGGCAGGGGGTTGGGCTGGGTGACCCACAGAGGGCCCTGCCATGCTGGGATTCTGGGATTCTGCTGGGAGCCACCATCCCTCCAGAGCTGGTGCAACAGCGTCACCAGGGCTGCTGCCGACGGCACCTTTGCCTGAAACCAGTAATTAATTTGCAGTTTTGCAAGCAAAACTTTCTGGTGGAGAAGTGTAATCTCCCCTCGATGACGTGGTGCGCGTTGCTTGGTGTCGTCAAGGCTTCAGGTGCAGCCACCAGCCTTGCCCCGTCCGTTTCTCCGTGTTCCTTTTCGGAGTAGCAAAAAACACAGAATGAGTGAGAACGGGAAGATCCGCTGGCTCGGCACGCGGCAGGGCTCGGGCTCGGCTCCTTGTCTGGCGCTGGGACGATGCTGAAGGCTGGCAGATTTTGATCAAGGGGGGAAGGAAGTTTGTTGGATTTCTGCAACCATTCCTAATTTTCTGAATGTTTTTTATCAAGGTGCCGGCTGCCGGGATGGCAAGTGATGGCCAGGAACGAGTCGCGTCCCAGACCCAGGGAAGGGTCTTGTTTATGGACGTGCTCTTCAAAAACCCTCCTGGAGGAGTCCGAAATGCGCGAGCAGGGTGCTCCACACCCCTTCGCCGCTGTGGCGCGGGCTCAGGGGGTGCCGGGGGGCTGCGGGGCCGTGCCCAGCCCTGGCACCCACAGGTGGGTGCTCACCCACGTGCATTTACTGGTGGGATGGGTCTCCTTGGGCACGTGCTGCTTCCACACCCACAGAGGAGGAGTTTTTCTGACCAAGAATAGTGGCTATGCAACCAAACCGTGGGTGCGCCCAGGGGAGAGCTCTCCCTGTGCTCTCGTTATAATCATCTGTAAGTGTAATTAGCACTTTCTAAGTAGACAATGCATAGATAGACAGTAGAAATTAGCTCCAGGAGAAAACAGGAGCAGCTTTCTCCTCTGCGTGTGGCTCAGCCAGACCCTTGGGTGTCCAAGTGGCCTTTGGTGAGGACGGGGTGGGTGACACCGGGTGCTGTGCGTGGGCTTTGCTGCGTGATTTTCTGGAAGGGGGGGGCGGGGTGGCGTGGAGCCGGCTCCTTGGAGGCGGAGGGCTGGCAGGTGACAAAACCCGAGGGATTCATCCTCTCCTTCTCCAGCCTCCCAAAACAGCCCTGGCTCGCTGCGTTGCGCGGTGCGTCGGGGTCCCCACGCTGCCCCGGGCGAGGGCCACTGTGGGGGGGAGTGGGAGCTCGGGGCAGCAATGGGGACGGGGGGGTAGTGGGTGAGCGAGATGTATTTACCACACGCTTCAGCGCTGGGAGGGCTGGAGCTGGGGCAGCGGCTGGGAGGAAAGCCCTGAGCTCCATTTTTCTTTTTCTCCCTTGCAGCAGCAGAGGAGGGCAGCCGGTCTCATCACAACGCTGTGCAGCGCGGGGTGGGAGTCTGAGATGGGAAGGAAGGCAGCGTGGATGGACAGGGCGGACAGAGAAAGGTGAGGATGAGGAGGGAGGGGCAGGCGAGGGCCACGGGGCTCCTTCCAGCCTGGGGTTAGTTTTTCTCCAGCGTTGCTCAGCGTTTGATGGATGCTGCTGCGCTGTGAAACGCGCCGTGATTACTCAGCGGGAGAGCAGGGCTTCGTCTGCGCTGATCCATAGTCGATATTCGATATTCTCAGCGCCGTGTGTCCCCCCGCAGACCCCCAGCCCTTTGGGGTGAAGCCGGGCAGACCCACAGCGGGCCGGGACACAAGGAGCTGCTGCTGCTGCTGCCGATGTTTCTGGCACGCGTCGGCGTCCATGCAGACGCGTACGGGTGCCTTGAAAAGGGAAACGCTGATATTTCCAGCACTCTCCACAGCCCGCATCCCTTTTTCTCCCAACCCTTCACAGCTCCACTCCGGAGCTTGCACGCGAGCCCAGGGGCTGGGAACGGGCCTCTGTCGGCACCTCCTGTGGGAGAAGCACCCTCACCGCCGGCTCCTGGGTGGCATCAGGGGTGGGGGAGAAGTCGGCAAGGAGACAGCTCCAAAATCAAGGGTGGGTTCGGTGCCCTGGAGCCCGCAGTCCCTGTGCAGTGCTGATGGGAAGCTGACACTGGCAGGAAATTAAAGTCATGCGTTTATTGTAGGAAAGGGAAAAGGGATTATTTTTTTTTCTGAGCATGCCTGGAATTTTTATTCGCCCTTATTTATGCACTGCCTCCTGTGGAAATGGTTAGAAGTATTTTTTTTCTTCAGTGTAGACATTTTGCAGCGTTGGCAGATGAGCGCGTGCCGAGCGGGCGGTGACGCTGACGGCAAGGACGGCGCTCAGCGCTTGCTCCCTGCTGAGGGAGATGCCGAAGGAGCATGGGGCCGGGCCGGGAAGGGGTCTGCGAGAAGGTTCCTTAAAGAAAAGCCCAGACTTTGCTCCGATCAGAGCCCTTTGGAGAGTGGGAGTAACGATATTGTTCGCCACTTGCTGTGAGCGGGGCGAGCTGGGACGAAGCTGCGGTGATGCCGGGGTGAATCCGTCGGGATTCGGCTGCGTCTCAGTTCTGCCCCTGGCAGGAAACCTCCTGTCGCCCGTGGTCCTGACCCAGCCAGGAGAAGCCGAGGCTGTAAAATGCATTTTGGGATTCGGTGGGGTTTTCAGTGCTGCGCCGGAGGCACGGGGGTAGCCAGGCTGGGAGGATGGACAGACAGACAACGGGAGGAAGGATGGCCGATGCCTCCCGCAGTGCTCGCGTGGATGGGGAAGCTGGCTTTTCCCTCTGGTTTATTGGTTTCTTCATTCTTGGCACTGTTCTGATCAGCTCCTCTCTTCCCACCCATAGGCATTTTCTTAAAAGAATTCCTCCAGTTAAAAAAAAAATACAGAAAATAAAAAAAACCCCACCCAGCTCATCCTAAAAAGCACAATATTAAATTTTAAATCCAAATTTTCTGTCTAATGCAGGTCCCAAGCCATTGTACACGAAGAGGACAAGCGGCACTAAGAACAGAACAGCCAGCAGCCGCCGTTCTCTGCCATCCCTCAGAGAGCGTTCGGGGGAGAAGATGGAAAGGCACCAGGGTCAGGCTCTGGCGATGGATCGATGGCGCTGGAAATAAATGGTGGAGCTTGGCCAGGGGATTTATGGAGACCCTTGGCCAGAGGCGTGATCCGGGTTTGTCGGGACAGGCAGCGATGTGTTCTGGGACTGGTGCACAGCAAAATCCTTTGCCCCGGCTCGTATGGCGGCTGTGGGGGGTTTCCTGCCCGGCAGCCAGGCTGGACCAGCGCTGGCCGGAGCAGAGTGCCCGTCCCGTGCCGACGGTGCGGGCTGGACCGGGCCGGGCTCCACTCTGCAAAGCGACGTCGGGGAGAGGCACCGCTGAGCTGGCCCGGGAGCTGTGTGGGGCTGCTGGGGAACAATTTGCACCGCAGCTCACGTGTTTTAACTCTATTTACTTTGACACTGATCAGAAAAGAAATGAAATAGTCACGCTAATATATTTTTAATTAGTCCATTAGCATTGCTAAATAAAATAAATTTTGCAGGCAGACGCGCTTGCTGAAGCATGAGCTTTCATTTCTCATTCTCGGGGCTGCACAAAATTTATTTCTTCTGCCTTTCCGAGGAAATTTTAAGCTTCTTCTCGTCATCCGAGCCCGGCTCCTTCTGCAGCACCCACTCCCTCGGCCGTGAGGGTCCTGGGGGGCTGCGCGGGGGCTGGGGCTGCGGCACGGAGTGCGGGAGGAGGTTTGGGGAGAGGCTCTGTGGAGTTGGGGTTAGGGGAGCTGGCCAGGAATTAGTGGAGTGGGGTGGCTGGTGGGGTGATGGGTGGCAGGAGAAGGGTCTTTGGGCTTCGGTGGGGATGAGATGATTTCAAAGAAAGCCTTGTCTCTGTCTCCAGGTGAATTGAAATTGAAGGGAATGGCGTGAGGAGCTGAAATGTGAATCTGGTCTGACCTGCATGTCTGACCCCAGCCGCTGGCTGCGGCCGAGGCTCCGGGAGCCGGCGGAGCTGCCGGAGCGGGCAGTGCCAGGGAGCATCATCCTGATCCGACAGCTGTGAAACCCCCAGGAAGCACAGGTCCATCCTGCGCTGTGACTGCTCTGGGAACCCATCCCAATGCTCCTCCGGTTCTGCCCGGCTCTGGACACCCCCCGGGATGCTCCGGCCACCCCCTCGCTGCCTTCGTGCCACTGCTGCCGGAGCTGTTGCGCTGCAGTTGGGAGGCCTGAGTGGTTTCAAGCGAAAATAAGCTCCTATCGCCCTTCCTCTACCCTCTCACCAGGGGCAGCTGGCTTGGTGGACCGAGAAAATCTGATTTCCCAAGACCCCGCACCCTGGGCCGTCACCCGCTGCGGCATCCCTGGGGACTCGGGTGCTCCCTCCTGCTGCAACACGCCCTGACCCTCCGCTGTACAATGCCTTGGGCTGCCATTTGGTGAGTTCTTTTGGGCCTTAAAAAACCCACAAAAAAATAATCAGTGAAGTTCTTACTGTCAGGGTTTCAAGCCTTTACACCTCGATTTGGATTCCTGTAATTGGAAGGTTTTACGGTGCGCAGTGTTCCCTTGCTCCGGCAGAGCTGCAGGTAAAAGTATTAAAAGGGGAGTTCTTCACTTTTTTGTTTTTCACTATGATTTCTACCTGTTGCAAGGAAGGGGGGAGAAGGAGGATTTAGCAACAAGAAGGGATGTTGAGGAGCTGCTTCTCCAGAGGCGAGCACTGAAAAGCAGCAGCCGCAGCCCCACCTCAGCCCAGCTGCCATTAACTTCCCTGCTGACGTTTTGGGGTGAAATGATGACATATCAATAAAGCAGCTTCCCCCTCCTGCCCCATCTTTTCCTCTTTGAAGAAATGAAATTATGACTTACTGCATTACTCTGTGGCTAGAAGGTTTCCGTGCCAATGGCACCAGCAGCAGCGCGGTGCCCGCACCAGCTCCAGCCCCCGGCCCGAAATGGGGGAGAGGAGCCGGTGCCCGGAGTCAGGCTGAGAAATTGAGGAGGATGCCTTGGTTTTGGGGGGGGCAGTCCCAAGGGGCATAAAGTGAGTTGTGTGGGGTCTCAGTGCAGGTTTCTGGGGGGGGGGGGTCTGCCTGGGGCAGGGGGTCCCCGCTGGCATGGCCCCCAGCCCCTCGCTGAGCAGCACCAGGAAACCAGGGCCCAGAAATCCCATCGAGGTAATTAGGCTGAGCCGTGAATTAGCGGCTTCGAGACCGATCGCAGCGGCTGGGGCAGGGATTTGAATTTTCCAGCAAACTCAGTCTGGTTTTAGGCTACGGGCAATGGGCGGCGCGATGCCAGGGGTCATCTCCGGGTTGGCTGACCTGCTCCTCAGCTAACTTTTGGGTTATGTTTTTTTCTCCTTTAAACTGCTCTTTTTTGCACAAAACCGCTGTTCTCAAACCTTGGGCCCAAAACCAGCCGTGGCCTCAGGGGAACACAGGCCCAAGGATGGGAGCGGGGTGGGATGGGAGCTCCCGGGGCAGAAACGCTGGTGGCTCCAGGCTGGGAGGAGAAATCCGGCTCGGGCATGATGGGGCCTCATCACTGGTTGCCCCGGGGCGGGGATGCTCAGCACCGCACAGGATTGGGGTACGGTCACCCCCGGGCTGTGACAGCCTCAGTCCCCAAGGGACAACAGGGCACTCGGTCCCAAAAGGATGCTGAGCCGGCAGCAGGATCTGGCCCGGCAGGGAAGGCAGCCCAAACCCCCGAGCAGCTCCCAGTAATTACCTACAAACGCCGGGAATTAGTCTTGCCCAGAAGTAATTACGTTTGTTCCACTCCACTGGACTTTAAAAAGTAATTAATAGGGGCTGGAAAGCGATGGAGGGAGGTTTGCCCTCCCGTAAGCTGCTCTGACCATCGCCAAACTCCGACACCACCACTGAGTTCCCCAGCAAGATACAAAGAGACCCTCCCCCTCGCTTCGCCGGGGGGAAACTGAGGCACGGGGAGGGGTAGATGAGGTGCCCGAAGACCCTCATGAGCCCAAACAAGGACTCGCTGCCCCCAGCCCCACGCAGACACTTGCCAGCCCACACCGTTCGGTTGCTGGTTTGGGGTTGTGTTGCTTTTTTTCTTCTATTTTTAATTCGTCGTGTTAAACTAAGGACCCCCAGCTCTGCCTCCCGGAGGAAGCAACAAAAGGCACACGCAAAGATAAAGTCAAAGTCTGAACGCCTGAGAAAAACAACTCCAGGTTCGGAAAGCAGTTTCTTGAGACACTGTTCGGAGTTTTATTGGCAACAAGGCTCTGCCTTCCACATGCGCGGCCCCAGCCTCACCGCCCGCTGCCTCTTCCCACCAGGAACAGCAACGGAAAGCGGAGGGACCGGGAGCCCTGCCGAGACATCCCGCATCGCCCACGGGAGCGCCCGGATCCGTCCCCAGCGCCCTCCCGCCCCCAGCACGACGGGGACGGGAGGCAAACGGCCCCTTAAAACATTCACGGTTGGTTCGATTTAAAAGCAGACGGTGGCGAGGTCAGCCCGGTCCTCGCCGGCCCCGTGGGAGAAGCCCAAGGAGGACGTGGGGAGCGCTGGGGGCACCCAACGCTGGATCCGGGATCGTTCCTCCCTGGAGAGCTCGCCGGTGGCACCGGCACGGCTGTGCCTGGCCACGTCGGACACGATGAGCCCTGATACCCTGTTTCCTCGACACGGCTCCCACCTGGGAGCTCCCACCTCCTCTAAACGCCCAAACTCTCCTTGCAGGGGAAGCCCTGGGACCCGTATTTCCATCGGCCCTCGTCCTGGCAGAGCCGACGCTGCAGAAACACCTCGGGGCAGAAACGCCTGCAGCTCCGTGATGCTCCGGAGGGGCCCGAAGCCCCACACCGCCGCGCCCGGGCCTCCTTCCCAGGCATGGAGAGGATGGGGAGAACAAGGGGTGCACGTTATAAATATAAAATCATTATCTGCTACAAACAGAAGAACTTATATTGTACATCTTTGACCCATATACACAAGAACACAATATACACAGAACGCCTCGGAGGAGCGGGGGCTTTGCAAGGGGGTGGCAGGAGATGCTGCTCCCCTGCCAGCCCCCCCACCCGTGCCTCCTCCTCCCTGCGCCGGAGGGGGCTGCACCGACAGCGCAGCAGCCACCGAAAGTCCCACGCCAAGCTGGCACGCGGTGTCCGAACCAGGCGTGGATGGAGTGGTCCCTCCGCTGCCACCCTGCTGCCCCGGGGGAGAGGGAGGCGAAGAAGATGGAGAGGAGGAGAGAGGGCAGGCGCGAGGGGCTCTCTCGCAAACCCACAAAGTGCTTGGGGTCTCCAGACCCTCGGAGCGAAGCTAGGCCCTGAGAGAAACTTCTTGCCCTGCCGCCCTCGGGGAGGAAGGTTTTTCGGGCCAGGCGGGTCTCTGGTAAGGCATTTTTGTCTGGGAGTTGGAGTGAACGGTGGCGGGAGACAGAAGGGAGCAGACGGTGCGGTGCACGTGGCGCCCGGTAACGCGGGACGGCGAAGCCAAGGTGGTCCCATCTGGACAAGGCCGGGGCACAGGGCGGAGAGGACAGGGGAGCTCCGTCCTCGGCTCAGTTTATCCGTAAAGCTGCCCGCCGCGTCCTCCCCCAGCCCCTTCAGGCCTCTCTCCCCGGCTCGAGCCACCGGCGCGGCGTGGAATACTGGCGGTCGTTGGCGCGGCACATCCAGGCGCACAGAGCAGCAGACAGGCACGCGTTAGGAGTTAAGAGTCAATGTGAGCTTTGTACAGCGAGGAGCGGCTCCTGGCCGGAGTGTCCGAGGACTTGGGACAACAAAAATGCCACAGTGATCAGATGGGGCCAGGCCGAGGGGGCGGGCGTGGGGAGGAGGAGGGAGCCGAGTCCTGGCACCTATCGGCGGTAATGGTTGGGGGCATCTGCAAACATGTACTTGAGTCTGTAGGCTTCGGCGAGCAGGAGCCCGATCTCTTCGTTCCCCCAGTGTATCGTGGGCAGGTTCTGTAGCAACATTAGAAGGCCCTGAAAGAGGGGAAGGGGCTTAGTTTAGGGCGGCTGAAGGCGGCGTACAGCTCCAGAGCAGGCTCGGGGCCAGCACTACCAGTAACTTTCGCTCTCCACATCCGCGGGTCTGAAGGGCTCGGAGACAGCACTGAGATGTGCTCGCGTCTAGATCCGAATCTGCAGCACCTCGGATACCCCAAAACCTCTTGAGATAAAGGGTGCTACCACAGCGCTACAGCCGGGCACCAGAAGGCAAACAGGAAGGGACTTGCTGCGATCAAAGCTCAAGCCCGGGGAAGAGCCGGTTATTTGATCTTTGAACTCTCCAACAGCCCGATTCTTCGGCGCGAGCGCTGCAGAAGTTACTTTCAGGCAAAGATCCTGAGACTGAATGCTCTTGGGGCCAGCTTTGAGATGATGGTTGGACTGTGTCCACGCTGGAATCCCAACCAGAGCAATTCCCTCCCTTCCACGCCCAGGGAATTACCCCCAGCCCCGAGGACTTACTTGGAAGTCTTCCTCGTCCAGGATCTCCTTCCGCCACTTGATCAAGAAGGCGGCGCAGACGTACAGGTGGAAATGTGAGAATCCTTCTGGCTCCGACTGCGGAGAAAACTCCGGGTCAGCACAGCCAGAGCACGGCTTCCCCAAACACAGAAGTCCTGCTGGGCCACCCAGCCGGGTACAAATGTCCCGGGCCCACACCGCTTTGATTCCCTCCTCTCCCCAGCTGCACGGTGCTGCCAGAAGACCCCCGTCCCGCCGTGCACGGGGAACAGGCCCCACAGAGACCGGCCGAGCCGGGAAGGCAGCAGGAGCCTGTGTACCTGGTAGGTGTCCCAGAGGCGGATGGTGCAGCGGAGAGGCAGCTCCCTCATAAGCAGATTGTTCATCCAGCGAAAGGCAAACTGCAGGTATTCGACCTCGTACTTCCGAAAGTGATTATGTACCTGCTCTGGAACAGCACATTTCACTTGCACACCTGGGGACCACGGTGCTCCAGCTCCCACGCACGGCACTGTCCCCAACACACTGGCTTCCACGCGCTTTCGAGCTGAGACCTTGTTCTCCCAAGTGCCTCCACCCCTTGCCCTGCGCTACTCGGACAGAAAAACCCTGTCCCGGGGGGTTTCTGGCTGCCCCTACCCTGCCCTGCTCCATACGCGGTGGAGGCCAGCATCTGCCCCTGCCCTGAGGGTACGACGTGCAGAGGAGGCCTCTCGCTGCTGCGACCCAAGAGCCTCCAACCTGCCCAGATCCCCTGGCCGCCTACCATCGATCCGGCTGACCAGCTCCTCCAGGGCTTTGACTTTCTTCTGGATCCCCGGCTGCGCAAAGGTGTAGTTATCCTGTGGGGAGAGGCCAGGGGTCAGCAGCAGCAGCGCTAACCACAGCTAGGAATGACCGAAACCAGATCCCCGGCTCCACAGGGAGCCGAGATCACCACGAGCCGAGATCACCGCGGCTCCTGAGCAGCAGGACCATCCGCCTGCTGGGCCGTCCCTCGCCAGGACAGCACCGGGTCCACAGCCGCAGCATCTTCTTTTCCCAGGACTTTAGCCACGGGTTTTGCTTACTGAAGTAGCAAAATCCCCCCAATGCTAGGACTCGCACAGAGCTTAGCCGAGCCCCGAGAGACGACCACGCTTCTACCCCAGCGCAGGGAGAGAAGCCTCCGTGGCCCCAGCAGAGGCTCACCTGTATCCCATCCAGCAGCTTGCTCATGCACCAGAAGCTGTCGGCTTCAATGCTCCGTAAAACGTCCTGTGACAGGTTCGTCACATCAAAGTTCTCCACGTCCTCTTCTGCAACACAGAGAGGGAAGAGCATCAGGAGGAGGGGGGACACCGGGACGCTCACAGCACACACCAAGGGGCTTCATGAAGCCAAGGCAGGGCCAGAGGCACTACAAGGCTCCCTGCACAAGTGGCCTGTCCGGCACAGAGCACAGCACCCATGCACTGACCTACTTCTCCAACCCAGGTGAAGGTCTGCAGGACCCCAAAAGACTCAGCAGCCAGAGTCCGAACCCAGCCCAGCTCCCCGGGGGACCGTGGGAGGGATCCCGCAGCGCTGCATCATCCCTCTGGACAAAGCCCCTGGCATGTGGGACCCCTCTCACTGGAGCACATCCCGCCCTGGGTGCCACCAGGTCTCTGCCAGCTGGCTGCACCACCAGAGAACCTGGAGAGGTGAATCCATCAAACTGGGAGAGGTGAATCCACCACTGCAGCCAGAAACCAGGGAAGCAAACGCTGCCCTCGGCCTGGGGCAGCAGAAGGGAGCTCAGCTCTCACTCCCAGCTGGATTCATCAGCACCATCCCAGGACTCACGCAGAACAGAGGCACCCAAAAACTGGCTGCCAGCTCCGAGGACTCACAAAGAACAGCCAAAGCCTCAGAAACCTCTACAGGACTCTCAGACATAGTTGTGAGGACCCCAAAGCACGCACAAGTCTTCCAGGAGAGCAAAAGGCTCCGAGTTAAATCCAGCACGGAGCCTGACAGCAGGGCCACGCAGCAGAGAGCCTGCTCGGCTTCACAGAGCTTCTCCTCCTCCTCGAGCCCGGCTGACAGGAGAGCTCCAGCAAGCAGCAGCAGCCCCACGCACAGCAGAGCCCTGCTGCGGGGCAAGCAGAGATTTGTGCAAGCTTGTTTCTCAAGCCCAGTGAACTGGGGGTCTGCCAGCACAAGGGTCAGTGGCAACTCTGTCCCCAGAGGGTACTCACACAGTGCAACAAGCTGCCCTTGCCCTTAAATGGGCTTATGAACCCCCCAGAAGGGCAAGGGAGAGATCGGACACCTTGAGGGCTGAGATTGGAGCAGAGACCACCGGCTCCAGGCCAGGCTCACCTTAACCTGGAGGCTGGGGAGGGCAACAGGCACGGGAAGGCAGCGGAAGCCAGGGATGAGAGTCAGGAGACGCAGGTCTGGCTCTCCTGACCCAGCAGCTCTCTCCTCGGGAGCAGAGCACCCGTCACACTGCTGACGGAGGCCTCGGAGGGAGCTGTCATGCCGCTAAATCGGATCAACAGATGCCAAGGCCAGACTGGCCGGTTTCCAAACCCAGAGGCTTGGAAATGCATACAAGCATCTTTGATCTTGCTCGGAAAAGAGCGACAGAGGGAGAGGACAGGGCTCGGGGCTGGAGCCGGGCCGCCTTCTTGGCTCAGACAGGCCACGGAGCAGCTGTCACAGGCTGGCAGCACTGCGAACACCGAGGCTCGCAGACCCTGCCCGCAGGAGGATGGGAAGCGCAGAGCCAGCGACTGCAACGCTGCTCCCACCTCTGTTCCTCCGCTGGGGCAGAGCTCAGCTCCGGAGCCAACCGCCACTGGGAGCTTCACGGCCAAGCAAGGGCTTAACCCTGCATTAATCTGGCAGTCTTGTACTGCAGAAAAAGCAGCAAAGCTGTTTTCTAGCTGCAGGTCATCATCCAAAGCTATCGCTCTTCTGCTGGCTGCTCTGCAGCCACTCTCAAATGTTCCAGGTAAGGAGACAGGCAGGGAAAATCTGTTTAATACACATCTCCTTCCCTAGGTTGCTTCCCCCAAGAAAGTGGGACAAGGCCAGGTGTGTACAGCCAGGACTGGTGGGAAAGGCAGGCTCAGCCCTGCAGGAACGGGCCTCGTGCAGAAGACCTCCCAGTGCAGCTCCAGGCATGAGGACCACGCTGGAGAAGGGGATGTGATGACCCACCCAGGTGATGGGGAAGATCCTGCTGCTCGCACTGGCATGGTGACAAGAGCAGAGACCTTGCCCCCGCCCTGGTGTCAAAGCAAAACAGCAGCAGGAGATCCCCAGCACGACCCAGCACACACAGCGAGGAGCTCTGAAAAAAAAAAAAAAAAAAAAAAAAAAATCGCAGTCTCTGGAGTGCGTGGCTCAGCACAAACATCTGCTCAGCAGCATCGTGGAAAGGAGTGAGATACTCAACATATGGCTGCAACAGGGACTGAAAGGGAGCCAGCGGCACAGTGACAGCCGGGACACCGCTGCCAGTGTCACAGGGTGCCCAAGGGCAGCTGGGGCTCAGGGAAGACAAAGCTCCTGCAAGTGACATTTCCAGAGGAAAAGGGAAATCACAGTCCCACTTGAACCCCTGCCTCAAAAGCCAGGCAGGGCACAGCCTGGAGCAGTTCACAGGAGCCCGGGCTCCAGCCCCCCACATCCCTGCTTTCCACAGAGAAGCTTTAATGGCTCCCCACATCCCGGCAGCTGGGGCTCAGCGCAGGACTAGACCCTGGAGCACAGCTAAACCCAGTCTCAGCTCGCAGCTCTGCACAGCCATGGTCAAGCTTGCACCGCATGCAGCGAGCGACAGGTCCAGAGCAAAACCGGAGTGCAGAACATGCTGGGTCAGGCGCAGTGTGACAAGTACCATCCAGGTACAGGGCTCCTCTTGCCCTCATCCAAACTCTGCTTCTGCTCCTGCTTACAGGGAAACAGAGTCTTAATTTCACCATGATTAGGATTTAATAACAAAGCCAGTTAGGAGCGAGTAAGATCATTACTTTCCCTGGCACTGTTCCCCTCTACAGACTTGGTGAAGGTCCCAAAGCCAGGACAATCCCTTAGGCAAGGCCTCGAATTGGGGATGGAAGTGGTCTCCTACGTCAAGATGGGCAGAGAGCACTGGGAGAGGGTGCACAGGCCAGCACTGACACTACCTGTGGATGCTGAACTCATTTCTGAGCTCTGTCACTCCCTTTTTAAACGCAAACAAAAGCCATGCGAGCTGGGAGTGACACGGTGCAGCAGGAGGGGCTGCAGGACCTGAGCTGGGAGGCAGTTTCAGCAGGACTGACAGCTCAGCATCCCTGTGCTTGCTCGGTTTCCTCGGGCAGGTGTCGAGGTGTCACCTCCGGCCCCGATTCCTCAGATACCAGACTGCCTCTCCCCATCCTCCCCAGCGGCACCGGCAGCCTGCGCCCATCCTGTCCGGAGGGCAGCGACGGCAGGCTCAGCCGCTCCTTCAGCCTCAACACCTCCCTCGAGCTCTTCCTCACGGCGGCACCAGCTGAAAACCAGCAGCGCTCAGCCACCTGCGGCAGGAGCCATCGATCAGCCGGGAGGAGGAGCAGCTCCAGCTACGGAGCTGGCAGGGGCAGGGGCCCAAAGTGCCCACGCTCGCTGCCAAGCGGCCGAGGCAGCCGAGTTCGTGCAGGAGGCAGGCAGAGCATCGCAGGAGGTGAGCCAGCTCGCCACGCTGGGGGAAAAAGGGGAAAACACAGCAGTTAAATCTATCCCATCTGCCAAGGGCTCACAGCAGTCTGCACAGCACCTGCAAGGGGCACGAGGAGTTCTGCGTCCGGACTAGGTGTAAGCACAGGAAAAGCCACGGCGCCCGACTGGCATGGGAGAAGGGGCCGGGGGAGCTCTGGGGAAGAGCTGCTTCTCCTCGCTTCAGCTGTGGTGGTACTTTCTGCAGCTGGTCAAAGGGGAAGACATGCTGGATTCAAGGCAGCGCTCGGAAAGAAGAGGGAAGCGATATCAGTGGGACCCTTTGAGGCAGGCCAGGGAGATGCAAGTTAACAACGGGGTCACCCAGTCCCCTGATCACCCAGAGGAAAGAGCTTCCCTCCAATGTTTCTCACTCACTGACCTGTTCAGCTCCTTCAGGACCCAGGCAGGCACACACCCTTCCTCAGCGAGGATGGGAAGCCACCAAGTCAAAAACACAGCACCATGGCCCTGCTCCCAAATCCAGCCAAAATGCTCTACCTGCTACCCCGAGCAAGCTGTGTGTAACCCCTCCGCACGCAAAGGCCTGGGAGTTTGCTGGGTTACTGCTGACCGTTGTTTCATCAACAAAAGGAAGCTGCCAGACTGTTCCCTGGCTGTGTCTGATAAGCTACAGCCCATACCCTACCCAAACCACCCAGCCTCCCCCCGCGGACATGCTCCAGCCCTTGCTGGGAAGCCCGTCAAGCCCTCTGAAGGGTGTTTTAAGCCTTGGCCTAGTAACTGATAGACCCCACGGAGTCACCGTCAACCAGACACATTAATCAGCTGGTGAGCACCAAGCAGATTTCAATTCGTCTGTAGAAAAGCTGATTTGTTGTCTGCGAATGCAGTGCCTGCCCAAAGCACGGGATGATGGGTTGGAAGCCTGCAGTGAACTTGGAGACGGGGACCAGCCTGTTACCAGAGGCGAGACCGCGATGTTGGAAGCCACTAGATCGAACAGCAGCAGACCAGGACGTCAGCCTGGCCTTGACAGCTAACCAAAGCCAGCAGCCTGTGAAGCCCCAGCTCCGCCTGTCAGCTCGGAATGGCACACCACCGTCCCCGGAGAGCTGCCATGGTCCTGCTGAGCTGGCAGCCCTCCCCAGGCTCCAACGCGAACACCCCAGGGAAGGTGGTAGGCAGCCAGGCAGCAGAGCCAGCTGGCAGCACAGTGGGTTCCTTCAGCATCTCACCATCAGCAAAACACCCGCTCTGAAAGGAGAGCAGGGGCAGCAAACCCAAGAGGTTCGAGGATCGAGCCCATGCTGGTGCTGACGTCCCAGAGCCGGCTTTCAAGCAGAGGCGAGGGAAACTTTTCCAGGCCAGCTGTACACACACCTCTGAACGCGGAGGTACCCTCAGACAACACACTGGTGTATGAGCCCTCAGTGGCTCCGTGGGCAGGGGCTGCCTGAGCCACACGGATCATCCCCTCACCCAACGATGATACAGCCAGAAGAATACAAGCAGAATTTCCTCCAAGCAAGAGATTCCCCAGGGAAAGGCGAGTTGTCCTTTGGCAGATGCTGTGCAAGGATTACCAAATTGTGCAAGGCCTCTTTTGGCTCTCCTGCTGCAAGAACCTGGGTGCAGTGCAGGCTTGGCTGATCCAGGGATCCTGGGAATTAGTGATCCAACAGCCTCCAGATCTGCCCTGCCCAGCACCAGTTCTTCAGGAGCCTGTCAAAGGTAGCTGTAGAGAAGAGCCAATGCTCCGAACCAACAACTTAAACCCCGTGGCAAAGGGGTTTACACGACACAGCACTGCCAGTTCTTCCCCACATACATTCAAGGCAACTACTGATCTTATCCTTAAACTCCTGACCGGTGCACAGCCAGACAAGGGGGAAAGTACCTGCTGAGACAGGACAGCATCGTGCTTCTGACCTAGAGGCTGGCTTTGAATCCCAAGCTCTGGGGACAGCAGGGGATGTGTGATGTTGCTTGGCCAAATTCAACTCAACGGGTCTCATGCAGAGGGTTTTTTTCCCTCTAACACATGTTTTAGAGATAGCTGGAAACTAGGCCATATTCAGAGAAAAGCTTCAGTCGAGGGTGAAAACAGCCCAGGAAGACAGCGAGAAGCACAGCCCCGGCAAGAGACAGACAGGTCCGATGCAGCATGGACTCTGCAGCCATGCGCAGAGAGAGCTGAGCCCTGACACCCAACACGGCACAGGACTGCAAGCAGCCACGCCAAGTACCTGCAGGCAGCTCTGATGCTTCAGACCAGCTCCCTTCTCGTGTAGATAACTCATTGTGTGCACAGCTTCACCTCTAACCCAACAAACCAGCCCTGAGCAACCAGCCTCCACCAAGACTAAGAGCCACCGACGCCGCTCGTACAGTGAGGCACAGGAGAAGCCACTCAAAGGGAGCCTGCTCAGACCTGACCCAACAGGCTCTTGACCTCCCAGGAAAGGGACTTCACTCCAGCTGGTAGCAGAGCCACATTTTGTGCCTTCTCCTTCAGGCTGGGAGGAGCAGCAGCACTTCCCAGGGATCAATCCTGACCACACCGGCGACCACAGTGGAAACCGAGGCGGCTTACCTCTTCGCAACACCCCCAGAGGAGGCACATCACTACTAGTTTACAAAGCCTTAGCTAGATAGTGGAAGGCTCCCACTGACTTCAACAAGCTTTGGATCAGACCTTAAAAATATTTGTTCAACGGGATTTCTGTGTCACTAATACAGTCTTATAAACTGCTTTTTCCTTTTCTTTACAGTGAAAACAGAGTCTTCAGGCACAGGGTTTACAGCATCCCAGCGTTAACGTCAACCCCGAAACAGAGCTAGAGCTGCTGAAAGAATAAAAATGCTTTGGGTGGAAATGGCTTGATCTCCAGCTAAAAGCAACTGGCTGACAAGAAAGCCAAAAGCAGCAGGGAGAAGTCAATTTGCTTTCTGAAACTCTCAGCTTGAGAAACACACCTGTACTAGCAGCACGGGACAGGAATCTTTATTTAAACAGTGTATTTTACATTCTCAGCAGGATCTCTTTATACTTCACTCGTTCCTCCCAGAACAAGAACTAGCTCCGAGCCCAAGCTTTGAAAACAAGACTCTCCCCTCCTCCAACTCTGTATTTCAGGGCTTTGCATAAACTCCCTCGGCACCTAACAGACCCCATCCAAGCTGTGAGGATGTTAAGCACATTCAAATGCAAATCCACCCTTAGCACTTCAACTTGGCGGAGCTCAGCAAGGTTATGAAACTGAAGTCTATTCAACCAGGCAGCAAAGGTACAGTGAGAGGTCAAGATGCATCTCCAGCCTGGCACAGGCGCCGAAGGAAGAGCGCGTCATCCCCTCCAGCAAGGCGAGCTTTGCTGCTGCCAGCACTTCACACCGATTCAAACACCGTGGTCGAGCGGCAGCGCCGTGCTTCAAACAGCAAATGTCACTTACCAACATACTCAGAGAGGAACACAACAAAGAACGGAGTGACCAGGTCATTGATTCCCTGCACATAGCCGCTGGCTGGGTGTCGAATGGCCCAGATAAACAGGATTCGTTCAAAGATCTAGGGAAGAATGAGGGAAAGCAGGCACCTGCATTAGCCGTGCACAAAGGAGAGGCAGAAAAGCATAACTGCTAAGCTCAGGGAGCAGAGATCATGCGCTGACAGGCTTTTCTGCAGCAATACGGGTAAGATACGAAGCATAAAAGTCCTAGGAGAAACTCCTGTACGATCCACGGATCCCACGCACGAGGCCAGCCCACACCTCCCCGAATAAGGTGGCCCAGGCCCATCAAAGCCTCCGCTTGAAGAAACGGCAGACACCAACCTGGCAAGATCGAGGTGGCTTCAGACCCTTCCACCCACGAGGCAGAGCAGCACATCTGGCTGAACATCGCATGGCTGTTGGCTGCGCTCTCCATCCATCGAGATCAGCCATCAGCACAGCGCTCCCAGCAAAACGTCACGGATCGGGAGAGTTCCCAGCAGAGCAGCCTCTCCCCGCCCCGACCCCCAAGGTGGTGTCATCGCCAGGTTGCGCCAGCCCCGGCACACCACGTACATGCGCTGAGCTTGTTTCAAAAGAGGACAGATGCTCACACCTCCTGGCCACCTTCTCAAACCCATCCCCGCCTCGGGCTCTCACACACTGCTTTGCACAGAAGGGGTTTTGTAGCAAAACAGAACTGATCTCCCGTTCTGGTTCAAATGTCTGGAGTTTGTTTCAAAACACAAGCTTCAGGTCTTTCCCCACCTTGGCTACATCTCGCCACAGAAGAGCTGATCTCATAACCCCTGAGCTCCAAGCCTGGTGTCTTTCAGAAAGATGGGACTCGGACAGTTTCAGCAGGTATTTGCTGTCAGCCAGGGAAGTTTCCCTGCAAAGCTAACTCACCAGTGGCAGTGCTGGTCTAGCACACACATGCCCCACGGCGAACGCAGGGCAGGAGCTTCCCTCCCCCTTACCTCCTGGACGAGTGGCTGCTGGAAGAGCGGGATGAGCGGGTTGGTCCTTGGAATGTCGATGTGGATCTGGAAGAGAGCGTAGGTTACACACACCAGCCGTGCTTTTCAGGGGCACGATAATTCATCACAGGTTAACAGGGGGGAATCCACCCCTCAGTGTCCTCCCAGGCGAGATCTGCACTTGCTGACAAGCGCAGCGAGGGCTGCAGATGGCAGCTGCACTGAGAAAATACAGTTTTATCTCTGGTCTCTGCTGCTCAGGTGTGGGCAGGTGGCCAGAGCTGGGGTCTGAAATCTAGTTGTTATATCAATTTAGAGAAGGCTTAAGCTAATATCCGTAAGAAGACAGACAGAAACACACTGCCCTGCCCCCAAGGAGAAGACTCCTAATAGTTATAGCTAGAGAAGTCCAGTAAGACCCCAAGAGGTGGAGGAGGGAGGAAAGGGGGCTATACCAAGGCAGAAAGCCAGGCAGCAGGCAGACGGCTCGTACCTGTCGGTAGGTGTCTTGATGGTGTTCCTCGTTCCGGGAATCATAATACTGCTGGATGAAGCCAAAGTACTCCTCCCGCTTACGCTGCAAAGTCAGCTTTCGCCGCTCCATGTTTGCGGGGAGATAACCCTGCGGCAGGAAAACCTCTGTCAGGGCAGATCCTCTTCCCTCACCGCGAACCGTCCCCTGAAAGCCTGCCAGGCAGCTTGTGCGTCTGGAAGCATCAGGCACAGGGACTCGGGAGCTGGTGAAAGAGCTTTCACGGTGTTTGGCTTTCCCAGCCTTTGATGTCTTTCCTGATCTTGGGGCAACCCCACTGCAGGGGATTCAGTTTCCCAAAAAAGAGCAAACCATATATTCCCAGCACCAGTCTGGGCTTTGCGCTCAAAGAGGACGCAGCAATTACACTCCCTGAGCCAAAAAGAAAAAAAACCAAACCCCTACAGCTCACCTGTAGGCTGGGCACAGACACAACATGAGCAAACCTGGTTACAGGACACGCGAAGGTCTAGGAGCGTGTGTCCCTGGCTCGGCACAGTCCCCCCACACTCCTGCGTCACAGCTCCAAGTACTCACTGAGAGGAGACGCCACGTCACGGGCCGGACCTCTCTGGGCACACCAGGCCAGCTGCATTTCCTCAGCTCATCTGCAAACGGACAGTGGTGGCAAGGGATTAGATCCTAGGCACGTCCAGGCACCACTACACCTAGAAGGAGAGGAAAGCCCAGTCTGCTCCTGCAGGCTCTGGAGATGCTGAGCCTCCAGAAGGCTCCATATTTGCACGACTGGGGATGCGGGGCTGCAGCAAGGGGGGTAGAGACGTCTTCAGCTCAGCCTGGGCACAGGACTGGTGGCTGCAGGGGCTCCAGGCCTCCGAAGCCTCAGTTCTCATGCAGAGCCCAACAGCGCCCAGCGATCACAACCATCGTTTGCGAGATGGAGAAAGACTGGGAACGGACAGGCTGGTGGAGGGACATAACCATCTGCCAACAGAGCAGCCTGTGCAGCCATCCCACCTGGAGCAACTGCAGGTAGTCCTTTTATCCACCTTGGAGCAGACCCAACGGCAACCTGAAGCGGGCAGCAGGCCCCCCCTCTGCCTTCCCCTTCCCACCCACAGGCACCCCCATTTTGCCACACTCACCCAGGTCCGTGTTGTGGCTGGAAAGGAGCTGCCGAAACTTCTCCAGGCGGGTTTTCTCCCTCACCGTCATGGGGGGAGCACCCGAAGCGTTTTGGTCAGAGATTCGGGCAACGAGCGGAATGACAGGCCGAAGGGGAAGGGACTGCTGCTTCTGAAGAGGGGTCCGCACGCAGGCCTCCTCTGCAGGGAGCAGATGCTGCAGTGAGGCAGTGAAGGAGACCACAGCTCTCCAGGCCGCGGTCAGAGACCTGCCGCCACAGATTTCACCCCTCTCTGCCCCAGCCCCAGCAAACAGAGCATCGCCGGCCCACCCTGAGGGCTCAGCTGATCACAGGCATCGGTCGTGGCTCTTCCATCACTTCCCCGTTTCTCCGTCCCTTCCTTCCTCCTGCATGCAGGCACCTGGCTGCCAGCAGATCAGACCTCTCCCTTCATATGGGAAGCCACGAGCAGCAGGATACAGGAGACAAAGCAGAAGGAGCCCGTGAGAATCCCAGAGGAACTGACCTTCAGACGTGCCCTGCTCGTCTCTGATCGAAATAGTGATCAAGCTAATTGCTGGCACAGAGAGAGGAGGCGACGGGCTGCCAATGCCACCTGCTGGGTCACTTCCACAGCACAGGCAGCTGCCTGCTCGGGCACGGCAGAGTGAGCAGGGGCTGATGCTGCCCAGTTCCCTGCCCACGCTGGACTGAGCTGGGCTCTGCAGGGCCTCACCCAGACCTTTACTAAGAGCAGCACGCTGGCCTACAGAGGAAGGAGCAGGCGAGCAATCCCAATCAAGAGCTTCATGTATCTCCAAAGTCCCTTAGCACTCAGAACTCGGGATCCTCTGGGACAGACGTGCCTGCATGCGGGATACTGAGCCACAGAGGAGACCGAAGCATTAAGGCCAGGACTCCAAAAACGGCTCCTTGGAGTGCGGGATGCTACAAAGAGGTGACAGCCTCTGTCGGGCTTACGGGCTGTGCCATAGCCTCTTGCCCGCAACGTGCGAGCAGCTGAGTTCAGCAGTCAACCCGGAGAGCACCGGAGCGGGAGGCTGCTCCCGAAGACTGCTCTTACCAGACGTCCTGGAGAGCTGGGCCTCGCTGCTGGACTTGATGACCTTGCAGTTGGTGGGCATGTCGCTGAGAGCGGCCTGGGCCCGCTCAGGCTTCACCCGCAGCTTGCTGTGGTTCTCCAGAACCTGGGCTGCCGTGGCCTTGGCCACTTTAGAGTTCAGAGTTTGCAAAGAAGAAGAGGAGGAAGAGAAGTCCTCATCTTCATCATCACCGATGTCCCAGGCATCACTGGTGTTGCGGGCAAACTCGTGAAAGCTGGAGGCCTTCTTGCTTTTCATGGGCAGCGCGTGGGCCTTGGAGCGGTCCTTGATGAAGCTGCAAGCCAGAGAGAAACAGTGTCAGAGCAATGCTGTCAGCCAAGTCCATTTCCTTCCCCTCCCTCCGTCCTCACTCCAATCAGCCGGTCCCTTTCTCCAGTTTCCCTGTTCCTCCTCCCAAACCCAAGGAATTCCTTAAGCCTCTCCAGGCTGCCGGGAGGCAGAGCCCCAGCTGGTACGAGGCAGGGCAGGGAGGTCACAGTGCCAGCAGACAGCTGGGAGGTGCCAGCTCAGAAGGGCAATGGGGAGAGACTTACAACTCCTCCAGCTCTGCCTCCCCCCACCCTAGACAAAACTGGTAGATCAACACCCAAAAAGAGCCTTGCGACCTGGGGAGAGGCATGTCAGAGGTCAGACGGAGCCGGTCCGCGCTCCTGGACACTCCCAACACAGCTGCGATGGCTCCCAGCAGACAGACCAGCCTGGTTCTTTTCTCAGGCACAGGAGGAGCCTTCGCATTTACCCTTAAGCCCCAGGAGTCAAAGTCCACCACCTGAAGCGTCACAGAACAGGGGAACCTTCACACTACGCAGCACAAGATAGAGACAAGGAGCAGACCAGATGCTGGTCAGCTTTACCTCCCCTTCCCTTAATTCTTCCGTCTCCAAAGGGAAGCAGAGGGCTCAGACGCCACTGCTAAAAAGCACGCCTGTCTCCTTTGATGTGGCTGGTATGATATGGATTTCTGGCCATAAAGGGCGCTGGCAGATAAGCTTTCCCTGCCAGCTTTTGCAGAGCTCAAGACAGCACCGCATGCCCCTGCTGCCCTTCTCCGCTGGAACATCACAGTGCCAGAGGATGCTGGAGACCTCACCTACTGCAGGACTGAGCAAAAACCTGCAAAGCCTCGGGGCCAGAGTCTCTGGACGATAAACACTTACTTTTTGGTGAGCCGGGGATCCAGTGGAGGATGCTGTGCTCCATAGACAGGCTGAATGCTGCAGGAAGAGGATAGGGAAAAAACAAACAAAAAAAATAACAGAATGCAAAAAGCCATAGAGCACCCAGGAATAATCCCCTCGGCCTAGACTGGGGTCACACTTCTTTCCTGCCATCAGAAGCTGAACACAGACCAAAAGCAACTTCAATGACCTTCTGTCTTCAAAGTCTTAGATCCAAAGTGCCACATTCAGATGAAGATTTGTTTTTTTGCAGCAGCAAAGAGAAGCCTTGTTTAAACTCTTAGGCTCTCTCCAGCCTGAGCTGGGATTTGAGATATGCTCTTTTCTGCACCACCGATTCACCCCGAGTGACCACGTCTCGGTCCCCCTGCCTTCTACACTGATGTCCATTCTCTTCTAAATCCAGGGGATTTCCAGATTTGGGAATCCACACTTCCGAGCCCGTGGGACAGGGAAGGACTCTAGCCAGCAACACTGGGGCTCCTCCGCAACGCACCTGAGGCTTTGAACCCCATGCCAGCTCTCAGGCTTGTAGCCAACGCCACGGCAAAGCAGCCTCTGATACGGTACATGGTTTGTCTCGGGTCCAAATCCCAGCTTAATCAACTGCTTCCTCTAGGGCCTGAAACGAGCCACCGCGGCCCAGGCCTTCGGCTCCCCTCCCTGTGAGCGGCACAGGCAGCCCGAGGGCTGCAGGCACTCCTTGGGGAGCATCATCTTGGAAAGAAGCTACCAGACAAGAGCTCATCACTAGTCTTACAGTCTCTGGAAGTGAGGGAGCCTGAGTTATTACCTCCATTTGGGTAACTACTCACAGCCATCCCACCCTGAAAAACCACCTCTGGAAAACAAGTCCCCCCCCATCCCCTGGTACGCAGCACGGTCCCGCATCCTGCAGCGGAGACAAGAGCCCATTCAGAGCTGGCACACAAGGGACAGGCTCCTCTTGGGTCAACAGAGCTGGCCTGGTTTCCAGGAGTTGCAGATGGTGCCAGGCAGTAAAACGAGCAGAGCCAGCCGTGTAGGAGGGGGACAGCAGCCTGGCACAGCTGGAAAGCGCTCTGGGAACCAGTTGATGCTGGTGAGGCGGCAGCAACAGGCCCAGCTGGCAGAGAGAGACGCGGAGATCCAGGGCAGAGGCTGGAAACAACCACAGCACAGAGAGATCCCGGTGGGGAAGCCCAGCGAGGGGTGGGCTCGCTGCTGCAGCGGCGTCCCTCGTGGCTGGGAGCGCTGAAAAGGCTCACTGTGTTTACCCACCAGCGATCAAGCCCAGGAAAGAGTTTGCTGACTAATTAGCATCTAGGAGTCAGGACAGCTAGTAAGCAGAGGCACCCCCGTGGGTGGGCATAGCAAAGCAGATTATCAGGAGTAAGAAAAACAAGCCCTCCAGATCAGCGCTGCTTCCCAATGACTCATGGCAGCTCCTCGCAGAAGAGGAGCCGGCAGAGCCTCTCCGATGCCCAGCACCAGGCTCACGTCGTCTCGTGACGGCAGTCAGCGCCGCTCCTCCCTGCGCGGGGATCCACACGGGCGATGGCTTTGATTCACGTGCGAAGGTCTGAGCTTTACGAGCCGAACCAGTGATGTGTGTTAGAGACAGAGCAGGGGATGTGGCAGCCAGCTCTGGGTGAGGAAACCCTTTCCTGGGGCTCTGAAGCAATCAGACGATGCCTTCACTGGCTAACGGCCGATACAACGGCAGAGGGTCCCACCTCCCCAGCAGCTCTCTGTAAAGAATTTGAACCCAGGCTGCCCCAGACAGAGCATCTGGAGCTGATCTAATTGCCCAGCTCATCAGCCTGTGCTCCCACACAAGCGGCTGAAGACGACAGTCTGGTTTCCAGCAGGGCTGAACACCACCACCCCGCATCGGCGAGCCTGAACTGCTGCTTGAAGCGGGTTCTCCCTGCATTTGTCCCATCTTTGCCGATTCTCTGCTCCACCCGCCCGTGCAGAAGGTGCAGCGGGCTGGACAGGAGGAGCGCAAACGCTCCGAGGTGTGCAACCGCGGACTTCCAAGATACACGAGCACACGCACAACTGCCAGGTGGCAAGTCTGTGCCGTCGTTCTGTGGTACCCTCGATGTCCGATCCCGCTCCTTCAGCTCACATCCCAGCACATCCCACAGCCCCACACAAAGGGGCATTACCACGTCCTACTTTTACAGCTGAGAGAACTGAGGCAAGGGAGCGATACCACCAAGTGATGCTCAGTAACTTCACTCACTCACTCGTGTCTGCTTTTCCCTGATGCAGCTTGGTGAGACGAATCTGCTGTCCCCAAGCTTAACTCCCCGCGTGAATCTGTCTTTGCCTGACGTCACATGGACAGAAAGCTCAGGGCAGGCACTACCTCTCAGCAAACACACCACTGAGCCAGGAGCTGGGACCGCAGCTGATTCTGTGCTCCTAAACTGACCAGACAAGTCCCCTGTCCTGCCTCAGTTTAAGCTCTTTGGGGCCGGGATTTCTTGTAACCCGTAGATTCTGCGTCTGGTCCAACGGCTGTGGTACCTGCGTTACACCGCTCACGAGGAGAGAGACCATTGTAGGGTGCGAGTTAGTGACACTCTAGCAGAAATCATACCCATGAAACCTCAGTGCCACTTCGGACACAGAACATATTTATTCCTGGCAGATTCTGTTTCTCCCCTTTTACAACAGCACGTAAATACCCTCTGCGGAGCCTGGCTGCCCATCTCTCTAAAGCGCAGGAAACAAACAGCCCACCATGGCACGGGATAACACACTAGACCAACTCGCCAACGCATCCCCAGAAAATCACTGGGGCAAGAATTCCCAATGCGAAAACCACAGCGCAGTACTGGAAACACAAAACAACATTTGCTCGTTCTGCCACCCTAAATCTACGGGGGAAAAGACACCAGCTAAGAGCTAATAAAACTCGGTGACCAAATGCATGAAGTGGCACGGAAAAGGAAGCGAACATGGCCTCCAAATCTCCACAAAGCTCCCCTCTGCCAGCTTGTCAGGGCAAAGCAAGGAGAGAGCCAAGAATCTGTACAGGAAGATCTCTCAAAGCTCAAACAAAAAAGAAAGGGAGCCTCACGTCTAGCGGCCATGGACGCAGCACGTCCCACCTCCACCTTTCGTGGCTGCATTGCCCAACAACTGCCGGTAACCGTCCCTGGAAAGGCCCGGCACGCCAGGTATTCGGAGGTGGTAACCCGGCTCCTGGAGAGCAGGACATCTGCCAAGCAGCCAGGCAGCAGCAGCGGAGAGCACTGCCAAAAACTTGACGTTGGAGCGTGTTGTCTAGGCAGGATCGGCTGCCTCCCAGACTGGTTCACCTGGTTTGAGCTTTCCAAGCCGGAGCTGGAAGGCACCCGCTGCAGCAGAGAGATGCTGTCTAACATCACGAGCTGGAAGCGCGGCTGTGACCTCCAGGTAAGGGATGGGAAGCAGTCGGGAGACAAAAATGACCCAGGGAGAGCACAGCATTTTCTTCCCCACGAGCAGAAGAGGAGGAATGCATAGTGCTCACCGCTTTCCTTTTGGCTTGGCACAGACCAGGATCGTCCCACCAACCTGAGGGAGCCAGCGCAGCAACAAAGACCGAGCAAAAGCGCATTAGAAAGCGAGATTGAACTGGCCGAGCAGGATTTAACGCCAGCGAAGCGTTTCAGGCTGCATCCGCACACGGGAGGGGAAGAGGCAGGGTTCACATCAGACAGACGAGCGCAGACGTGAGGACAATCAGATGGGAACAGCACCTGTGACAGCCCCCCCGAGGGATGGGTGCCCTCTCCCCACGGGTGCCTTGCTCCCGCGGCCTCGCAGGGAGCATCTCCTTCGTCACCACCAGCCTCCTCTTCCCAAACACCACCCGAATCAGACCTTCCGCTTCTTCCTCCCACCCCTGGGTGCCTCGACAGGCATGGAGACAGAGACCGAAGCCGGAGAGGTGCCCGCAGAGACCCCCCCCGCAGCCCCTCATGTCGGGGGGGGGGGGGGGGGAAACACCCAAAGTAGGGGAGGACAACGGGGGGGACACACAGGCGTTGGTGGGGGCACCTGCGTGGGACAGAGCTGCTGCCACCCACGGCGACACCTCCGAGGGCTTCGGGAGGGGAAGGGGGGGAGGAGGAAAGGCCACCCCAGGCGACCCTTCACGGCCCAGACCCCCTCCCACGGGGCAGGGGGTGCGCAGGGGGGGTCCCCACAGCCCCCGCACGGCCTGCCCTGCCGCACAGGCCGAGGGTCAAGCCTGGCGCTGCGCTCGTCCCTCACACAAGGAGGGTGGGGTGTTCCTCCAGCAACTTCCCCGCCCCACAGCCGGGGGTGCCTCCCTCCCCCCCCCCAGCCGGGGGTGCCCCCAGCGCCCCCCCTGCCCCACAGCCAGGGTGGGCGCCCCTGACAGCCCTTTCCCAAGGCAGAGGGGCTGCTCCAGCCCCACAGCCGGGCAGGACTGCGGCCCCGGCCTCCCGTCCCCGGGGCGGTTGAGGCGGGGGGGCGCGACCGGTACCGGCGGGGCCCGCGCTCACCTGCCCGGCAGCTTGGCGCTCCGCTTCCAGAACTGCCTACCGCTCTCGGCCGCCATGGCGGAGGGAAGGGGCGGGCCCGGCCGGCCAGCCAGCGAGCGAGAGGGCCCACCGGCCGGCCGGCCCCGCGGCGCGGCGGCGGAGCGGCGAAGGAAGACGGCGGCCCCCCCGCAGGTCGCCTCACCGCCGCCCGCCCACAGCCCCCGGCGGCGCCATCTTGGGTGCGGGCAAGGAGTGCGCCGCCATTGGCCGCTTCAGGAGAGGCGTTGAGGATCGACCAATGGCGAGCTGGAGGAGAGAGTGATGTTCGAGAAGAGGCGGGGTTTGCAGGGCTGGAGGCGGGGTTCTGTGAGGCGGGAGAGACCATCTTGGGGGGGGTGAGAAGGGGGTAAACCACCCCGCCCCGGACGCTGGGAGGGTTGAGCGAAGCACTAATACTGAGGGGCATGGATCAGAAGGCGGAGGCGGCGGTGCCTGCATGGGCCGAGGGACAGGGGGGACCCTGCAGAGGGGAGGGCTAATCACCACCCTACACAAGGGGAGAGACCGTTCACCCTGCAGGGGGGCGGAAGGGACACGCCCAGCAAACACCTGGGCGAAACCATCGGGAGAGGGCGGCGGGGGCAACCAACCAGGGGGGCGCGGGGAGGGAAGTCAGTGGGCAGAGCCATGCGTGGGGTGGGGGGCAGACAGAGGGAGGGGTGACAGGGCTCGGCTGGGTCCCCGTGGCACCCCGGGGTGTCCCCGCTGGCACCCGCGGCTGTCATCGTCCCCTCAAGTACTCGGGGCCATTTGGCGCCATTTCCAGCCCCTGGCCGGCCCCGGCGCTGGCGCGTCCCCTCACAACTGGGGTGAGGGAGGAGCCGCCATTACGGGGCGAGCCGTGAGGCGCAGGTGGTCAGCCCCTGACTAAACTGAGGAAAAAAAAACCCCACAGATGTCAACCCCCCCCCCCCCCCAGACCTCGCGGGTGAGGCGGGACCGCCGCGGGCGCTGCCGTCCCTCGCACGCCCTGAGGAGAAGCCCCGCTGCGGGGGTGGCCGGCAGCCGCCGGGCCTCGATGGCGCCGGGCTGGCCGAGTGGGACAGGCCCCGCTGTCACCGGCGTCGTGGGGACACGGGGACCTGCTGCTGCCGGGGGAAGCGTGCGATGGCCCCTGGTGACTTCGCAGCCGCCTCTGACACGGTCGGGTGGCCGGCGTGGCCATGGCCCGTGAGCCCGTGCCTGACGCGGTGCCTCAGTTTCCCCATTTGCAAAGGGCAGGGCAATGGCAGGAGGGGAGCTGGGCGTCCCTCGGGGCATCTCGGGCACTGGGGACATGGGAAAAGGGACAGCTGTCACCCCCCAGCTCAGCCCTGGCCACGCAGGGCTCTGGCCGGCCCCTCAGCGCTGGTGCCTGGCTTGGCGGGCGGATGGCTCCCGCTGAGGGATCGGGGAGAGGCTCGCAGAGCCCGTCGGGAGGGCCGGGAGCCCTCGAAAAAGGGAAGGAAAATGTCAAAAGCAGGCTCATGGCTGCAAAAAGAGCGTGTCTGGGGGGACGGGGCTGACGGCAGAGGGTGGCACCGGCTCGTCCCTGGCGCCCGGCCTGGCCCCGGGTGCTCTGCCCTGACCCGACCTGTGGCTGCTCCTTCCCTCTGCATCACCCGCTCCCGAGGGACAGGGAGGTACTTCGGGGGGCACAGCGAGCCCAGGACCGTGGCAGCGAGCCCAGGATATCCAGAGCAAGCCCAAGATCTCCACAGTGAGCCCAGGATCTCTAGAGCAAGCTCAGGACCTCCAGAGCAAGCCCACAATCTCTAGCAGTGAGCCCAGGATCTCCAGAGCAAGCCCAAGATCTCCAGAGCTAGCCCAGGATCTCCAGAGCAAGCCCAAGATCTCTGGCAACGAGCCCAGGATGTCCAGAGCAACCTCAGGATCTCGAACAGCAAGCCCAGGATCTCCAGAGCAAGCCCATGATCTCCAGTGAGCCCAGGATCTCCGGCAGCGAGCCCAGGATTTCCAGAGTGAGCCCAGGATCTCCAGAGCAAGTCGAGGATCTCCAGAGCGAGCCCACAATATCCAGAGCAAGCTCAGCATCTCCAGAGCAAGTTGAGGATCTCCAGAGCGAGCCCACAATATCCAGAGCAAGCTCAGGATCTCCACAGCGAGCCCAGGATCTCCAGACCAAGCCCAGGAACTCCAGCAGTGAGTCCAGGATCTCCAGATCAAGCCCAGGATCTCTGGCAACTTTCGATTCTGACCGAGAAAGACTCCATCACATCAAGTACTTTGTTTTTATTTAAAACCGCATTAAAAAAATAAGATTTCTGAATTCCCCTGTACAACATTAACAAAAACAAAACCCCGCCGGCTACGCAGTTGGTGACATGTAAAGACTCGACAGCGCGGACAGCCCGGGCCGGCTCCCCCTCTCCAGCCCCGAACAAGACACCCGTGAGGAAAACCAAAACTCAGCTGCGAACGGACCTGCCCGTGGCAAGGAAACCCCAGTGCCCAGAACAGCTGGGAGCAGGCAGGCGCTCCACACCTCCGCCAGACACCCGCCAGAAACACCGCGGGCCCAGGGATGGACACAGGACAGACACGGAGGGAAGACCCGAACGGAAAACCGGGGGAACGGCAGCTGTAGCAGCAAGGCGTGGGTTGGAAACCCACCGCAATTATAAATATATAAATAAGTTATCCTACCGGCTAGAACTCCTTCTTTAAAAAAAACCAACCAAACAAAGACAAATTCATGAAAATAAATTAAACGCCAGAAACTGGAGAAGAGAAACAATGTAAAATCTTATCACTATTAACAACTGGATATCAAACTTTGCTCCTATACAACTTTGTACACGTTTCTTGTTGTAGGTGACCCTGCTTCGGCAGGAGGGTTGGACAAGATGACCCACACAGGTCCCTTCCAACCCCTACTATTCTGTGATTCTGTGATTCTAGCTCTGTTGCTCTGCATTGTTTGTGCATTCGGGAGGGCAAAGAACCCCAGAAAATCCCCGCGAGATGGAGGCACAGGAGGCACAGGAGGCGAGCCATCGCCCGCGTGGCTCCCCAGCATCTTCTGACCGGGTTTTTTTGAAAAGCGAAAAGGAACGGTGTACCCAGGCGAGTCTTGGAAAAGCAGCAGTGCAGGAACGTTCAAGTATTTCCTCCAGCGCAGCCCAGATCGCAACTGAAGGCACTCGAGCACGGTGACAGCAGAGAAGAGACAGCCATTCGGCCGCGGTACCTGCTCTCCACCCCAACCAGTCCCCCCCCTGGCCCCACTGAAGCTTTTCTCGCAATAAGGTGTCCGATCCTCTCGCGGTCCCAAAATTCAGCAGGTCAGGAAGACACTTGGGAGCCTCCAAAAACAGAACCAAAACTCAAAAACGAAAAATTGACTGGCAAAACAGCAGATGAGACAGGGTCATTCAGACGGAGTCCAGGACAGCTGGGTTGGATGGTGGCCACCAGGCCTCCAGCCCAGCTCCAGCACAAGATGTGCATGTTTCCATCTGATGATCCCTGCTCAGTGCTACGCTCACGAGCAAGAAAAGCTGGCATTCTTTGCTTCTTAGGGCCAGGAGCTGTGTGGGGTTGTTACTTGCCAGGCTCCTGGATCACACTGTGCAGGTGGATCTCCGATGACTCCTTGGAATGGTGACTGCCTAGCAGCCAAGGATGGTGCAAGATGTCTTCCAGATTTGGCCTGTCCGAGGGGCACACGGACAAACACCATTTGATGAGATGCTTGCACTCTGGGGAGAGAAACCAGAAACAGCCGGTCAGCCAGAGAAGGCTCTTGTCCACCTTGTGCCACCGTCCACGCTGCCCAGGCCATACTGAGCGTGCTCAGAGCTGCACCCAAACCTCCCACGTGATTATCCATTTTGGAGGAGAGCAAGATGGCAAGACATGTGCCACCTTGTCCAATTAATCATGGGAGATGAACCTCCTCTTGGGCCATCTCCTCCAACCATGGAAGATGAACCTCCTCCTGGGCCATCTCCTCCAACCATGGAAGATGAACCTCCTCCTGGGCCATCTCCTCCAACCATGGAAGATGAACCTCCTCCTGGGCCATCTCCTCTAACCATGCTTCTGAAGATCAACCTCCTCCTGGGCCATCTCCTCCAACCATGGAAGATGAACCTCCTCCTGGGCCATCTCCTCCAACCATGGAAGATGAACCTGCTCCTGGGCCATCTCCTCCAACCATGGAAGATGAACCTCCTCCTGGGCCATCTCCTCCAACCATGGAAGATCAACCTCCTCCTGGGCCATCTCCTCCAACCATGGAAGATCAACCTCCTCCTGGGCCATCTTCTCTAACCATGCTTCCGAAGATCAATCTCCTCCTGGGCCATCTCCTCCAACCATGGAAGATCAACCTCTTCCATAGCCATAAAAGTGGGACGCTCATGTGCCTGGTGCCATCTCCCAAAACCCGCGATCCCGCCCCTCGCCATGGAGCTGGGTACCCACCTCGAGAAACCCTCCGCCGGAAGCAGAACTTCCCCCGGGCGATGTCGGTTTTGTGCTTGAAGGGGATGTCCCCGCAGACCATGTTGTAGAGCAGCACGCCCAGGGACCAGATGGTGGCCGTGCGCCCGTGGTAGCGGTGGTAGCGCACCCACTCCGGCGGGCTGTACACCCGCGTTCCTGCGGGATACAGGCGGAGCTCGTCAGGCGGACGCTGCCGGCTCCCGGCCCGAGCATCCTCACCCCCGGGGATGCGGGGTGACGGGGACACGGGGGACACCCGCTGTCACCACGTGGCTCTTGTTTACAATCTTTGGGTTGTAAAAAGCAGCCGCCGGTGCCGGAAGAGGGCAGCACGCGCCCGGGGAAGGCCCGACCGTTACGGGGAGGGGGAAAAAACCCCAAAGCACCCCACGGGTGGGGAAAAACCACGCCTTGCCCCTCCCCACCCCCCCGGCCGTGGCCAAAAAATAAAAGAAAAATAAACCAAGGCAATCAAGGGGAGCGGAGCAGCCCAAGCCCTTCCGTGGCTGCAGAGCGAGCTGGGCTTTGCAGCCCCCCCCGGGGGGTTGTTCTGCTGGGTGGGCTTCCCCCGCCCCAGCGCGGGGCAGGGTGGGGGGCCGAGGCTGGTGGCAGGGCCGGGAGCTGGCTCCTGTTTCACAGCATCCACCCCGGGCCAAAACGCAGCTCGGCAGCCGCCTGAATAATTAAAATTTCTTCTTCCCCCCCCAGCAAATGGTGCCCGGGCAGGCTGGGCTGTGCAGTGCCCGGTACCGGCAGCACCCTCCCGGCTGTGGGCTCACCTTCAAATTCGGTGTAGACGGTGTCCTTGAGGAAGGTGCCGCAACCGAAGTCGATGAGCTTGACCTCGCCGGTGGCCAGGTTGACGATGATGTTCTCACCCTTGATGTCGCGGTGCAGGACGCCGCAGTTGTTGCAGTGTCGCATGGCCTCCAGCACCTGACGGAAAAGCTCCCGAGCCAGATCCTCGGGCAGGAACCCTCGTTCTGTGATCAAGTCGTAGAGGTCCTGCGACGGCTCCGGACGCTCCAGCACCAGCACGTAGCCATCGGGCACCTCGTACCAGTCGAGGAGCTGGATGACGCCGCGGAACCCGGAGCCCACCTGCTTCAGCAGCACAATCTCCAACGGCACACGGGTGCCACAGGGCTGCCGGGGGGAACCACAACGCCGTCAGCGGGGCTGATGCTGCGCCGGTGGTCCGGTACCCCCTGCCTGGGATGCTCTGGTGCCCCCCTGCCTGGCCCCAAACGGTCCTGGCATCCCCCTGCCCCCGGGAAGCTCTAGTGCCCACCCAGCCCCAACGGTCCTGGCATCCCCCTGCCCTAGGCATGCTCCATGCCCCCTCCTGACCCGGGGATGCTCCGGTGCCCCCTGCCCGCCCGGCCCCAACGGTCCTGGCATCCCCCGGTGACCCCTCCCCTGCCCGCCCCCGACGATCCTGGCATCTCCCGGCCCCGGGGATGCTCCGCGTCCCCCGCTTCCCCCCCTCCCGGGCCCCGGCCTGTCCCCCCCTGCTGACGCCCCGCTGCCCCCCCCTCACTCACCAGTTCGCCCCACCGGCTGATGCTCTCCCGGGGCACGCGTTTGATGGCCACCTGCAAGCCAAGGGCAGCGCCGGGCTGAGCACGCCGCCCGCCCCGCCGCCTCTCCCCCTTCCTCCTCCCTCCTCCTCCTCCTCCTCGCCGCCGCCGTCCCCGCCACTTACCGGGCTGCCGTCGGAGAGCCGGATACCCGCGTACACGGTGCCGAACCCGCCGTATCCCAGCAGCGAGCCCACCCGGTACAGGGGCTCCATCGGCTCCTCCTCTTGCCCTGCGGGCGAGGCGACCGTCAGCGCTCCGCCGGGGACCCAACCGCCCCCCAGCCGTCCCCGGAGGGCGGCACCGCCCGCTTCTCTCTTACCGGGCTGCCGCTTCTCGCCGCCGAGCTCCCCGCCGCTCCCGGGACGCAGACGAGCCAGCGAGGTGATTTTCGACACCAGCATCCTCACTGCCTTTCCCAATTTCGAAACCGCTCCCAGCGCCTTCCGCACCCCTCCGCCTACCGGTAACCCGGTCCCGGCGGGCGCGGGACAGCGCCGGGGGCGGAGAGCGGCGGCGGCGAGGCGGCTGCCGGGCGCGGTGCCGCGCTTCCGGAGGGCTCGGCGGGGCCCGGCCGGCGCCGGCTGGCGCGGGGCCCGGGGGCGGGCCGCCCGCGGGCGGAAGGCGGTGCCGCCATAGCAGGCCCAGCAGCGGCGGCCCGCCCAGCGCCGCCTGAGCCAATAGGGGCAGCGGCGGGCGGAGGCGTGGCCGCGGCGGAGGGCGGCCGGGCGGGACGGAGGAGGCGCCGAGGGCGCGGAGGAGTCGGCGGGCGCCGTCCCGGCGGCTTCGGGGGGCAGCGGGAGGCGGGCGAAGGGGTCCGGCGGGCCGTGGGGAGCGGCTGCGCGGCGAGCGTCCGTCCGTCCGCGGCCGCGTTCCGCACTGGAGTCCCGCCGCGTCCCGCGGTTGCCACGGGTTGCGGTAGAACGCGGGATTGTGCGTTAAGCGCGCGGGTATAACGCGCGATTGTGCGTTAAGCGCGCGGGTGCGGGTCGGGGGGTGAGGGGAGCGTAGCCCACCCGAAGGGCGCTGTGGGGTCGCGCGGGGCTCGGCGCGAGGATGTGGCCGCTGCGGGAGCGGGCGGGCCGGGGTCGGGGCCGGGGCCATATATATATATATATATATATAAATATAATGAATATGTGTATTGTGATTGTGTTTCACCTGAAATGCCAGGGTGTGTGGCGCGCACGCTGGGAGGAGAGATGAAGTGATTTGCGGTAACCCTGTTTGTCACACCTTGTAGCCCACAGCTCTTTAAAACCCTGGGTGGCAGGAGCGGCACTTCCCCCCTGGATGTCTCCCTGCTGGGACCAGCTCCTTCCTGGGAACTTTCCCAGTCAAACACAGCATCTCCTGTCCAGGAAGGCAGCGATCTCCCTCCAGCTGGGTACCTCAAAATGCTCTATTTTTGCCAGCTTTGAAATTTCCTTTCTCCGTCTCTGCTTTGGGATGGGAAAAGGAACTGAATCTTGAAATACCAATACTGATGCCGTGAAAAGCCGGAGCTGCAGACTCCATAGTCAGAGGGCTACGAAGCAGCGATTCCTTCTTGCGGCGCCGGGCACACAGGGGATCTCTCCTCCCAGCGTGCGCGCCACACACCCTGGCATTTCAGGTGAAACACAATCACAATACACATATTCATTATATTTCCGAGAAATGCTTAGCATATTCATGACTTTTCTAAGAATGAATTAGCGTATGTTAATATCTTTCAGGCATGTCTGTTAGCATCCTCAGGTGGTCTTGGGGGTCTCAAGATGAAGGCTCATACTCCTCATCGCAGTGCCCGCTGGCTGACCTTTGTTTCTGCACAGACTCCGTTCTAAGACCACGTCTCCCGCGTCCTTCCCAGTTGTTTTGCTCCGGTCTTGTTGCCCTCTCGGTGCCTCTTTCTCTCTGCAGCTTGGTACCTCTGCCCTGCCAAGGCTGAGCTGTCTGGGGTAGAGTTACTGACGGGCGTCTTTATCTTAAAGCTCTCCTGTCTGCTCAGAACAGCAAGGATCCAGTTTAGTTTAATGACAGTCACTCTGGGAAGTGGAAATTTTACATTTACAGGTATCAATACCAATACTGATAAAGTGCGGGACGGGGCCCGGGGGATGCCGGGAGCCCCGGGAAGCTGCCAGATTGCGGGAGAAACACCAACAAAGTGCGGGACGGGCCAACAAACCCGGCGTTTTGTTTCAGACCGGGAGGCGGAGGGGCTGGGGGGCTGGGGCAGACGCCCGCCATGGCCCCGGCCCCGACCCGCCCGCTCCCGCAGCGGCCACATCCTCGCGCCGAGCCCCGCGCGACCCCACAGCGCACTTCGGGTGGGCTACGCTCCCCTCACCCCCCGACCCGCACCCGCGCGCTTAACGCACAATCGCGCGTTATACCCGCGCGCTTAACGCACAATCCCGCGTTCTACCGCAACCCGTGGCAACCGCGGGACGCGGCGGGACTCCAGTGCGGAACGCGGCCGCGGACGGACGGACGCTCGCCGCGCAGCCGCTCCCCACGGCCCGCCGGACCCCTTCGCCCGCCTCCCGCTGCCCCCCGAAGCCGCCGGGACGGCGCCCGCCGACTCCTCCGCGCCCTCGGCGCCTCCTCCGTCCCGCCCGGCCGCCCTCCGCCGCGGCCGCGCCTTCGCCCGCCGCTGCCCCTATTGGCTCAGGCGGCGCTGGGCGGGCCGCCGCTGCTGGGCCTGCTATGGCGGCACCGCCTTCCGCCCGCGGGCGGCCCGCCCCCGGGCCCCGCGCCAGCCGGCGCCGGCCGGGCCCCGCCGAGCCCTCCGGAAGCGCGGCACCGCGCCCGGCAGCCGCCTCGCCGCCGCCGCTCTCCGCCCCCGGCGCTGTCCCGCGCCCGCCGGGGCCGGGTTACCGGTAGGCGGAGGGGCTCGGCGGAAGCCGGCAGCGGTTGCGAAACCGGGCGAGGGAGTCGGGACGCTGCCTGCTAACACCACCCCGTCGGCTCGTCCGCGTCGCGGGAGAGGCGGGGAGCTCGGCCGCCGGAAGCGGCAGCCCGGTAAGAGAGAAGCGGGCGGGTGCCGCCCTCCGGGGACGGCTGGGGGGCGGTTGGGGCCCCGGCGGAGCGCTGACGGCCGCCTCGCCCGCAGGGCAGGAGAAGGAGCCGCTGGAGCGCCTGTACCGGGTGGGCTCGCTGCTGGGATACGGCGGGTTCGGCACCGTGTACGCGGGTATCCGGCTCTCCGACGGCAGCCCGGTAAGTGGCGGGGACGGCGGCGGCGAGGAGGAGGAGGAGGAGGGAGGAGGGAGGAGGAAGGGGGAGAGGCGGCGGGGCGGGCGGCGTGCTCAGCCCGGCGCTGCCCTTGGCTTGCAGGTGGCCATCAAACGCGTGCCCCGGGAGAGCATCAGCCGGTGGGGCAAACTGGTGAGTGAGGGGGGGGCAGCGGGGCGTCAGCAGGGGGGGACAGGCCGGGGCCCGGGAGGGGGGGAAGCGGGGGACGCGGAGCATCCCCGGGGCAGGGGGATGCCAGGGTCGTCGGGGGCGGGCAGGGGAGGGGTCACCGGGGAATGCCAGGACCGTTGGGGCCGGGCGGGCAGGGAGCACCGGAGCATCCCCGGGTCGGGGGGGACACCCGAGCATGCCTAGGGCAGGGGGATGCCAGGACCGTTGGGGCCGGGCAGGGGGGCACCGGAGCATCCTTAGGGCAGGGGGATGCCAGGACCGTTGGGGCCAGGCAGGGGGGCACCGGAGCATCCCAGGCAGGGGGTACCGGACCACCGGCGCAGCATCAGCTCCGCTGACGGCGTTGTGGTTCCCCCCGGCAGCCCTGTGGCACCCGTGTGCCGTTGGAGATTGTGCTGCTGAAGCAGGTGGGCTCTGGGTTCCGCGGCGTCATCCAGCTCCTCGACTGGTACAAGGTGCCCGATGGCTACGTGCTGGTGCTGGAGCGTCCGGAGCCGTCGCAGGACCTCTACGACTTGATCACAGAACGAGGGTTCCTGCCCGAGGATCTGGCTCGGGAGCTTTTCCGTCAGGTGCTGGAGGCCGTGCGACACTGCAACAACTGCGGCGTCCTGCACCGCGACATCAAGGGTGAGAACATCATCGTCAACGTGGCCACCGGCGAGGTCAAGCTCATCGACTTCGGTTGCGGCACCTTCCTCAAGGACACCGTCTACACCGAATTTGAAGGTGAGCCCACAGCCGGGAGGGTGCTGCCGGTACCGGGCACTGCACGGCCCAGCCTGCCCGGGCACCATTTGCTGGGGGGGGAAGAAGATATTTTAATTATTCAGGCGGCTGCCGAGCTGCGTTTTGGCCCGGGGTGGATGCTGTGAAACAGGAGCCAGCTCCCGGCCCTGCCACCAGCCTCGGCCCCCCACCCTGCCCCGCGCTGGGGCGGGGGAAGCCCACCCAGCAGAACAACCCCCCGGGGGGGGCTGCAAAGCCCAGCTCGCTCTGCAGCCACGGAAGGGCTTGGGCTGCTCCGCTCCCCTTGATTGCCTTGGCTTATTTTTCTTTTGTTTTTTGGCCAAGGCCGGGGGGGTGGGGAGGGGCAAGGCGTGGTTTTTCCCCACCCGTGGGGTGCTTTGGGGTTTTTTTCCCCCTCCCCGTAACGGTCGGGCCTTCCCCGGGCGCGTGCTGCCCTCTTCCGGCACCGGCAGCTGCTTTTTACAACCCAAAGTTTGTAAACAAGAGCCACGTGGTGACAGCGGGTGTCCCCCGTGTCCCCGTCACCCCGCATCCCCGGGGGTGAGGATGCTCGGGCCGGGAGCCGGCAGCGTCCGCCTGACGAGCTCCGCCTGTATCCCGCAGGAACGCCGGTGTACAGCCCGCCGGAGTGGGTGCGCTACCACCGCTACCACGGGCGCACGGCCACCATCTGGTCCCTGGGCGTGCTGCTCTACGACATGGTGTGCGGGGACATCCCCTTCAAGCACAAAACCGACATCGCCCGGGGGAAGTTCTCCTTCCGGCGGAGGGTTTCTCCAGGTGGGTACCCAGCTCCACGGCGAGGGGGGGGATCGCAGGTTTTGGGAGATGGCACCAGGCACATGAGCGTCCCGCTTTTATGGCTATGGAGGAGGTTGATCTTCCATGGTTGGAGGAGATGGCCCAGGAGGAGGTTGATCTTCCATGGTTGGAGGAGATGGCCCAGGAGGAGGTTGATCTTCCATGGTTGGAGGAGATGGCCCAGGAGGAGGTTGATCTTCCATGGTTGGAGGAGATGGCCCAGGAGGAGGTTCATCTTCCATGGTTAATTGGACAAGGTGGCACATGTCCTGCCATCTTGCTGTCCTCCAAAATGGATAATCACGTGGGAGGTTTGGGTGCAGCTCTGAGCACACTCAGTATGGCCTGGGCAGCGTGGACGGTGGCACAAGGTGGACAAGAGCCTTCTCTGGCTGACCGGCTGTTTATGGTTTCTCTCCCCAGAGTGCAAGCATCTCATCAAATGGTGTTTGTCCATGTGCCCCTCGGACAGGCCAACTCTGGAAGACATCTTGCACCATCCTTGGCTGCTAGGCAGTCACCGTTCCAAGGAGTCATCGGAGATCCACCTGCACAGTGTGATCCAGGAGCCTGGCAAGTAACAACCCCACACAGCTCCTGGCCCTAAGAAGCAAAGAATGCCAGCTTTTCTTGCTCGTGAGCGTAGCACTGAGCAGGGATCATCAGATGGAAACACGCACATCTTGTGCTGGAGCTGGGCTGGAGGCCTGGTGGCCACCATCCAACCCAGCTGTCCTGGACTCCGTCTGCATGACCCTGTCTCATCTGCTGTTTTGCCAGTCAATTTTTCTTTTTTGAGTTTTGGTTCTGTTTTTGGAGGCTCCCAAGTGTCTTCCTGACCTGCTGAATTTTGGGACCGCGAGAGGATCGGACACCTTATTGCGAGAAAAGCTTCAGTGGGGCCGGGGGGGGGACTGGTTGGGGTGGAGAGCAGGTACCGCGGCCGAATGACTGTCTCTTCTCCGCTGTCACCGTGCTCGAGTGCCTTCAGTTGCGATCTGGGCTGCGCTGGAGGAAATACTGGAACGTTCCTGCACTGCTGCTTTTCCAAGACTCGCCTGGGTACACCGTTCCTTTTCGCTTTTCAAAAAAACCCGGTCAGAAGATGTTGGGGAGCCAAGCGGGCGATGGCTCGCCTCCTGTGCCTCCTGTGCCTCCATCTCGCGGGGATTTTCTGGGGTTCTTTGCCCTCCCGAATGCACAAACAATGCAGAGCAACAGAGCTAGAATCACAGAATCACAGAATCACAGAATAGTAGGGGTTGGAAGGGACCTCTGTGGGTCATCTAGTCCAACCCTCCTGCCGAAGCAGGGTCACCTACAACAAGAAACGTGTACAAAGTTGTATAGGAGCAAAGTTTGATATCCAGTTGTTAATAGTGATAGGATTTTACATTGTTTCTCTTCTCCAGTTTCTGGCGTTTAATTAATTTTCATGAATTTGTCTTTGTTTGTTTAGTTTTTTTTACAGAAAGAGTTCTAGCCGGTAGGATAACTTATTTATATATTTATAATTATATTATTTATATTTATAATTGCGGTGGGTTTCCAACCCACGCCTTGCTGCTACAGCTGCCGATCCCCCGGTTTTCCGTTCGGGTCTTCCCTCCGTGTCTGTCCTGTGTCCATCCCCGGGCCCGCGGTGTTTCTGGTGGGTGTGTGGCGGAGGTGTGGAGCGCCTGCCTGCTCCCAGCTGTTCTGGGCACTGGGGTTTCCTTGCCACGGGCAGGTCCGTTCGCAGCTGAGTTTTGGTTTTCCTCACAGGTGTCTTGTTCGGGGGTGGAGAGGGGGAGCTGGCCCGGGCTGGCCAACTGCGTAGCCGGCGGGGGTTTGTTTTTTTGTTAATAATGTTGTACAGGGGAATTCAGAAATCTTATTTTTTTATGCGGTTTTAAATAAAAACAAACTACTTGATGTGATGGAGTCACTCCTTTCTTGCGGGGCGGGATGACGGATGCTGCGAGGGCGCTGGGTGCCGGTGACCGCACCGTGGCTGCCCCGGGGAAGCCCGGTGCGTCTCCAGCCGAAACTTAACCCCAAAGGTCCCACCAGCGGCGTTAACCAGGACCGGGCGGCCGAAAGCACCGCGGGGAAGGCTGGATCCGGCCCTTGGCGGGGTGTTTGCAGCGCCGACTGCTCCTGGGGGAGAGCAGAGGGGTGTGGAGCCCGTTGCCATTCATCCGCAGGCTGGTGCGCAGCGTGTGCTGGGGACGGCGAGGAAACAGAGATCAAAGCGACCTGACGAAACGCCGGATGTTGTCAGCCAAATTAGATTTTGGTAAGGCAGAGCCTGTTGCTCCGGCTCAGTTTGTGCGGAGCGGGTGTTGCGTGCCGGGTGCCGGTGGGTGAAGAAAGCCGCCGGCGGGCTGTCCCCACCTCCAGCTCGGCTGCGGCGAACGCGGAGCGAGAGGAAGTCGATCTTCGGATGACGAGAAGTCGGTCGCTATCAGTCAGCAGCGGTAACGCTTCGCTTGAGCTTTTACCCTCCAAACTGTCAAACTCCACTTTCCCAGCTCCGCGGCGCTTCGGCTTCAGGGGTGTTGGGTTTTGGGGTTTCTTTTTGCTTCGCATTTTTTTTAAATTGAGATTTTTTTTTTTAATTGTTTTTTTTAAAAAAAACCTAACTTAATGGGCTGAATTTTGAAGCTCTGTTCCTGCTCAGCCTCACGGGGCACCTGCTGCTGCGTGCACACGCAGGGCTGCGGGGCTGCTCCAAGGAAGGGGAGCCTCCCCGCCACGCCACCCGCCAGGAGCCCGAGCCCTCGGGCGGCCACCGTCCCCCCGGCCCCACCGAAACGCTGTCGCGGCCGTCCGGGCTGCGGGCTGAGCTCGGCCCACCCTTCCAAGGGTGCCGATCTGCCGACCGGACCCATCCCACAGGGCAGTCTGCTGCCTCCCTGGGGCCCGGGTTAGGGATGTTGCTCAGAAACTCCCTGGTCTGGTGCGGCCTTCTGATTATTACCCGCTCTTGGTAATGCGGGTTGGCGGGGACGAGATCGCAGAGAGAAGTCCCAAGGCCATCAAAAGGGACTCCAGGGCACTGGGGCGACTGGTCGAGGGATCGGGGGCGCAGGTGGTGTTTTCCTCCGTCCCTTCAGTGACAGGGAACAGCACGGAAAGGGGCAGGAACGCTCACCTGGTTAACAGGTGGCTCAGGGACTGGTGCCAGCGGTCAAATTTTGGCTTCTTTGGTCACGGGGAGGTGTACACAGCACCGGGCCTGCTGGCGGCAGGTGCATCGCAGCTGTCTCAAAGGGGAAAAAGGATTCTTGGCCACGAGCTGGCGGGGCTCATTGAGAGGGCTTTAAACCAGGTTCGAAGGGGGAAGGGGACATCGCCCTGCTCACTAGGGACGAGCCCAGGCTTGGCGTGCCAGGGTCAGGGGGGAGACTGACAGCCCAGCTCAAGTGTGTCTGTAGCAACGCACGTAGCATGGGCAATGAACAGGAGGAGCTGGAAGCCATTATACAGCAGGGCGGCTACGACTTGGTCGCCATCACAGAAACGTGGTGGGACAGCTCGCATGCCTGGCATGCTGTCATGGATGGCTACAGCCTCTTTAGGAAAGACAGGCCAACAAGGAGAGGTGGGGGAGTTGCTCTGTATGTGAGGGAGCAACTGGAATGCATTGAGCTTGGCCGGGGGGCAAATGAGGAACGATTTGAGAGCTTGTGGGTTAGAATTAAGGGACAGGCTCACACAAGTGACATTACAGTGGGTGTGTACTACAGGCCACCTGACCAGGAGGAGGAGGAGGTTGATGAGGCCTTCTATAGGCAGCTACAAGCAGCCTCACAATCACAGGCCCTGGTTCTCATGGGGGACTTCAACCACCCTGACATCAGCTGGGAGGACCGAACAGGCGCAATCCAGGAGGTTCCTACAGAGCATCGATGATAACTTTCTGATGCAAGTGGTGGAGGAACCAACAAGGAAAGGCGCTCTGCTGGACCTTGTATTAACAAACAAGGAGGGACTGGTGGAGGATGTGAAGGTCGGAGGTAGACTCGGCTGCAGTGACCATGAAATGGTCGAGTTCAGGATCCTGCGTGGAGGAAGCAGGGCGATAAGCAGGATCAAAACCTTGGACCTCAGGAGGGCTAAATTTGGCCTCTTCAAGGAGCTACTGGCAGAAATCCCGTGGGCCAGGGCTCTCGAAGGCAGGGGGTTCCAAGAGTGCTGGTCACTTTTTAAATGTCACTTCCCCCATGCTCAGGAGCGGTGCATCCCCCTGAGAAAGAAATCGAGCAAAGGAAGCAGGAGACCTGCATGGCTGAACAAGGAGCTTCTAGTGGAGATCAGGTGGAAGAGAAAGGTCCATGGAATGTGGAAGGAGGGACAGTACACTTGGGAAGAATACAGGAATGTGGTCAGAGCATGCAGCGATGCGATGAGGAAGGCCAAGGCCCACCTGGAATTGAAGCTGGCAAGGGATGTCAAAAACAACAAGAAGGGCTTCTTCAACTACATCAGCAGCAAAAGGAAGGCTAGCGACAATGTGGGGCCGCTGCTGAATGAGGCGGGTGTCCTGGTGACGGAGGATGCAGAGAAGGCAGAGCTACTGAATGCCTTCTTTGCTTCAGTCTTCAGTGCTAGGACTGGCCATCAGGAATCCCAGGCCCCGGAGGTAAGAGAAGAAGCCTACAGAGAGGACGACTTTCCCTTGGTCAAAGAGGACTGTGTGAGGGATCGCTTAAGCGATCTGGACATCCACAAATCCATGGGCCCCGATGGAATGCACCCAGGAGTGCTGAGGGAGCTGGCGGATGTCATTGCTGAGCCACTCTCCATCATCTTTGAGAGGTCCTGGAGGACAGGAGAGGTGCCCGAGGACTGGAGAAAGGCCAATGTCATGCCAATCTTCAAAAAGGGCAAGAAGGAGGACCCAGGGAACTACAGGCACCGGCCTGTTCGCCGCAGCCTCACCTCCATCCCAGGAAAGGTGACGGAGCAGCTTATCCTGGAGGTCATCAACAAACAAGTGGAAGAAAAGAAGGTTATCAGGAGTAGTCAGCATGGATTCACCAAGGGGAAATCATGCCTGACCAATCTGATAGCTTTCTATGATGACATGACTGGCTGGGTAGATGAAGGGAGAGCCATAGATGTTGTCCACCTAGACTTCAGCAAGGCTTTCGACACAGTCTCCCATAATATCCTCCTAGGGAAGCTCAGGAAGTATGGGCTGGATGAGTGGTCGGTGGGGTGGATTGAGAACTGGCTGAATGGCAGAACTCAGAGGGTTGTCGTCAGCGGCACTGAGTCTAGTTGGAGGCCGGTAACTAGTGGTGTCCCTCACGGGTCAGTACTGGGCCCAGCCTTGTTCAACTTCTTCAGCAACGACCTGGATGAAGAGTCAGAATGTACCCTCAGCAAGTTTGCTGATGACACCAAACTGGGAGGTGTGGTGGATACACCAGCAGGCTTTGCTGCCATTCAGCGTGACCTGGACAGGCTGGAAAGTTGGGCAGAGAGGAAGCTGATGAGGTTCAACAAAGGCAAATGCAGGGTCCTGCACATGGGGAGGAACAACCCCATGCATCAGTACAGGCTTGGGGTGGACCTGCTGGAGAGCAGCTGTGCGGAGAGGGACCTGGGTGTCCTGGTGGACTACAGGTTAACCATGAGCCAGCAGTGTGCCCTGGCTGCCAAGAAGGGCAGTGGGATCCTGGGGTGCATCAAGAGGAGTGTGGCCAGCAGGTCGAGGGATGTTCTCCTTCCCCTCTACACTGCCCTAGTGAGGCCTCATCTGGAGTAGTCTGTCCAGTTCTGGGCTCCCCAATTCAAGAAAGATGAAGAGCTACTGGAGAGAGTCCAGCACAGGGCTACAAGGATGGTGAGGGGACTGGAACATCTCTCCTACGAGGAGAGGCTGAGGGAGCTGGGCTTGTTCAGCCTGAAGAAGAGAAGGCTGAGAGGGGACCTTAGAAATGCTTACAAATATCTGCAGGGTGGGTGTCAGGAGGATGGGGCCAAGCTCTTTTCAGTGGTGCCCAGTGACAGGACAAGGGGCAACGGGCGCAAACTGAAGCAGAGGAAGTTCCAGCTGAAGATGAGGAAGAACTTCTTCCCTCTGAGGGTGACGGAGCCCTGGAACAGGCTGCCCAGGGAGGTTGTGGAGTCTCCTTCTCTGGAGATATTCAAGACCCGCCTGGACAAGGTCCTCTACAACCTACTGTAGGTGACCCTGCTTCGGCAGGAGGGTTGGACTAGATGACCCACAGAGGTCCCTTCCAACCCCTACCATTCTGTGATTCTGCGATTCTGTGATTCCCGTAAACGCTGGCTAACGGCTGCGGCGTTTCTTAGAAAACCCACCGCAGAAAGGCCGAGCAGGTCCGGCGCGGGGTCAGGGTGCTGACAGTCGCTGTGTTTCCGCCTGTTGCTGATGATTTTGGCCGCTCTGGGCTCGTGCTGCAGGAGGGGAACGGTGCCGTCCCCCGGCAAGATCCCGCTGCCCTGGCACTGTCCTGTCCTGCCAGGGACCCGAAGAGCTGGAGACTCGGAGGTGGCATCTCACCCCGCGTCCTGTCGCAAGGAAAACACCCAGCTGCCCCCGAGGTGGCATCTGGAACCCTCCGGCCCTTCTCGGCACAGTGAGTGACGGGAGCTGTTTCCAACACCTGCCTTAGGACGAGGTGAATGATCAGAGAACCAGGTGTCCCACGGCTCCAGCTCCCGGCAATGAATCCTCGTGGAAGTCGGTCCCTGAATGCTTTTCGCCGACGGGCTTCTTGCAACAGCATTATCTCCACGGGGCACGTGAGAAAACTGAGGCACGGTGACCTGACTCGCTGGAGATGATCTGCGGTGGAGCTTGGGCTTGCCTGCCTTTCCCTGCCCCATCCCTCCTCGGGCTGGGACCGCCTGTGGAGGAGCTCCCAGCTGCAGATCCCCAGTGTCCCCACGTCCCCCGGGCAGGGCATTTGGTCCTCCAGGAACCCAGACCAAAGCCCTGCACCCCTCTCAGCACGAAGCCGGGGTGAAACGTCCCTTCCCAGGCCTCCTCCAAAACCCCCCCCCCAGTGCCGTGACAGCGAGGGGGGCTGTAATCTCGGTGCCAGGCTGCTGCTCGGGGCAGGTCGCTCGCTGCAGCATCCCTGCGCGTGGGTGCGCACAGACGCACGGGCGTGTAGAGAGCCCCCCCACAGCACAGAGATTTGGCTCCGTTTGGCCCAGGCTGGCTCCTGCCATTGCTGGCTGAGACCTGACGGCAGTCGAAGCACGGCCGAGGGTGCCGAGGACGTGGATTTTCCTTTCCCCATCCTCCGGGTGGGTTTCCTCTCTGTTTTGGGAGAGGAGCAGGATGCAGGCAGAGCGGGGACAATGAGCCACCTTCCCTCGCAGCGTGGAGGGGCCACGCTCCTGCTTTTCTAGCTGGGTGTTTCCAGACAAAGTCTTTGATAAAGCCAGTAAATGAAGCACAGGATGATGATGTGTGAATTGCCGTGGAAATGCGGGAGGGAAAATACCTCTGAGGAGGATCCGTCCCTCAGGCTGCGAGGAGCAGCGAAGCGAACCCACCCTGCCTAGGCCGAGGGGCTGGCAGGCAGCCCAAGGAGGCTTCGCAGGGATGTGCAGATGCCGAAAGTGACTCCAGGACAGACGGACAGACTCTCCGGCGTGCTCAGCCTCCCTCTGACACCGAAGGCTCTCGCTCCGGATGGCTTCCATTTCTCGGAGCCTGCGGTCACGTCACGGGATGAAGTGATTTGCGGTAACCCTGTTTGTCACACCTTGTAGCCCACAGCTCTTTAAAACCCTGGGTGGCAGGAGCGGCACTTCCCCCCTGGATGTCTCCCTGCTGGAACCAGCTCCTTCCTGGGAACTTTCCCAGTCAAACACAGCATCTCCTGACCAGGAAGGCAGCGATCTGCCTCCAGCTGGGTACCTCAAAATGCTCTATTTTTGCCAGCTTTGAAATTTCCTTTCTCCGTCTCTGCTTCAGGATGGAAAAGGAACTGAATCTTCTCTCTCAGCTTTCATTCTCGGTCAGAATCGAAAGTTGCCAGAGATCTTGAGCTCGCTGCCGGAGATCCTGGGCTTGCTCTGGAGATCCTGAGCTCGCTGCTGGAGATCCTGGGCTTGCTCTGGAGATCCTGGGCATGCTCTGGAGATCCTGGGCTCGCTGCCACGGTCCTGGGCTCGCTGTGCCCCCCGAAGTACCTCCCTGTCCCTCGGGAGCGGGTGATGCAGACGGAAGGAGCAGCCACAGGTCGGGTCAGGGCCGAGCACCCGGGGCCAGGCCGGGCGCCAGGGACGAGCCGGTGCCGCCCTCTGCCGTCAGCCCCGTCCCCCCAAACACGCTCTTTTTGCAGCCATGAGCCTGCTTTTGACATTTTCCTTCCCTTTTTCGAGGGCTCCCGGCCCTCCCGACGGGCTCTGCGAGCCTCTCCCCGATCCCTCAGCGGGAGCCATCCGCCCGCCAAGCCAGGCACCAGCGCTGAGCGACCTGCCCCAAGCAGCAGCCTGGCACCGAGATTACGGCCTCCCTCGCTGTGGAGGTGAAATACAAACCACATCTGAAAATAGGCCTCAGCTTTGAAGGCGCTTGGAGCTGCGCTTCCTGCTTCGAGCACCAGAGTGGTGCTGGCAAGGCCAGGGTGGCGCGGGGAGAGGGCGGAACGCCCTGAGCGAGGGGTTTGTAAGCAAGAAAGCCGTGGGGCGAGCCGAGGAAAGCCCTGTTCGGGGTCACAGCTGGCCGGGGGACGCAAAGTCACCTGCGGAACGGGAAACGTGCCCCTTCCTTGGAGCAGCCCCGCAGCCCCGCGTGTGCATGCAGCAGCAGGTGCCCCGTGAGGCTGAGCAGGAACAGAGCTTCAAAATTCAGCCCATTAAGTTAGGTTTTTTTTAAAAAAAAACAATTAAAAAAAAAAATCTCAATTTAAAAAAAATGCGAAGCAAAAAGAAACCCCAAAACCCAACACCCCTGAAGCCGAAGCGCCGCGGAGCTGGGAAAGTGGAGTTTGACAGTTTGGAGGGTAAAAGCTCAAGCGAAGCGTTACCGCTGCTGACTGATAGCGACCGACTTCTCGTCATCCGAAGATCGACTTCCTCTCGCTCCGCGTTCGCCGCAGCCGAGCTGGAGGTGGGGACAGCCCGCCGGCGGCTTTCTTCACCCACCGGCACCCGGCACGCAACACCCGCTCCGCACAAACTGAGCCGGAGCAACAGGCTCTGCCTTACCAAAATCTAATTTGGCTGACAACATCCGGCGTTTCGTCAGGTCGCTTTGATCTCTGTTTCCTCGCCGTCCCCAGCACACGCTGCGCACCAGCCTGCGGATGAATGGCAACGGGCTCCACACCCCTCTGCTCTCTCCCAGGAGCAGTCGGCGCTGCAAACACCCCGCCAAGGGCCGGATCCAGCCTTCCCCGCGGTGCTTTCGGCCGCCCGGTCCTGGTTAACGCCGCTGGTGGGACCTTTGGGGTTAAGTTTCGGCTGGAGACGCACCGGGCTTCCCCGGGGCAGCCACGGTGCGGTCACCGGCACCCAGCGCCCTCGCAGCATCCGTCATCCCGCCCCGCAAGAAAGGAGTGACTCCATCACATCAAGTAGTTTGTTTTTATTTAAAACCGCATAAAAAAATAAGATTTCTGAATTCCCCTGTACAACATTATTAACAAAAAAACAAAACCCCGCCGGCTACGCAGTTGGTGACATGTAAAGACTCGACAGCGCGGACAGCCCGGGCCGGCTCCCCCTCTCCACCCCCGAACAAGACACCTGTGAGGAAAACCAAAACTCAGCTGCGAACGGATCTGCCCGTGGCAAGGAAACCCCAGTGCCCAGAACAGCTGGGAGCAGGCAGGCGCTCCACACCTCCGCCAGACACCCGCCAGAAACACCGCGGGCCCGGGGATGGACACAGGACAGACACGGAGGGGAGACCCGAACGGAAAACCGGGGGATCGGCAGCTGTAGCAGCAAGGCGTGGGTTGGAAACCCACCGCAATTATAAATATATAAATAAGTTATCCTACCGGCTAGAACTCTTTCTGTAAAAAAAAACAACCAAACAAAGACAAATTCATGAAAATAAATTAAACGCCAGAAACTGGAGAAGAGAAACAATGTAAAATCTTATCACTATTAACAACTGGATATCAAACTTTGCTCCTATACAACTTTGTACACGTTTCTTGTTGTAGGTGACCCTGCTTCGGCAGGAGGGTTGGACTAGATGACCCACAGAGGTCCCTTCCAACCCCTACTATTCTGTGATTCTGTGATTCTGTGATTCTAGCTCTGTTGCTCTGCATTGTTTGTGCATTCGGGAGGGCAAAGAACCCCAGAAAATCCCCGCGAGATGGAGGCACAGGAGGCACAGGAGGCGAGCCATCGCCCGCTTGGCTCCCCAACATCTTCTGACCGGGTTTTTTTGAAAAGGGAAAAGGAACGGTGTACCCAGGCGAGTCTTGGAAAAGCAGCAGTGCAGGAACATTCAAGTATTTCCTCCAGCGCAGCCCAGATCGCAACTGAAGGCACTCGAGCACGGTGACAGCGGAGAAGAGACAGTCATTCGGCCGCGGTACCTGCTCTCCACCCCAACCAGTCCCCCCCCCGGCCCCACTGAAGCTTTTCTCGCAATAAGGTGTCCGATCCTCTCGCGGTCCCAAAATTCAGCAGGTCAGGAAGACACTTGGGAGCCTCCAAAAACAGAACCAAAACTCAAAAACGAAAAATTGACTGGCAAAACAGCAGATGAGACAGGGTCATTCAGATGGAGTCCAGGACAGCTGGGTTGGATGGTGGCCACCAGGCCTCCAGCCCAGCTCCAGCACAAGATGTGCATGTTTCCATCTGATGATCCCTGCTCAGTGCTACGCTCACGAGCAAGAAAAGCTGGCATTCTTTGCTTCTTAGGGCCAGGAGCTGTGTGGCGTTGTTACTTGCCAGGCTCCTGGATCACACTGTGCAGGTGGATCTCTGATGACTCCTTGGAACGGTGACTGCCTAGCAGCCAAGGATGGTGCAAGATGTCTTCCAGAGCTGGCCTGTCCGAGGGGCACATGGACAAACACCATTTGATGAGATGCTTGCACTCTGGGAGAGAAACCAGAAACAGCCGGTCAGCCAGAGAAGGCTCTTGTCCACCTTGTGCCACCGTCCACGCTGCCCAGGCCATACTGAGCGTGCTCAGAGCTGCACCCAAACCTCCCACGTGATTATCCATTTTGGAGGACAGCAAGATGGCAGGACATGTGCCACCTTGTCCAATTAACCATGGAAGATGAACCTCCTCCTGGGCCATCTCCTCCAACCATGGAAGATGAACCTCCTCCTGGGCCATCTCCTCCAACCATGGAAGATGAACCTCCTCCTGGGCCATCTCCTCCAACCATGGAAGATCAACCTCCTCCATAGCCATAAAAGCGGGACGCTCATGTGCCTGGTGCCATCTCCCAAAACCTGCGATCCCCCCCCTCGCCGTGGAGCCGGGTACCCACCTGGAGAAACCCTCCGCCGGAAGCAGAACTTCCCCCGGGCGATGTCGGTTTTGTGCTTGAAGGGGATGTCCCCGCACACCATGTCATAGAGCAGCACGCCCAGGGACCAGATGGTGGCCGTGCGCCCGTGGTAGCGGTGGTAGCGCACCCACTCCGGCGGGCTGTACACCGGCGTTCCTGCGGGATACAGGCGGAGCTCGTCAGGCGGACGCTGCCGGCTCCCGGCCCGAGCATCCTCACCCCCGGGGATGCGGGGTGACGGGGACACGGGGGACACCCGCTGTCACCACGTGGCTCTTGTTTACAAACTTTGGGTTGTAAAAAGCAGCCGCCGGTGCCGGAAGAGGGCAGCACGCGCCCGGGGAAGGCCCGACCGTTACGGGGAGGGGGAAAAAACCCCAAAGCACCCCACGGGTGGGGAAAAACCACGCCTTGCCCCTCCCCAATCCCCCGGCCGTGGCCAAAAAACAAAAGAAAAATAAGCCAAGGCAATCAAGGGGAGCGGAGCAGCCCAAGCCCTTCCATGGCTGCAGAGCGAGCTGGGCTTTGCAGCCCCCCCCGGGGGGTTGTTCTGCTGGGTGGGCTCCCCCCGCCCCAGCGCGGGGCAGGGTGGGGGGCCGAGGCTGGTGGCAGGGCTGGGAGCTGGCTCCTGTTTCACAGCATCCACCCCGGGCCAAAACGCAGCTCGGCAGCCGCCTGAATAATTAAAATTTCTTCTTCCCCCCCCAGCAAATGGTGCCCGGGCAGGCTGGGCCGTGCAGTGCCCGGTACCGGCAGCACCCTCCCGGCTGTGGGCTCACCTTCAAATTCGGTGTAGACGGTGTCCTTGAGGAAGGTGCCGCAACCAAAGTCGATGAGCTTGACCTCGCCGGTGGCCACGTTGACGATGATGTTCTCACCCTTGATGTCGCGGTGCAGGACGCCGCAGTTGTTGCAGTGTCGCACGGCCTCCAGCACCTGACGGAAAAGCTCCCGAGCCAGATCCTCGGGCAGGAACCCTCGTTCTGTGATCAAGTCGTAGAGGTCCTGCGACGGCTCCGGACGCTCCAGCACCAGCACGTAGCCATCGGGCACCTTGTACCAGTCGAGGAGCTGGATGACGCCGCGGAACCCGGAGCCCACCTGCTTCAGCAGCACGATCTCCAACGGCACACGGGTGCCACAGGGCTGCCGGGGGGAACCACAACGCCGTCAGCGGGGCTGATGCTGCGCCGGTGGTCCGGTACCCCCCTGCCTGGGATGCTCCGGTGCCCCCCTGCCTGGCCCCAACGGTCCTGGCATCCCCCTGCCCTAAGGATGCTCCGGTGCCCCCCTGCCTGGCCCCAACGGTCCTGGCATCCCCCTGCCCTAAGGATGCTCCGGTGCCCCCCTGCCCGGCCCCAACGGTCCTGGCATCCCCCAGCCCTAGGCATGCTCCGGTGCCCCCTCCGACCCGGGGATGCTCCGGTGCTCCCTGCCCGCCCGGCCCCAACGGTCCTGGCATTCCCCGGTGACCCCTCCCCTGCCCGCCCCCGACGACCCTGGCATCCCCCTGCCCCGGGGATGCTCCGCGTCCCCCGCTTCCCCCCCTCCCGGGCCCCGGCCTGTCCCCCCCTGCTGACGCCCCGCTGCCCCCCCCTCACTCACCAGTTTGCCCCACCGGCTGATGCTCTCCCGGGGCACGCGTTTGATGGCCACCTGCAAGCCAAGGGCAGCGCCGGGCTGAGCACGCCGCCCGCCCCGCCGCCTCTCCCCCTTCCTCCTCCCTCCTCCCTCCTCCTCCTCCTCCTCGCCGCCGCCGTCCCCGCCACTTACCGGGCTGCCGTCGGAGAGCCGGATACCCGCGTACACGGTGCCGAACCCGCCGGATCCCAGCAGCGAGCCCACCCGGTACAGGCGCTCCAGCGGCTCCTTCTCCGGCCCTGCGGGCGAGGCGGCCGTCAGCGCTCCGCCGGGGCCCCAACCGCCCCCCAGCCGTCCCCGGAGGGCGGCACCCGCCCGCTTCTCTCTTACCGGGCTGCCGCTTCCGGCGGCCGAGCTCCCCGCCTCTCCCGCGACGCGGACGAGCCGACGGGGTGGTGTTAGCAGGCAGCGTCCCGACTCCCTCGCCCGGTTTCGCAACCGCTGCCGGCTTCCGCCGAGCCCCTCCGCCTACCGGTAACCCGGTCCCGGCGGGCGCGGGACAGCGCCGGGGGCGGAGAGCGGCGGCGGCGAGGCGGCTGCCGGGCGCGGTGCCGCGCTTCCGGAGGGCTCGGCGGGGCCCGGCCGGCGCCGGCTGGCGCGGGGCCCGGGGGCGGGCCGCCCGCGGGCGGAAGGCGGTGCCGCCATAGCAGGCCCAGCAGCGGCGGCCCGCCCAGCGCCGCCTGAGCCAATAGGGGCAGCGGCGGGCGAAGGCGCGGCCGCGGCGGAGGGCGGCCGGGCGGGACGGAGGAGGCGCCGAGGGCGCGGAGGAGTCGGCGGGTGCCGTCCCGGCGGCTTCGGGGGGCAGCGGAAGGCGGGCGAAGGGGTCCGGCGGGCCGTGGGGAGCGGCTGCGCGGCGAGCGTCCGTCCGTCCGCGGCCGCGTCCCGCACTGGAGTCCCGCCGCGTCCGGCGGTTGCCACGGGTTGCGGTAGAACGCGGGATTGTGCGTTAAGCGCGCGGGTATAACGCGCGATTGTGCGTTAAGCGCGCGGGTGCGGGTCGGGGGGTGAGGGGAGCGTAGCCCACCCGAAGGGCGCTGTGGGGTCGCGCGGGGCTCGGCGCGAGGATGCGGCCGCTGCGGGAGCGGGCGGGCCGGGGTCGGGGCCGGGGCCATGGCGGGCCTCCGCCCCAGCCCCCCAGCCCCTCCGCCTCCCGGTCTGAAACAAAACGCCGGGTTTGTTGGCCCGTCCCGCACTTTGTTGGTGTTTCTCCCGCAATCTGGCAGCTTCCCGGGGCTCCCGGCATCCCCCGGGCCCCGTCCCGCACTTTATCAGTATTGGTATTGATACCTGTAAATGTAAAATTTCCACTTCCCAGAGTGACTGTCATTAAACTAAACTGGATCCTTGCTGTTCTGAGCAGACAGGAGAGCTTTAAGATAAAGACGCCCCTCAATAACTCTACCCCAGACAGCTCAGCCTTGGCAGGGCAGAGGTACCAAGCTGCAGAGAGAAAGAGGCACCGAGAGGGCAACAAGACCGGAGCAGAACAACCGGGAAGGACGCGGGAGACGTGGTCTTAGAACGGAGTCTGTGCAGAAACAAAGGTCAGCCAGCGGGCACTGTGATGAGGAGTATGAGCCTTCATCTTGAGACCCCCAAAGACCACCTGAGGATGCTAACAGACATGCCTGAAAGATATTAACATACGCTAATTCATTGTTGGAAAAGTCATGAATATGCTAAGCATTTCTCGGAAATATAATGAATATGTGTATTGTGATTGTGTTTCACCTGAAATGCCAGGGTGTGTGGCGCGCACGCTGGGAGGAGAGATGAAGTGATTTGCGGTAACCCTGTTTGTCACACCTTGTAGCCCACAGCTCTTTCAAACCCTGGGTGGCAGGAGCGGCACTTCCCCCCTGGATGTCTCCCTGCTGGGACCAGCTCCTTCCTGGGAACTTTCCCAGTCAAACACAGCATCTCCTGACCAGGAAGGCAGCGATCTGCCTCCAGCTGGGTACCTCAAAATGCTCTATTTTTGCCAGCTTTGAAATTTCCTTTCTCCGTCTCTGCTTCGGGATGGGAAAAGGAACTGAATCTTGAAATACCAATACTGATGCCGTGAAAAGCCGGAGCTGCAGACTCCATAGTCAGAGGGCTACGAAGCAGCGATTCCTTCTTGCGGCGCCGGGCACACAGGGGATCTCTCCTCCCAGCGTGCGCGCCACACACCCTGGCATTTCAGGTGAAACACAATCACAATACACATATTCATTATATTTCCGAGAAATGCTTAGCATATTCATGACTTTTCTAAGAATGAATTAGCGTATGTTAATATCTTTCAGGCATGTCTGTTAGCATCCTCAGGTGGTCTTGGGGGTCTCAAGATGAAGGCTCATACTCCTCATCACAGTGCCCGCTGGCTGACCTTTGTTTCTGCACAGACTCTGTTCTAAGACCACGTCTCCCGCGTCCTTCCCGGTTGTTCTGCTCCGGTCTTGTTGCCCTCTCGGTGCCTCTTTCTCTCTGCAGCTTGGTACCTCTGCCCTGCCAAGGCTGAGCTGTCTGGGGTAGAGTTATTGAGGGGCGTCTTTATCTTAAAGCTCTCCTGTCTGCTCAGAACAGCAAGGATCCAGTTTAGTTTAATGACAGTCACTCTGGGAAGTGGAAATTTTACATTTACAGGTATCAATACCAATACTGATAAAGTGCGGGACGGGGCCCGGGGGATGCCGGGAGCCCCGGGAAGCTGCCAGATTGCGGGAGAAACACCAACAAAGTGCGGGACGGGCCAACAAACCCGGCGTTTTGTTTCAGACCGGGAGGCGGAGGGGCTGGGGGGCTGGGGCAGACGCCCGCCATGGCCCCGGCCCCGACCCCGGCCCGCCCGCTCCCGCAGCGGCCACATCCTCGCGCCGAGCCCCGCGCGACCCCACAGCGCCCTTCGGGTGGGCTACGCTCCCCTCACCCCCCGACCCGCACCCGCGCGCTTAACGCACAATCGCGCGTTATACCCGCGCGCTTAACGCACAATCCCGCGTTCTACCGCAACCCGTGGCAACCGCGGGACGCGGCGGGACTCCAGTGCGGAACGCGGCCGCGGACGGACGGACGCTCGCCGCGCAGCCGCTCCCCACGGCCCGCCGGACCCCTTCGCCCGCCTCCCGCTGCCCCCCGAAGCCGCCGGGACGGCGCCCGCCGCCTCCTCCGCGCCCTCGGCGCCTCCTCCGTCCCGCCCGGCCGCCCTCCGCCGCGGCCGCGCCTTCGCCCGCCGCTGCCCCTATTGGCTCAGGCGGCGCTGGGCGGGCCGCCGCTGCTGGGCCTGCTATGGCGGCACCGCCTTCCGCCCGCGGGCGGCCCGCCCCCGGGCCCCGCGCCAGCCGGCGCCGGCCGGGCCCCGCCGAGCCCTCCGGAAGCGCGGCACCGCGCCCGGCAGCCGCCTCGCCGCCGCCGCTCTCCGCCCCCGGCGCTGTCCCGCGCCCGCCGGGACCGGGTTACCGGTAGGCGGAGGGGCTCGGCGGAAGCCGGCAGCGGTTGCGAAACCGGGCGAGGGAGTCGGGACGCTGCCTGCTAACACCACCCCGTCGGCTCGTCCGCGTCGCGGGAGAGGCGGGGAGCTCGGCCGCCGGAAGCGGCAGCCCGGTAAGAGAGAAGCGGGCGGGTGCCGCCCTCCGGGGACGGCTGGGGGGCGGTTGGGGCCCCGGCGGAGCGCTGACGGCCGCCTCGCCCGCAGGGCCGGAGAAGGAGCCGCTGGAGCGCCTGTACCGGGTGGGCTCGCTGCTGGGATCCGGCGGGTTCGGCACCGTGTACGCGGGTATCCGGCTCTCCGACGGCAGCCCGGTAAGTGGCGGGGACGGCGGCGGCGAGGAGGAGGAGGAGGAGGGAGGAGGGAGGAGGAAGGGGGAGAGGCGGCGGGGTGGGCGGCGTGCTCAGCCCGGCGCTGCCCTTGGCTTGCAGGTGGCCATCAAACGCGTGCCCCGGGAGAGCATCAGCCGGTGGGGCAAACTGGTGAGTGAGGGGGGGGCAGCGGGGCGTCAGCAGGGGGGGACAGGCCGGGGCCCGGGAGGGGGGGGAAGCGGGGGACGCGGAGCATCCCCGGGGCAGGGGGATGCCAGGGTCGTCGGGGGCGGGCAGGGGAGGGGTCACCGGGGAATGCCAGGACCGTTGGGGCCGGGCGGGCAGGGAGCACCGGAGCATCCCCGGGTCGGGGGGGACACCCGAGCATGCCTAGGGCAGGGGGATGCCAGGACCGTTGGGGCCGGGCAGGGGGGCACCGGAGCATCCTTAGGGCAGGGGGATGCCAGGACCGTTGGGGCCAGGCAGGGGGGCACCGGAGCATCCCAGGCAGGGGGTACCGGACCACCAGCGCAGCATCAGCTCCGCTGACGGCGTTGTGGTTCCCCCCGGCAGCCCTGTGGCACCCGTGTGCCGTTGGAGATTGTGCTGCTGAAGCAGGTGGGCTCTGGGTTCCGCGGCGTCATCCAGCTCCTCGACTGGTACAAGGTGCCCGATGGCTACGTGCTGGTGCTGGAGCGTCCGGAGCCGTCGCAGGACCTCTACGACTTGATCACAGAACGAGGGTTCCTGCCCGAGGATCTGGCTCGGGAGCTTTTCCGTCAGGTGCTGGAGGCCGTGCGACACTGCAACAACTGCGGCGTCCTGCACCGCGACATCAAGGGTGAGAACATCATCGTCAACGTGGCCACCGGCGAGCTCAAGCTCATCGACTTCGGTTGCGGCACCTTCCTCAAGGACACCGTCTACACCGAATTTGAAGGTGAGCCCACAGCCGGGAGGGTGCTGCCGGTACCGGGCACTGCACGGCCCAGCCTGCCCGGGCACCATTTGCTGGGGGGGGAAGAAGAAATTTTAATTATTCAGGCGGCTGCCGAGCTGCGTTTTGGCCCGGGGTGGATGCTGTGAAACAGGAGCCAGCTCCCGGCCCTGCCACCAGCCTCGGCCCCCCACCCTGCCCCGCGCTGGGGCGGGGGGAGCCCACCCAGCAGAACAACCCCCCGGGGGGGGCTGCAAAGCCCAGCTCGCTCTGCAGCCATGGAAGGGCTTGGGCTGCTCCGCTCCCCTTGATTGCCTTGGCTTATTTTTCTTTTGTTTTTTGGCCAAGGCCGGGGGATTGGGGAGGGGCAAGGCGTGGTTTTTCCCCACCCGTGGGGTGCTTTGGGGTTTTTTCTCCCTCCCCGTAACGGTCGGGCCTTCCCCGGGCGCGTGCTGCCCTCTTCCGGCACCGGCGGCTGCTTTTTACAACCCAAAGATTGTAAACAAGAGCCACGTGGTGACAGCGGGTGTCCCCCGTGTCCCCGTCACCCCGCATCCCCGGGGGTGAGGATGCTCGGGCCGGGAGCCGGCAGCGTCCGCCTGACGAGCTCCGCCTGTATCCCGCAGGAACGCCGGTGTACAGCCCGCCGGAGTGGGTGCGCTACCACCGCTACCACGGGCGCACGGCCACCATCTGGTCCCTGGGCGTGCTGCTCTACGACATGGTGTGCGGGGACATCCCCTTCAAGCACAAAACCGACATCGCCCGGGGGCAGTTCTGCTTCCGGCGGAGGGTTTCTCCAGGTGGGTACCCGGCTCCACGGCGAGGGGGGGGATCGCGGGTTTTGGCAGATGGCACCAGGCACATGAGCGTCCCACTTTTATGGCTATGGAGGAGGTTGATCTTCCATGGTTGGAGGAGATGGCCCAGGAGGAGGTTGATCTTCCATGGTTGGAGGAGATGGCCCAGGAGGAGGTTCATCTTCCATGGTTGGAGGAGATGGCCCAGGAGGAGGTTGATCTTCCATGGTTGGAGGAGATGGCCCAGGAGGAGGTTCATCTTCCATGGTTAATTGGACAAGGTGGCACATGTCCTGCCATCTTGCTGTCCTCCAAAATGGATAATCACGTGGGAGGTTTGTGTGCAGCTCTAAGCACACTCAGTATGGCCTGGGCAGCGTGGACGGTGGCACAAGGTGGACAAGAGCCTTCTCTGGCTGACCGGCTGTTTCTGGTTTCTCTCCCCAGAGTGCAAGCATCTCATCAAATGGTGTTTGTCCATGTGCCCCTCGGACAGGCCAACTCTGGAAGACATCTTGCACCATCCTTGGCTGCTAGGCAGTCACCTGCCCTAGGAGTCATCGGAGATCCACCTGCACAGTGTGATCCAGGAGCCTGGCAAGTAACAACGCCACACAGCTCCTGGCCCTAAGAAGCAAAGAATGCCAGCTTTTCTTGCTCGTGAGCGTAGCACTGAGCAGGGATCATCAGATGGAAACATGCACATCTTGTGCTGGAGCTGGGCTGGAGGCCTGGTGGCCACCATCCAACCCAGCTGTCCTGGACTCCGTCTGCATGACCCTGTCTCATCTGCTGTTTTGCCAGTCAATTTTTCGTTTTTGAGTTTTGGTTCTGTTTTTGGAGGCTCCCAAGTGTCTTCCTGACCTGCTGAATTTTGGGACCGCGAGAGGATCGGACACCTTATTGCGAGAAAAGCTTCAGTGGGGCCGGGGGGGGGACTGGTTGGGGTGGAGAGCAGGTACCGCGGCCGAATGGCTGTCTCTTCTCCGCTGTCACCGTGCTCGAGTGCCTTCAGTTGCGATCTGGGCTGCGCTGGAGGAAATACTGGAACGTTCCTGCACTGCTGCTTTTCCAAGACTCGCCTGGGTACACCGTTCCTTTTCCCTTTTCAAAAAAACCCGGTCAGAAGATGTTGGGGAGCCAAGCGGGCGATGGCTCGCCTCCTGTGCCTCCTGTGCCTCCATCTCGCGGGGATTTTCTGGGGTTCTTTGCCCTCCCGAATGCACAAACAATGCAGAGCAACAGAGCTAGAATCACAGAATCACAGAATAGTAGGGGTTGGAAGGGACCTCTGTGGGTCATCTAGTCCAACCCTCCTGCCGAAGCAGGGTCACCTACAACAAGAAACGTGTACAAAGTTGTATAGGAGCAAAGTTTGATATCCAGTTGTTAATAGTGATAGGATTTTACATTGTTTCTCTTCTCCAGTTTCTGGCGTTTAATTTATTTTCATGAATTTGTCTTTGTTTGTTTAGTTTTTTTTACAGAAAGAGTTCTAGCCGGTAGGATAACTTATTTATATATTTATAATTATATTATTTATATTTATAATTGCGGTGGGTTTCCAACCCACGCCTTGCTGCTACAGCTGCCGATCCCCCGGTTTTCCGTTCGGGTCTTCCCTCCGTGTCTGTCCTGTGTCCATCCCCGGGCCCGCGGTGTTTCTGGCGGGTGTCTGGCGGAGGTGTGGAGCGCCTGCCTGCTCCCAGCTGTTCTGGGCACTGGGGTTTCCTTGCCACGGGCAGATCCGTTCGCAGCTGAGTTTTGGTTTTCCTCACAGGTGTCTTGTTCGGGGGTGGAGAGGGGGAGCTGGCCCGGGCTGGCCAACTGCGTAGCCGGCGGGGGTTTGTTTTTTTGTTAATAATGTTGTACAGGGGAATTCAGAAATCTTATTTTTTTATGCGGTTTTAAATAAAAACAAACTACTTGATGTGATGGAGTCACTCCTTTCTTGCGGGGCAGGATGACGGATGCTGCGAGGGCGCTGGGTGCCGGTGACCGCACCGTGGCTGCCCCGGGGAAGCCCGGTGCGTCTCCAGCCGAAACTTAACCCCAAAGGTCCCACCAGCGGCGTTAACCAGGACCGGGCGGCCGAAAGCACCGCGGGGAAGGCTGGATCCGGCCCTTGGCGGGGTGTTTGCAGCGCCGACTGCTCCTGGGAGAGAGCAGAGGGGTGTGGAGCCCGTTGCCATTCATCCGCAGGCTGGTGCGCAGCGTGTGCTGGGGACGGCGAGGAAACAGAGATCAAAGCGACCTGACGAAACGCCGGATGTTGTCAGCCAAATTAGATTTTGGTAAGGCAGAGCCTGTTGCTCCGGCTCAGTTTGTGCGGAGCGGGTGTTGCGTGCCGGGTGCCGGTGGGTGAAGAAAGCCGCCGGCGGGCTGTCCCCACCTCCAGCTCGGCTGCGGCGAACGCGGAGCGAGAGGAAGTCGATCTTCAGATGACGAGAAGTCGGTCGCTATCAGTCAGCAGCGGTAACGCTTCGCTTGAGCTTTTACCCTCCAAACTGTCAAACTCCACTTTCCCAGCTCCGCGGCGCTTCGGCTTCAGGGGTGTTGGGTTTTGGGGTTTCTTTTTGCTTCGCATTTTTTTTAAATTGAGATTTTTTTTTTTAATTGTTTTTTTTTAAAAAAACCCTAACTTAATGGGCTGAATTTTGAAGCTCTGTTCCTGCTCAGCCTCACGGGGCACCTGCTGCTGTGTGCACACGCGGGGCTGCGGGGCTGCTCCAAGGAAGGGGCACGTTTCCCTTTCCGCAGGTGACTTTGCGTCCCCCGGCCAGCTGTGACCCCGAACAGGGCTTTCCTCGGCTCGCCCCACGGCTTTCTTGCTTACAAACCCCTCGCTCAGGGCGTTCCGCCCTCTCCCCGCGCCACCCTGGCCTTGCCAGCCCCACTCTGGTGCTCGAAGCAGGAAGCGCAGCTCCAAGCGCCTTCAAAGCTGAGGCCTATTTTCAGATGTGGTTTGTATTTCACCTCCACAGCGAGGGAGGCCGTAATCTCGGTGCCAGGCTGCTGCTTGGGGCAGGTCGCTCAGCGCTGGTGCCTGGCTTGGCGGGCTGATGGCTCCCGCTGAGGGATCGGGGAGAGGCTCGCAGAGCCCGTCGGGAGGGCCGGGAGCCCTCGAAAAAGGGAAGGAAAATGTCAAAAGCAGGCTCATGGCTGCAAAAAGAGCGTGTCTGGGGGGACGGGGCTGACGGCAGAGGGCGGCACCGGCTCGTCCCTGGCGCCCGGCCTGGCCCCGGGTGCTCTGCCCTGACCCGACCTGTGGCTGCTCCTTCCGTCTGCATCACCCGCTCCCGAGGGACAGGGAGGTACTTCGGGGGGCACAGCGAGCCCAGGACCGTGGCAGCGAGCCCAGGATCTCCAGAGCAAGCCCAAGATCTCCACAGCGAGCCCAGGATCTCCAGAGCAAGCTCAGGATCTCGAACAGCAAGCCCAGGATCTCCACAGTGAGCCCAGAATCTCCGGCAGTGACCCCAGCATTTCCAGAGTGAGCCCAGGATCTCCAGAGCAAGACCAGGATCTCCAGAGTGAGCCCAGGATCTCCAGAGCAAGTTGAGGATCTCCAGAGCGAGCCCACGATATCCAGAGCAAGCCCAGAATCTCCAGCAGTGAGCCCAGGGTCTCCAGAGCAAGCCCAAGATCTCCAGAGCAAGCTCAGGATCTCGAACAGCAAGCCTAGGATCTCTGACAGCGAGCCCAGGACCTCCAGAGCATACACAGGATCTCCAGAGCAAGCCCAGGATCTCCAGCAGCGAGCTCAGGATCTCCAGAGCAAGCCCAGGATCTCCGGCAGCGAGCTCAAGATCTCTGGCAACTTTCGATTCTGACCGAGAATGAAAGCTGAGAGAGAAGATTCAGTTCCTTTTCCCATCCTGAAGCAGAGACGGAGAAAGGAAACTTCAAAGCTGGCAAAAATAGAGCATTTTGAGGTACCCAGCTGGAGGGAGATCGCTGCCTTCCTGGTCAGGAGATGCTGTGTTTGACTGGGAAAGTTCCCAGGAAGGAGCTGGTCCCAGCAGGGAGACATCCAGGGGGGAAGTGCCGCTCCTGCCACCCAGGGTTTTAAAGAGCTGTGGGCTACAAGGTGTGACAAACAGGGTTACCGCAAATCACTTCATCCCGTGACGTGACCGCAGGCTCCGAGAAATGGAAGCCATCCGGAGCGGGAGCCTTCGGTGTCAGAGGGAGGCTGAGCACGCCGGAGAGTCTGTCCGTCTGTCCTGGAGTCACTTTCGGCATCTGCACATCCCTGCGAAGCCTCCTTGGGCTGCCTGCCAGCCCCTCGGCCTAGGCAGGGTGGGTTCGCTTCGCTGCTCCTCGCAGCCTGAGGGACGGATCCTCCTCAGAGGTATTTTCCCTCCCGCATTTCCACGGCAATTCACACATCATCATCCTGTGCTTCATTTACTGGCTTTATCAAAGACTTTGTCTGGAAACACCCAGCTAGAAAAGCAGGAGCGTGGCCCCTCCACGCTGCGAGGGAAGGTGGCTCATTGTCCCCGCTCTGCCCGCATCCTGCTCCTCTCCCAAAACAGAGAGGAAACCCACCCGGAGGATGAGGAAAGGAAAATCCACGTCCTCGGCACCCTCGGCCGTGCTTCGACTGCCGTCAGGTCTCAGCCAGCAATGGCAGGAGCCAGCCTGGGCCAAACGGAGCCAAATCTCTGTGCTGTGGGGGGGCTCTCTACACGCCCGTGCGTCTGTGCGCACCCACGCGCAGGGATGCTGCAGCGAGCGACCTGCCCCGAGCAGCAGCCTGGCACCGAGATTACAGCCCCCCTCGCTGTCACGGCACTGGGGGGGGGTTTTTGGAGGAGGCCTGGGAAGGGACGTTTCACCCCGGCTTCGTGCTGAGAGGGGTGCAGGGCTTTGGTCTGGGTTCCTGGAGGACCAAATGCCCTGCCCGGGGGACGTGGGGACACTGGGGATCTGCAGCCGGGAGCTCCTCCACAGGCGGTCCCAGCCCGAGGAGGGATGGGGCAGGGAAAGGCAGGCAAGCCCAAGCTCCACCGCAGATCATCTCCAGCGAGTCAGGTCACCGTGCCTCAGTTTTCTCACGTGCCCCGTGGAGATAATGCTGTTGCAAGAAGCCCGTCGGCGAAAAGCATTCGGGGACCGACTTCCACGAGGATTCATTGCCAGGAGCTGGAGCCGTGGGACACCTGGTTCTCTGATCATTCACCTCGTCCTAAGGCAGGTGGTGGAAACAGCTCCCGTCACTCACTGTGCCGAGAAGGGCCGGAGGGTTCCAGACGCTGTCTCAGGGGCAGCTGGGTGTTTTCCTTGCGACAGGACGCGGGGTGAGATGCCACCTCCGAGTCTCCAGCTCTTCGGGTCCCTGCAGCCCCGGCTCCCCCCCCGGGTGATTTTTCTCCTCGGTGCTCATCCGCGTTTTTCCAGCCGTGGCAGATGTTTGGCTGTTGCTCTTCTCCCATTCCCGGACGTGGACTTGGAAAATATAACTGTCCCTTTCCGTGTGGCTCCAGGCTCCCCTGGCCAGTCCTCTCTGCCTGACCAAGCACCTTAGCTGGAGGTGGATGTGCTCAGGAAGCCACAGGTGTGAGGAGTGCTGGCCCTTTGCAAGCCCTCCGTCATCCATGGGACTCCAGGGCTTCCACAACGGGAGGTCCAATGGCCTGAAATCTCATCCTGCTCCTGTTTCATCATTTTTTTCTGCTTTCTGAATTGTGGGTGCTTCCCCTGCTGACACCGTGGAGCGACAGAAAGCTGTGAAAGGGAGGTTGGAGAGCGATGTTGGCACGGAAACGCTTCCCACTGGGTAACTCCTGCGGCTGTGTCCTCTCCTGAAGGGCAGCGAACATCCCCCCACCGAGGAGAAACGAGCGGCGAGAAGGCCTTTTGCTTTCCTGCAGCCCCTGCGTGCGGTCCCCGTGCCACGATGCGATGGTGATGGGCATCACGGAGAGAAGCAACGGGCAGCTGATGCCGCGGCTGCCCATCTTCGGGTCTCCCGTCACATCTGCCGTGGTCCTTTCACTGTGGCACAGGTCTGGGACATGAACCTGGCTGCTCCCTGCCAGGAGAAGGTGTCACCCTGCGGAAAGGCTGGTGCAGAGGGGATCAAACATGCACCGATCCTTTCCCAACGCCCAACCCTCGGCTGCAGCCGGTGGCCCTGGCAGGACAGGACAGTGCCAGGGCAGCGGGATCTTGCCGGGGGACGGCACCGTTCCCCTCCTGCAGCACGAGCCCAGAGCGGCCAAAATCATCAGCAACAGCCGGAAACACAGCGACTGTCAGCACCCCGGCCCCGCGCCGGACCTGCTCGGCCTTTCTGCGGTGGGTTTTCTAAGAAACGCCGCAGCCGTTAGCCAGCGTTTACGGGAATCACAGAATCACAGAATCACAGAATCACAGAATGGTAGGGGTTGGAAGGGACCTCTGTGGGTCATCTAGTCCAACCCTCCTGCCGAAGCAGGGTCACCTACAGTAGGTTGTAGAGGACCTTGTCCAGGCGGGTTTTGAATATCTCCAGAGAAGGAGACTCCACAGCCTCCCTGGGCAGCCTGTTCCAGGGCTCCATCACCCTCAGAGGGAAGAAGTTCTTCCTCATATTCAGACGGAACTTCCTGTGCCTCAGTTTGTGCCCGTTGCCCCTTGTCCTGTCGCTGGGCACCACTGAAAAGAGCTTGGCCCCATCCTCCTGACACCCACCCTGCAGATATTTGTAAGCATTTCTAAGGTCCCCTCTCAGCCTTCTCTTCTTCAGGCTGAACAAGCCCAGCTCCCTCAGTCTCTCCTCGTAGGAGAGATGTTCCAGTCCCCTCATCATCCTTGTAGCCCTCCGCTGGACTCTCTCCAGTAGCTCTTCATCTTTCTTGAATTGGGGAGCCCAGAACTGGACAGACTACTCCAGATGAGGCCTCACTAGGGCAGTGTAGAGGGGAAGGAGAACATCCCTCGACCTGCTGGCCACACTCCTCTTGATGCACCCCAGGATCCCACTGCCCTTCTTGGCAGCCAGGGCACACTGCTGGCTCATGGTTAACCTGTCGTCCACCAGGACACCCAGGTCCCTCTCCGCACAGCTGCTCTCCAGCAGGTCCGCCCCAAGCCTGTACTGATGCATGGGGTTGTTCCTCCCCATGTGCAGGACCCTGCATTTGCCTTTGTTGAACCTCATCAGCTTCCTCTCTGCCCAACTTTCCAGCCTGTCCAGGTCACGCTGAATGGCAGCAAAGCCTACTGGTATATCTACCACACCTCCCAGTTTGGTGTCATCAGCAAACTTGCTGAGGGTACATTCTGGCTCTTCATCCAGGTCGTTGCTGAAGAAGTTGAACAAGGCTGGGCCCAGTACTGACCCGTGAGGGACACCACTAGTTACCGGCCTCCAACTAGAGTCAGTGCCGCTGACGACAACCCTCTGAGTTCTGCCATTCAGCCAGTTCTCAATCCACCCCACCGACCACTCATCCAGCCCATACTTCCTGAGCTTCCCTAGGAGGATATTATGGGAGACTGTGTCGAAAGCCTTGCTGAAGTCTAGGTGGACAACATCTATGGCTCTCCCTTCATCTACCCAGCCAGTCATGTCATCGTAGAAAGCTATCAGATTGGTCAGGCATGATTTCCCCTTGGTGAATCCATGCTGACTACTCCTGATAACCTTCTTTTCTTCCACTTGTTTGTTGATGACCTCCAGGATAAGCTGCTCCATCACCTTTCCCGGGATGGAGGTGAGGCTGACCGGCCTGTAGTTCCCTGGGTCCTCCTTCTTGCCCTTTTTGAAGATTGGCGTGACATTGGCCTTTCTCCAGTCCTCGGGCACCTCTCCTGTCCTCCAGGACCTCTCAAAGATGATGGAGAGTGGCTCAGCAATGACATCCGCCAGCTCCCTCAGCACTCCTGGGTGCATTCCATCGGGGCCCACGGATTTGTGGATGTCCAGATCGCTTAAGCGATCCCTCACACAGTCCTCTTTGACCAAGGGAAAGTCGTCCTCTCTGTAGGCTTCTTCTCTTACCTCCGGGGCCTGGGATTCCTGATGGCCAGTCTTAGCACTGAAGACTGAAGAAAAGAAGGCATTCAGTAACTCTGCCTTCTCTGCATTCTCCGTCTCCAGGACACCCGCCTCATTCAGCAGCGGCCCCACATTGTCCCTAGCCTTCCTTTTGCTGCTGATGTAGTTGAAGAAGCCCTTCTTGTTGTTTTTGACATCCCTTGCCAGCTTCAATTCCAGGTGGGCCTTGGCCTTCCTCGTCACATCCCTGCATGCTCTGACCACATTCCTGTATTCTTCCCAAGTGGCCTGTCCCTCCTTCCACATTCCATGGACCTTTCTCTTCCACCTGATCTCCGCTAGAAGCTCCTTGTTCAGCCATGCAGGTCTCCTGCTTCCTTTGCTCGATTTCTTTCTCAGGGGGATGCACCGCTCCTGAGCATGGGGGAAGTGACGTTTAAAAAGTGACCAGCCCTCTTGGACCCCGCTGCCTTCGAGAGCCCTGGCCCACGGGATTTCTGCCAGTAGCTCCTTGAAGAGGCTAAATTTAGCCCTCCTGAGGTCCAAGGTTTTGATCCTGCTTATCGCCCTGCTTCCTCCACGCAGGATCCTGAACTCGACCATTTCATGGTCACTGCAGCCGAGTCTATCTCTGACCTTCACATCCTCCACCAGTCCCTCCTTGTTTGTTAATACAAGGTCCAGCAGAGCGCCTTTCCTTGTTGGTTCCTCCACCACTTGCATCAGAAAGTTATCATTGATGCTCTGTAGGAACCTCCTGGATTGCGCCTGTTTGGTCTTCCCAGCTGATGTCAGGGTGGTTGAAGTCCCCCATGAGAAGAACCAGGGCCTGTGATTGTGAGGCTGCTTGTAGCTGCCTATAGAAGGCCTCATCAACCTCCTCCTCCTCCTGGTCAGGTGGCCTGTAGTACACACCCACTGTAATGTCACTTGTGTGAGCCTGTCCCTTAATTCTAACCCACAAGCTCTCAAATCGTTCCTCATTTGCCCCCCGGCCAAGCTCAATGCATTCCAGTTGCTCCCTCACATACAGAGCAACTCCCCCACCTCTCCTTGTTGGCCTGTCTTTCCTAAAGAGGCTGTAGCCATCCATGACAGCATGCCAGGCATGCGAGCTGTCCCACCACGTTTCTGTGATGGCGACCAAGTCGTAGCCGCCCTGCTGTATAATGGCTTCCAGCTCCTCCTGTTCATTGCCCATGCTACGTGCGTTGCTACAGACACACTTGAGCTGGGCTGTCAGTCTCCCCCCTGACCCTGGCACGCCAAGCCTGGGCTCGTCCCTAGGGAGCAGGGCGATGTCCCCTTCCCCCTTCGAACCTGGTTTAAAGCCCTCTCAATGAGCCCCGCCAGCTCGTGGCCAAGAATCCTTTTTCCCCTTTGAGACAGCTGCGATGCACCTGCCGCCAGCAGGCCCGGTGCTGTGTACACCTCCCCGTGACCAAAGAAGCCAAAATTTGACCGCTGGCACCAGTCCCTGAGCCACCTGTTAACCAGGTGAGCGTTCCTGCCCCTTTCCGTGCTGTTCCCTGTCACTGAAGGGACGGAGGAAAACACCACCTGCGCCCCCGATCCCTCGACCAGTCGCCCCAGTGCCCTGGAGTCCCTTTTGATGGCCTTGGGACTTCTCTCTGCGATCTCGTCCCCGCCAACCCGCATTACCAAGAGCGGGTAATAATCAGAAGGCCGCACCAGACCAGGGAGTTTCTGAGCAACATCCCTAACCCGGGCCCCAGGGAGGCAGCAGACTGCCCTGTGGGATGGGTCCGGTCGGCAGATCGGCACCCTTGGAAGGGTGGGCCGAGCTCAGCCCGCAGCCCGGACGGCCGCGACAGCGTTTCGGTGGGGCCGGGGGGACGGTGGCCACCCGAGGGGCTCGGGCTCCTGGCGGGTGGCGTGGCGGGGAGGTTTGCTGTCGTGTAAGAGCAGCTTCCCGGATGGTGCGGGGAAAGAAGCGAGAGAGGAGGTGAAATACAAACCACATCTGAAAATAGGCCTCAGCTTTGAAGGCGCTTGGAGCTGCACTTCCTGCTTCGAGCACCAGAGTGGTGCTGGCAAGGCCAGGGTGGCACGGGGAGAGGGCGGAACGCCCTGGGCGAGGGGTTTGTAAGCAAGAAAGCCGTGGGGCGAGCCGAGGAAAGCCCTGTTCGGGGTCACAGCTGGCCGGGGGACGCAAAGTCACCTGCAGAACGGGAAACGTGCCCCTTCCTTGGAGCAGCCCCGCAGCCCCGCGTGTGCACACAGCAGCAGGTGCCCCGTGAGGCTGAGCAGGAACAGAGCTTCAAAATTCAGCCCCTTAAGTTAGGTTTTTTTTAAAAAAAAATAATTAAAAAAAAAATCTCAATTTAAAGAAAATGTGAAGCAAAAAGAAACCCCAAAACCCAACACCCCTGAAGCCGAAGCACCGCGGAGCTGGGAAAGTGGAGTTTGACAGTTTGGAGGGTAAAAGCTCAAGCGAAGCGTTACCGCTGCTGACTGATAGCGACCGACTTCTCGTCATCTGAAGATCGACTTCCTCTCGCTCCGCGTTCGCCGCAGCCGAGCTGGAGGTGGGGACAGCCCGCCGGCGGCTTTCTTCACCCACCGGCACCCGGCACGCAACACCCGCTCCGCACAAACTGAGCCGGAGCAACAGGCTCTGCCTTACCAAAATCTAATTTGGCTGACAACATCCGGCGTTTCGTCACGTTGCTTTGATCTCTGTTTCCTCGCCGTCCCCAGCACACGCTGCGCACCAGCCTGCGGATGAATGGCAACAGGCTCCACACCCCTCTGCTCTCTCCCAGGAGCAGTCGGCGCTGCAAACACCCCGCCAAGGGCCGGATCCAGCCTTCCCCGCGGTGCTTTCGGCCGCCCGGTCCTGGTTAACGCCGCTGGTGGGACCTTTGGGGTTAAGTCTCGGCTGGAGACGCACCGGGCTTCCCCGGGGCAGCCACGGTGCGGTCACCGGCACCCAGCGCCCTCGCAGCATCCGTCATCCCGCCCCGCAAGAAAGGAGTGACTCCATCACATCAAGTAGTTTGTTTTTATTTAAAACCGCATAAAAAAATAAGATTTCTGAATTCCCCTGTACAACATTATTAACAAAAAAACAAAACCCCGCCGGCTACGCAGTTGGTGACATGTAAAGACTCGACAGCGCGGACAGCCCGGGCCGGCTCCCCCTCTCCACCCCCGAACAAGACACCTGTGAGGAAAACCAAAACTCAGCTGCGAACGGATCTGCCCGTGGCAAGGAAACCCCAGTGCCCAGAACAGCTGGGAGCAGGCAGGCGCTCCACACCTCCGCCAGACACCCGCCAGAAACACCGCGGGCCCGGGGATGGACACAGGACAGACACGGAGGGGAGACCCGAACGGAAAACCGGGGGATCGGCAGCTGTAGCAGCAAGGCGTGGGTTGGAAACCCACCGCAATTATAAATATATAAATAAGTTATCCTACCGGCTAGAACTGTTTCTGTAAAAAAAACCAAACAAACAAAGACAAATTCATGAAAATAAATTAAACGCCAGAAACTGAAGAAGAGAAACAATGTAAAATCTTATCACTATTAACAACTGGATATCAAACTTTGCTCCTATATAACTTTGTACACGTTTCTAGCTCTGTTGCTCTGCATTGTTTGTGCATTCGGGAGGGCACAGAGAAGCAAAGAACCCCAGAAAATCCCCGCGAGATGGAGGCACAGGAGGCGAGCCATCGCCCGCTTGGCTCCCCAGCATCTTCTGACCGCGTTTTTTTGAAAAGGGAAAAGGAACGGTGTACCCAGGCGAGTCTTGGAAAAGCAGCAGTGCAGGAACATTCAAGTACTTCCTCCAGCGCAGCCCAGATCGCAACTGAAGGCACTCGAGCACGGTGACAGCGGAGAAGAGACAGCCATTCGGCCGCGGTACCTGCTCTCCACCCCAACCAGTCCCCCCCCCCGGCCCCACTGAAGCTTTTCTCGCAATAAGGTGTCCGATCCTCTCGCGGTCCCAAAATTCAGCAGGTCAGGAAGACACTTGGGAGCCTCCAAAAACAGAACCAAAACTCAAAAATGAAAAATTGACTGGCAAAACAGCAGATGAGACAGGGTCATGCAGACGGAGTCCAGGACAGCTGGGTTGGATGGTGGCCACCAGGCCTCCAGCCCAGCTCCAGCACAAGATGTGCATGTTTCCATCTGATGATCCCTGCTCAGTGCTACGCTCACGAGCAAAAAAAGCTGGCATTCTTTGCTTCTTAGGGCCAGGAGCTGTGTGGGGTTGTTACTTGCCAGGCTCCTGGATCACACTGTGCAGGTGGATCTCCGATGACTCTTAGGGCAGGTGACTGCCTAGCAGCCAAGCATGGTGCAAGATGTCTTCCAGAGTTGGCCTGTCCGAGGGGCACACGGACAAACACCATTTGATGAGATGCTGGCACTCTGGGGAGAGAAACCAGAAACAGCCAGTCAGCCAGAGAAGGCTCTTGTCCACCTTGTGCCACCGTCCACGCTGCCCAGGCCATACTGAGTGTGCTCAGAGCTGCACCCAAACCTCCCACGTGATTATCCATTTTGGAGGACAGCAAGATGGCAGGACATGTGCCACCTTGTCCAATTAACCATGGAAGATGAACCTCCTCCTGGGCCATCTCCTCCAACCATGGAAGATGAACCTGCTCCTGGGCCATCTCCTCCAACCATGGAAGATCAACCTCCTCCTGGGCCATCTCCTCCAACCATGGAAGATCAACCTCCTCCTGGGCCATCTCCTCCAACCATGGAAGATCAACCTCCTCCATAGCCATAAAAGCGGGACGCTCATGTGCCTGGTGCCATCTCCCAAAACCCGCGATCCCCCCCCTCGCCGTGGAGCTGGGTACCCACCTGGAGAAACCCTCCGCCGGAAGCAGAACTGCCCCCGGGCGATGTCTGCGTCGTGCTCGAAGGGGATGTCCCCGCAGACCATGTCGTAGAGCAGCACGCCCAGGGACCAGATGGTGGCTGTGCGCCCGTGGTAGCGGTGGTAGCGCACCCACTCCGGCGGGCTGTACACCCGCGTTCCTGCGGGATACAGGCGGAGCTCGTCAGGCGGACGCTGCCGGCTCCCGGCCCGAGCATCCTCACCCCCGGGGATGTGGGGTGACGGGGACACGGGGGACACCCGCTGTCACCACGTGGCTCTTGTTTACAAACTTTGGGTTGTAAAAAGCAGCCGCCGGTGCCGGAAGAGGGCAGCACGCGCCCGGGGAAGGCCCGACCGTTACGGGGAGGGGGAAAAAACCCCAAAGCACCCCACGGGTGGGGAAAAACCACGCCTTGCCCCTCCCCACCCCCCCGGCCGTGGCCAAAAAATAAAAGAAAAATAAGCCAAGGCAATCAAGGGGAGCGGAGCAGCCCAAGCCCTTCCGTGGCTGCAGAGCGAGCTGGGCTTTGCAGCCCCCCCCGGGGGGTTGTTCTGCTGGGTGGGCTCCCCCCGCCCCAGCGTGGGGCAGGGTGGGGGGCTGAGGCTGGTGGCAGGGCCGGGAGCTGGCTCCTGTTTCACAGCATCCACCCCAGGCCAAAACGCAGCTCGGCAGCCGGCTCAATAATTAAAATTTCTTCTTCCCCCCCCCCAGCAAATGGTGCCCGGGCAGGCTGGGCCGTGCAGTGCCCGGTACCGGCAGCACCCTCCCGGCTGTGGGCTCACCGTCAAATTCGGTGTAGACGGTGTCCTTGAGGAAGGTGCCGGAACCGAAGTCGATGAGCTTGAGCTCGCCGGTGGCCAGGTTGACGATGATGTTCTCGTCCTTGATGTCGCGGTGCAGGACGCCGCAGTTGTTGCAGTGTTGCACGGCCTCCAGCACCTGACGGAAAAGCTCCCGAGCCAGATCCTCGGGCAGGAACCCTCGTTCTGTGATGAAGTCAAAGAGGTCCTGCGACGGCTCCGGACGCTCCAGCACCAGCATGTAGCCGTCAGGCACCTCGTACCAGTCGAGGAGCTGGATGACGCCACGGAACCCGGAGCCCACCTGCTTCAGCAGCACAATCTCCAACGGCACACGGGTGCCACAGGGCTGCCGGGGGGAACCACAACGCCGTCAGCGGGGCTGATGCTGCGCCGGTGGTCCGGTACCCCCTGCCTGAGATGCTCTGGTGCCCCCCTGCCCGGCCCCAACGGTCCTGGCATCCCTCGGTCCCAGTGACCACCCCCTGCCGGCCCCAACGGTCCTGGCATCCCCCGGTGACCTCCCCCTGCCCGGCCCCGACGATCCTGGCATCTCCCGGCCCCGGGGATGCTCCGCGTCCCCCGCTTCCCCCCCTCCCGGGCCCCGGCCTGTCCCCCCCCGCTGACGCCCCGCTGCCCCCCCCTCACTCACCAGTTCGCCCCACCGGCTGATGCTCTCCCGGGGCACGTGTTTGATGGCCACCTGCAAGCCAAGGGCAGCGCCGGGCTGAGCACGCCGCCCGCCCCGCCGCCTCTCCCCCTTCCTCCTCCCTCCTCCTCCTCCTCCTCGCCGCCGCCGTCCCCGCCACTTACCGGGCTGCCGTCGGAGAGCCGGACAGCCGAGCGCACGGTGCCGAACCCGCCGGATCCCAGCAGCGAGCCCACCCGGTACAGGCGCTCCAGCGGCTCCTTCTCCTGCCCTGCGGGCGAGGCGGCCGTCAGCGCTCCGCCGGGGCCCCAACCGCCCCCCAGCCGTCCCCGGAGGGCGGCACCCGCCCGCTTCTCTCTTACCGGGCTGCCGCTTCCCGCCGCCGAGCTCCCCGCCGCTCCCGGGACGCAGACGAGCCAGCGAGGTGATTTTCGACACCAGCATCCTCACTGCCTTTCCCAATTTCGAAACCGCTCCCAGCGCCTTCCGCCGAGCCCCTCCGCCTACCGGTAACCCGGTCCCGGCGGGCGCGGGACAGCGCCGGGGGGGGGCAGCGGCGGCGGCGGGGCGGATGCCGGGCGCGGTGCCGGGCTCCCGGGGGGCTCGGCGGGGCCCGGCTGGCCCCGGCTGGCGCGGGGCCCGGGGGCGGGCCGCCCGCGGGCGGAAGGCGGTGCCGCCATAGCAGGCCCAGCAGCGGCGGCCCGCCCAGCGCCGCCTGAGCCAATAGGGGCAGCGGCGGGCGAAGGCGCGGCCGCGGCGGAGGGCGGCCGGGCGGGACGGAGGAGGCGCCGAGGGCGCGGAGGAGGCGGCGGGCGCCGTCCCGGCGGCTTCGGGGGGCAGCGGGAGGCGGGCGAAGGGGTCCGGCGGGCCGTGGGGAGCGGCTGCGCGGCGAGCGTCCGTCCGTCCGCGGCCGCGTCCCGCACTGGAGTCCCGCCGCGTCCCGCGGTTGCCACGGGTTGCGGTGGAACGCGGGATTGTGCGTTAAGCGCGCGGGTGCGAGCGAGGGGGTGAGGGGAGCGTAGCCCACCCGAAGGGCGCTGTGGGGTCGCGCGGGGCTCGGCGCGAGGATGTGGCCCCTGCGGGAGCGGGCGGGCCGGGGTCGGGGCCGGGGCCATGGCGGGCGTCCGCCCCAGCCCCTCCACCTCCCGGTCTGAAACAAAACGCCGGGTTTGTTGGCCCGTCCCGCACTTTGTTGGTGTTTCTCCCGCAATCTGGCAGCTTCCCGGTGGTGCTCAGCGTCCCCTGGGCCCCGTCCCACCGCCTCATCCCGCGCAGCCGTTGCTTCATCGCGGGCAAACCAGTGTCTGGACTTCCCTTTCCGAGTGAAAGCGGTGACTCCAGCCGGGGACTCTTGACCCAACAACCCTTTATTTTACTTTATTTTCCCTTTTTTTTTTTTTTTTTTCCTTTTTCTGCAGAAGCGGCTGGCTGAGACCCTTTCCCCTAGTTCCAGAGATAAGATAAATAATTTACTGGCCGGAGGTCTCTGGTTACTCACTCCATCAGCATTTGGAGCAAAGAGCTCCAGCCACCGGTAGCTGAATTCTTCCAGACGAAGCCCATCTGTGCGCCCGCGCCCGAGCGAGACCCGAGGAGTAGCCAGCATCCCACACATACTTGTGGGATGAATTGCTTGAAATCGAATGGGGTTTACTGGAAATGTTGGTGAGCACCCCTCTCCTTCAGTGTTTCTGTTTAAAAAAATAAATAAATAAATAAGAAAACACAACTGAAATGCAAAGCCCCAAGCTGTTTACGGAGCTGTGCCTCAGCCGGGAAGCACTCGCCACCGCCGTTGCCGCTTTTAAATTTACTGAGAACACGGCACATCCTCTTTCAGGGGCTGAGACAACTACAAAACTAAAAATCCCACGTTGGTTTTTACTCAGAAAATGACATCTTTATTTGGGGGAAAGTAAGGAGAATCTGACGCAGCAGCCGACATCCCCCCTTTCGTTTTTTTTTTTGTAATTTTAAATGTGTTATTGTTATTATTTGGGGTGACGCAAGCGGAGGGTGGAGGAGAGGACCAGGCAGTGCCTTTCTCCTGCCGTATTCCCACCCGACGCCTGGGCATATTTGGGACATCTGGTTCTGCCAGTCGGTGCTGGGCCATGGGACGAGGTGACTCAGCACCTGGCCCCAAACTCGGTGTCAAAGGCATTGTGGGGATGATGAAAGGTACCGAAGGGGCTGCCCTGGAAACCAGGGTGCGTTATTGACAAACAAAGCTCACCCTGGGAGCCGGAGTGCCTTGCAACCCGGATGAGCCGGGGCCAAATCATCCTTGTGCCTGAACCTGCCCAGCTGCTCATCTCCCCGGGGCACTGAGTCAGTGGCCGCCTCTGCCTGCCCGCACGGCACCCGGGGCTTGGGGGTTGGCTCCCCTCTGGGGTGGGGAAGCCCCTCTGCCTTGGAGGTGACACGGAGGGGTTGTGTCCCCTCTGGATTGAGTAAACCTCCCTGTCTTGGAGGTGATGGGTAGATGTTTCTCCATGCCCTGGCCATGCGGAGCAGGGACACGGCCCCATTTCCCAGCCGTCTTTCCAGAATAACCCACCCAGCAGCATCCCTGTTCCCTAAATGACCCCAACCTGGGGCTGGGAGCCACTTTTCCCCCCCAGGCCCATCCCACGTACTCACCTGTCCCCCCGCAAGCCCCAGCAAGGCCCTTGGGATACGTCAGACATTCAAGCTACCATGAAGCAAACCCTAACCCGCTTGCCACCTGCTTCGCCCTCATCCGTGGGGATCCCCTCTTTCCCCGACCCTCTTCCCCGGGGATACGAGCTGCAGAGGACGGCGGGTGCGGGAGAGCAGCCTGCATCTTTGAGCACACCTTGCACTGCCGTGGACCCACGGGTGTCTGAGAGCTCTGCAGGTCCTGCCCTGGCCAGGCAGCAGCACCACTGCCCCGGGCTGCCCCTTCCCACCCCTGGGTCAACCCCAGAGCTCGGCGTGAGCCCCCCGGGGTCCAGTTCGCAGCTCTGGGAGACCGCACGGGGCTTGCAAGGAGGAAAAACCCGAGCAGGACCATTCCTGGGGAGCAGCAGGACCCCCGGGTGGCAGACGGAGCCGGTGGCAGGTCTGCGGGAGGGGAGCACCCAGCAGGCATCAAAAGCTCGGTTCGAAGCACTGCAAACAATCCCGGCAGCTTTCGGGCTCTTCAGCGGCATTCCAGTCTAACCGGGGCTGCCTTGCATGATAATCAGGCTTAATTACTGCTTTATCGCTTGATTGCCGTGCTGGGCCCTTGGAGCTGCAGTGTTGCTTTCGCAGTTTACTTTTTGTATTTCCTCCCCCTCGCCTTCCCCGCCAGCACAATTAGCAAAGAGGTGAAAATGGGGAGGGCCAGGGGGATACCCAAGAGGGGGGAGAGGGGCGATTTGCTGCCCGGGACCCCCTGGGGCAGAGGGAAGAGCAGATTTGCAGCTCGTGGAGGGTTAAAATCAAGTTTTCCACCGGAGTCCTGCAGACAAACAGCAAGGTCAATGCCAGGCCAGGAGCACAACCCTATATCAGCCCCTGGAGCATCCCCCTGCGGAGGGGCCTGCATCCCTGGGGGAGGGAGGGGAGGGTTGCAGGGCGGTTAAAGCCGTGACACAGAAAGGCTGCGGTTTTCCTAGCATGAGCTCAGCGTCATTGCGTGACCTTGGCTGCGTCTACCCCTGCCTCCCTCCGCTCGGGCTCGGTCGCCCACGGAACCGGCTGGCCCAGGGCGCGGGGCGAGGCGGTGGCAGGGACCCATGGGTGCTCGGGGAAAGCGAGAAGTCTTCCTCCGTGGGCCAGCCAAGGTGCTCCCACCCACGCTCGGTGAGCTGCGCCGACGAGGAAGCGGGCGCTGCCCTCGGCCAGGCAATGGGTGCCGCGGTTGGGACAGCCCCAAATTGCCATCACCTGCTTGGAGTCACCTCTACGGCGGCGAAAAGGCACCATGATGTCTCACCGGTGACTGTCGAAAGGCGACAAGACGCGTCTGTGCGCTCCCCAGCACCGGCATGGTGCGACCAACGGGCATCACCTGGCAGGATGCGGCCGATGCCGGGGTGCGCGGAGGGTCTTGGGGGGCTGCGGGGTGCTCCCCCCAGATGTGGGTCAGCATCATGGATGCCGGGACGTGGAGCATCAGGTGCTGGCTGGGTGCTGCTGCCCATCCTCTTCTCCATCCTCTGGGTCCCAGGGTGCCCCCAGACCCAGCCAAGACCCCCAACGCAGCAGGGACAGCTGGGGAACCACGTCCCAACTGGGCTGGAGTGACCCGAGGACAAGGAGGGGACCGGGCCTCGCTGGTGTGCTGGAGCACCCGAAACCCAGCACCCAGTCCTGGCCCTTTGGGTGCTGGTCCCCGCCGGCTTAGCAAGGTGATGGGACCTGCGAGCGGGACAGGACCCACCCCGCACCGCGGGAGGAGCAGACGTAGGGATTTCTTCTCGTGATTAATTTTAATTATTGTTTTTTCTTTTTTTGCGGTGGGCTTTTAGTGCGGGCTTTTGGGGCTCGGGGTGCGTGGAGGCGGCAGCATGGCTAATCTGCTTTGTGAATGGAGCCGCATGGGGGGCGGCCGAGGGGCTGGGGGGGGGTGGAGGGAGCCACATATTTGGGATTCCTTCATCTGGGTGGGCTCCTTCTCCCCAGACTCTCAGGATGTGGGAAATGGAAGATGAAAGGAGCTGCATTTCCAGCCTCTCGGGTTACAATGTCTAAAGCAGAAAAGGGTGGTTGGGGGGAAAAAGGAGGGGGGAAGGGAGTGGGATGCTACAGGGAAACCTGGGTTGGGAAATGGCCCGGCGAGGCTGGGGCAGGGAAGGGGGCGGCTGGGGCCGATCCGCTCGTGTTTCACATCACGTCAGGGCTGAGGAATTTCCTCTGCTCTGGGGGTGCCTTGCAGAGAAAAAAGGGGGGGGGAGGCTTGAAGGTTAGCTGGGGATGAATAATAGCCAAGAGGCGAGGGATTAAAAGCCCTACCCGGGGGCTGCTGTTTACAAGCAAACCCTGTGGCAGAGCAGGAGGGAAAAGAGGGGTGCATGGGGGGGACGGGGGGGACCCCGGGCCGTGCATCGCCCGCATCCTGTCTCCTGCACGCGTGGCGTGGCCTGGCTGCCCCGCCGTGTCCTCCCGTGGCCCCAGGAGATTCCCCATCCTTCCCGTCCCCCTGAGCTGCAGATGCTCGGATCATCCCTGTGCACAGGCAGGAAAATCCGCTTCTCCGAGAGGGCCCGTGCCACCCTCTGGGTGCCCCGGGAGACGGGGGGCACGGCTGGGTGCTGTGCCCGGGAGTGGGGTTTGTACCCTGCCGGGTGATGGAGCAGCCCCCGGACCTGGACATTGCCCGGCATCGTCCCATCACCTCCTGAGCCGGGGCCTGGGATTTGTCCCAAAACACTTCATTGTCATTTCCCCTTTATTGCTGTTTTAGGTGATGCAAGGTCAAGGTGGGGAAGAGAGCAGGGAAACACGTTTCTCCCATGTTATTCCCAATTATCCTCCATCCCTGACACAGCAGCCAGGACGGGACGGTCGCAGGGTGGAAGCACAGCTCCAGGCTGGGCCAAGGGATGCTGCCGGATCAGAGCCGGCTGCCTGCCCTGGGACGGCAGCGATGCCGGCACACGCTGTGGGCAACCGGGCTCCGCTTCCAGGGGGAATGTGCTAGGGACAGGCTGTGCTCCCCGATTTAGAGCAGGGAAACTGAGGCACGGGGGGGGGGTGTCATGGAGCCCCTGTGGAGCTGGAGGAGGAAGATGGGCTTATTCCACCCAAAAAAGGAGACGACAGGCCAAAGAACATTGGTTTGCAAGCCAGGGAAGACGTGGATGGGCTCAGCTGTTTCGAGGAGGCTGAGCGGGTTCACCTGCACCGACGGCTGTGCCGGGGGAGACCCCGCACTTCGGGGAGACCCCTGACTGTGCCTGGGGACTCAGGATGGGGCCCAGTGACCAGCACCTTGGGCTGGTGTCACCTGAGGGAAGGGACACAACATATATCTACACCCAAGGCTCAGGGTGACCGCACATGCCCAGCCTGCCCCGGCACGCCAGGTTTCTTTCTGCAGAGCATTTACGTGAGAGAAGGATATTTTAAAGGTTATAAAATGATTTTGCTGGCCAGTGGGGGACCGCAGGGTACCCGACTCTCCTCTTCCCCCTCCGTCCTGCCTGTTCCCAGGTACATTCCCGGCATTGCTTCGGCCCGGAGTGCAGGGAGGGCTCTGACCCCTTGAGCATGGGAAAAATGTCTGTCTGCGTGCAGGAAAGGAGGTGCAAACAGTGCGGGGTGAGGAGGTCAGCCGGGAAATCCCTTTCATCTTTTCCCGGGCCTTCAGCCGACACGTGGCCTGGGAGCGCGTGGGGCGAGCGGGAGAGGGTTTTGTCTGCGGCTGGAGAAGGGGAAGCTCCCGGGAAGCTCCCGGGAGGCCGGAGGCTGTTTCCAAGCTGGAGGAGGCTGAACTGCCCACGTGGGGTGGACGGTGTGGGGATGCGATGGACGGGTCGCAGCGGTGACCCCCGGGATAGGCGACGGGCAGTTAGGGTTGGCCTAAAGCCCTGTGGCAAGCTCGGCGGGATGCTGGGACCCCCTGCACCCCAGGGCGATGGGGGCGAAGGGGCACCGTCCCCCGCACCCCATGATGCCCACGGCACGCAGGCGCTGGTGGCTGAGCCCCACTGGGGACACAGGGAGGTCCCTGGGTACCGGTTGCTGCCCCAGCATCACCCCGGGAGGCCAGAGGGAGCCGAGCCAGGGTGTTGCCCCCAGCCTGGAGAAATCCAGGTGGAAACCCAGCCCCGTGCCCACCAGGTCAGCCTGCGGAGCGGGCTCTCCCCTCGCTGGGTGTGGAGGTTTGGAGCAGCCCCGGTGCAAAGGCTGGGCCTGGCGCTGCACCCTGGCTGCTGGGGTGGGCGCAGGGCTCTTGGCAAGAGCATAATAAAAGGCAGACCTCGCCCTCCCTGCCCGCTTGGCAAAAAAAATCCCGAGTGGAAAAGACAGAGGGAAGACCCTGAAGAGCCCAGCAGACGTGGGGCCATCCCCTCCTCTGCCACAGACCCCTGCATTTCCTCAGTCCAGTCCCTCCAGCTCTTTATCCCACCTGGGCTGTAATAAATCCCTCCCCACGGCTTGAACCCCCCGACATCTCCGTCCCGGCAGCCCCCGAGGAGCGCAGGGCCGTCGCCGCTGTCGCCTGCCCTTGTTGGCCAAAGGAGGAGTCCCAGCGCAGCCCTGCCCCGCGCCGAGCCGGATCCAGCCTGGCTTCCAGGAATCGGGGCTGGGGCGGGTGGCCGTGGGTGGCAGCTGGTGCCTTGGGTGGCATCCGCTTGTCCTAAGGTGCTAAGCTCCCCGTGCACCCATTTTTCTAAAATACCCATGTCCCTGCGCACCCGGGTCTCTCCCCATGGGACTCCGGGTCTCTCCGGGGGGGGGGGAGTTTCCATCACCTCTCCCTGTCTGCGCCGTGGAGCGAGGGCTTCTTCTGCCTGTACAAAGCAGATGGTAAAACATGGACTAACGAGATCAGAGATTAATCTGCACTCTGCTTCCAAATCGCATAATCATCTAATTATTCTCGGTATTGGGGTGGAGTGGGCTCCAGGCTCCGGACCCTGCTTCGCGCAGCGGGATGGTGGTGGGGGGTCAGATCCTGCCCTGATGCTGCCCCGGTGGTTTGGTGGGGCTGCCCAATGCCATGCTGGTTTGCTGGCCTCAGGGCCCACGTCTGGCGGGAGGTGGTGGGGGAGGACCCAGGGGTGTGGGAGCAGCAGCTCCCCATCGCACCCCCTGCCCCACCGTGGCCCCGATCGACCTCGCGCCAGCGTTACCTGCCTTGTGCCGGAGCAGCCCAGCAGGAAACACCTCCCGAAACACCTTCCCACACCCCAGCCCAGGAGCAAACCCAGCCCAGCCACTCCCAGTTCCCACCAGTAAGAGGCACTGGGGTGGAACTGGGACATTGCCAACGTGTGATGCCGCTCCGCATCCCACACAAGAGCTCCAGCCGGCTTTTATGGGCGAGGAGACGGGGGGAAAATCTCGTGTTCCGGGCAGCGCGCGCGGCCAGCGGCCCCGGATTCCTGTGCGGCCGGCGGCACGGCCCCGTTATCAGCACGCCCGGGCTGTTTGCTGGAAAAGGGCGGCAGCGGGGCTGGGTGACCCCACACTTCCTTCCTTTCCTGGAAGCCGCTCGCTCCGAGCGTGACGCTGGTGCTCTGATAACCGGCTGCTTTCACAACACGCGCCGGCAAGCGTGGGGCCGGGGCCGGGTTCGCTCCCCGCTCTGCCGCCGTCCTTTTTGCCTGGCTTCCACGGCTCTGCAGGCACCTGCTTGCCCTGCCTCAGTTTCCCCCCCTCCATAGAGGTGGAAACACAGCCCTGAGTGCTGCAAACCCTGGGTGCTCGCAAGAAGAGCGATAGTGGTGCTGCGTGTCGCTGCAAGGTGTGATGAAGTGTGTCAGGTCTCAGCCTCACGCCCCTCCATCCAGCCGCCTGAGTAGCAAGGGCTGTGCTGGAAACTCCCCTTTGAAAAACAGGGAGCGGGGAGAAGCGGGGATCCTTCATCTCCTTGGCAGTGCCCAAGAAAGGGCTGGTGGGTCCCAGGGGCCGAACCGTGGGGCTGCGCTCATGGCCAGACACCCGCTGGTGCCCTTGTCCCGTGGGGTGGGTGTAGGACCTCAGTGCAAGGTGCTGGATGGGACGGGAGTGGGTTGGGGACCTCTTGGTCCCCTGTGAGCCGGTGGCTCCCATTTGCACCGAGGGGCTGAGCAGTCCCAGCTGCCTTTGGAGCTGCCGGCGGTGGAAACAGCAGGCAGGGTCCTGCCCGACCCAGGCAGCGTAATGGCCGGGCGCGTCCCCGGGGCGGTCCCCTCCCTGCGCTGCAGCAGGTCCCTGCACGCCACAGAAGCCAGCGCTGTGGGTCAGGGAGGGAGCCTGGCACAGGGGGAAACTGAGGCAGGGACAGGGATGCCGTGACCTGCCCAAACCCACCTGGAAGGGGACTCAGGAGCCCCCCCTGCTCCCTGGACACTGGTTTGCATCTCATGGGGCTGCTGGGAGCCAGGCTGGCGTTAGCAGGGTTTGGCCCTGGGCTCAGGGACCCACTGCTTGAATCCCTCAAAACCCCCTTGGGATCCACTCCGCTGCCTGCAGCACTGCCCGGGGATCGCCATCCCCTCGGGACACCCAGCTCGGGGTCAGCAGTGAGGCTGGGGTCCTCCCTGCAAGGCCGGTGGAGGATCGAGCGCGGCTCCTTCGCCTTATCTGGGCCATGCGAGGAGGAAGTTTGCAGGGTGGATTCCAGCGGGCAGGTAAACAGCGGCCAGATGGGACCCAGATACCTGCCCGGAGTCACCCACCGAGACGGGTTTGCACAGCCCGGCCGCTTATTTGCTCTAGGGAGGGCTTTTCCCTCCATCAGACGTCAGCAGCCATGCTGGGACGTCACTGCAGCTGCCTCACCGGGCTCCTCCGTCACCCTCCTGGCCAGGTGCCTGCATCCGGGGTGCGGGCGCTGCTGCGGCACGGCAGGGCTGGAAGGCTGCGTCGCTCTCGGTGCCACCGAGCCGGGTACCGCGGCCTCGTCTGCCACAGCCAGCGAGCAGCGTGATGCCCAGGGCTCCTCCACCGTGGCCGTAAGGGCTCGGGGAGCCTTGGCTGCCCGGCAGTGCCAGGGTTGGGGTGGTGGGATGGACCGTCCTGGTCCCACCAGGTCCCTTTGCTGCAGGGAGAGGGGTTGCTGCCATCTCCCTCATCTCGGGCACAGGTGTGGCTGGGCAGGGTCGAGCTGCTGGCAGCGGGTGCCTGGCATGCCCTGGCACATGTCGGGGTGCACCTCGCACCCGGTGCTGGTCCGAGTGCCAGTGGGATGCTCCCAGCCCTGGTTGCAAGATCCTCTCTGGGCTCACCCTTCTCATGCCACCCCCAGAAAGCCTGCACCCTTCCCTGCTCCAAGGGGGAAACCGAGGCACAGGGATGCACAGGACCGCAGCAGGGAGGTGAAGGGGAGCTGTCATGGGAGGAGGCCAGCGGGCAGCCAGGGAGGGTACTGGTACCTGGTACCTGCAGCGAGCATCACCCACCCATCAGACCTCAGCACCCTCCATCCGCTGATGCTGCTGCATTACCCGAAGCCCCCAGGGTCTCTGCATCCCTCCCACCCAGCGGGTGCTGCTGGGGCGGTTCTTCTCTCAGTTCTCTGTCTGTCCCCTCATGCCGTCCCTGTTCCCGCAGCCCAGGTCCTCGGGGCGGGATGGGTGCGGGATGCGGTGCCCACCACAGCACTGCCCACGTTTCCCTGCACTTGGCAGGGTGGTAAATGCCGCAAAGCCCAGAGGGTTCCTCACTGCCGTGGGGCGAGCACCTGCGGGATGCTGCTCCCTTCGCACGGAGAGGAAACGGCGGGTGAGGACCCTGTTGGCCGCTCGGAGCCTGTGTTTACTGCGTCAGAAGGAGAAGCCGTAAATTTGCCTGGTTTAATTGAAAGCCGGTGCCGTGGGTTCGGCTTAATCCGCCCTCCTCCTCCTCCATTAGATAACGTCTCGCTGAAACCACTTTGCAAACTCACGGCATTCCTGCGTGCTGAGCGCCAGGGCAGCCGGCGGGCCACGGCCACGATGGGTGCTCACGTGCTGCGGGGTCGCTTCCCTGCCGCCGGCTCTGCTCCTCCGCACTCATCCTGCCCCGGTCCCGGTCCTGCCTGGGAAGGGGTGCCTGTAGCAGCGCAGAGAACTGACCCACTCGTGACACGTAACCTGGATGGCAACGAGATGGGGTGGCTGGGGGCGGTGGGATGCAGTGAGATGAAGGTTTGGGTGGGGGGGAGCACCCCGAGGGTCCCCAGGAGCGGACTCAAAGGGCTCGAGTTGAAAAGATAAAGGGAAATGTTTCAGGTGGGGGGAAAAATCCGAGCAGCAAACGGGACGGATGTTCCCAAGAAGAGCTGGCAGGCAGAAGCAACGGGAACCCTCTCGCCTCTGTGCATGGCACTGGAGGGGTTGGCAGCACTTCCCCTCACCCTGGCATAGGGAAACTGAGGCACAAAGCCAGACAGGGCTTGGGGAGAGCTCAGGGCCAGGGCTGCACCGGGGCTGTCTGCTGGGAGCCGGTTCCTCGTCGGGGTTCTGCAGCACCAGCAGAGGAGGGGGAAACCCCCAGGTCGTGGAGAGGCTGGTTTGCCAGCGCGGATACCCGCAGGGGCTCTCTGCCACCCTCCCCATCCTCACCCAGGGCCCCCCCAGGGGGACCCAGCAGCTGCCTCCCCCTGCCCGGTGCAGCCACGGGGCTGAGGACCCCCAGCACCCAGCGCCAGGGGAAGTTCGCCTTGCCAGCGGAGTTCAGGCGGAGGGCAGGGGCGGCAAGGGCTGTCGGGGTGTCCTGCGGCCGCCGCCGACCTGCGAGGAATGCCGTGAGTCACTGGGAAAGCATCCCCACGCCACCAGCCCCTCGGCGAGCCTCCCAGCCGGGGGACAGCGACTCGACGCTGGGTTTTGGGGTGAGCCGCCCCATGGGACACCCCTGTTACATCCCACATGGGAGATGCAGCTCCCAGCCAAGATGCTGGCACTGAAGGGGTGGCCATCACCCCGGCGTCTGGGCGCAGGATGGGGCGGGAAGGCCAGGCACCGTCCCCAGCTCCGTGGAAGCCAGACATGAACTCAGCCTCTCCGAGCGAGGAGAGATGACGTGATGCTGGGAGGTCACCCGGGGCCGGCAAGCTGTCCCAGCCCAGCGCCTGGGGCTTTCCCGCTCGGCCACCTCCGTCCCCTCCGGCCAGCGGGAGGGAAGGGCCACAGATGCTCCCTGGGCAGCTCCCGCTCCGGTCCTTCCCTATGGGAAGCCGATGTTTTCAGCTTTACCAGCCCACCTCAGCTTCATGCCCGATGTTGGAGAGGAGAGAAAGTTTTTTTTCCCAGCGGTGCCTTTTCAAGGTGCTGAGCCCCAGACGCTGCTTTGTTTCAGGTCATGTTGCAAAATTAAAGAGGTAAATGGCATCTAGGGGGAAGAAATGCAAATTCCTGGAAAATTATCTGAGCATGGCAGCTGCCCCCGGCGCACGGCAGCAGGAGGTGGCGTGGGGCCAGGACGCTGCTGGGAGCGAGCACGGAGCAGGAATCCTCGGAGGGGACAAACCCCAGAGCATCCCTCCGTAGGCGAGCACCCGGAGCCCGGCCGGCCGTGGCCTCGCGGCCTCCACAGCTGGACACGTCCTGAATGGAGAGGAACGTGCTATGGTTTTGCAGATGTCTCAGCCCTGGGCTTCTCCCGGATACTGGGAGGACACTGGGAGGACACTGGCTGCAGGTGAGAATGGCTGCAGGGAGGAGCTGCGTTGCTGAGCGAGGCACCAGCGCCAGCCGCTTCCTCGAGAGCAGCCTGGTGCTTTTGTGCAACAAAATGCACCAGGTTATCGAAGGGCCAAGCGTGGGACAGCAGGAACCTGTTACTACCTCCCACCTGTCCCCAGCGCCAGGGAAGGAGACCCAGGAGGTGACGGGGAATGGGACAGCCAGGCAGTGGCTGGGTGCAGAAGGACAGTGACCTCCAGGGCTTACAGTGGCATCAGGAAAGGGAGATGCGGTCCCCTCGCAGCAGCCGGAGCTCATCTCCAGCTCCGAGGTGCCACGCCAAGGGCCACTTCATCACCCCGTCCCACGCCACCGCTCATCTCCCCGGGAAGAGCAAAGACCCGATGCTCTTGTGACACCTAATGGCAGTCAGGGTTGTCAGACCCAGCGCTCTCCCACGAAGGCTCAGCTCACCACGGAGCCACAGAGGAGGGGTGCTCTGGTACCCAGCCCCGGCTGGCACTGCTGAGCCCAGACAGGGCTGCCAGAGGGGCTTGGGAGCTGGAAATATCGGCCCTGAGAAAGACAAGCCCAGGAGCTGGTTTTTCTCCCCATTCCTCACAGAAACACAGGCTGCGCTGGCGCTGGTTGTCTGCTCACCTCCTCCCAGGGACTTCCGAAGCTGCTGGCCACCTCCAGCCCCGAACCGAGTGGTGCCTGCAGAGCTGAGAAGAACCAGGAGGGTGCACAGACAGGAGAAACTCCAAATTTTGCTCTTCAGCCCTCCCTCCACACGAAGGGAGAGGCGGGAGCCTGCCCACGATCACAGCATCGGACATCAGAGAATCCACACCAAAGCACCGCCAAGCAGCCCCGGCTCCCCAAATCCTGCTGCCAGGGGAACACCCGGACAAACCCAGCCCCGTCCCTGGGGAGGGGGACGCTGCCCCTCGCATCGCGGCCCCGAAACCTCGGCCGAGGGCTCGCTGCCAGGTTGCACTACCTGGGTTGGAAAACCCCCGGGACTGGCCCCGAACCCAGCACCCAGGGGGTCAAATCCTTTTAATTACCCAGGACCACCGACCCCAGACCCTCCAACCGCCTGCTCCAGGACATTTTCCTGCTTGCTCAGATCCAGCTGCCCAACGGCAGCGCTCCGGCCGCTTTCCAAACCCGCCCATGGGGACAGGCTCACCCCCACACATGCAGAGACCGAACCTGCAGCCCCCCAGACCACATCCGGGTGATGGAGGCTCCGGGACCCTCTTCCTGCTGATGCCAGAGCAGGATCCTGCCAGCCAGGTGCTTTTTGTTGTTGTTTTTGGCTGGGCTGGATGCACCAAGCATCGGCACCCACCCCTTCTGCCAGCGTGGGACTGCGCTGGGTGCAGGGGGTGTGGGTGATGCAGGGGGAGGCAGTGGCAGGGGATGAGTTTCTGGGAATTTGGGTACTGGACCACACGCACCACGCTCACCGCTACTTCTCTTCCTGGGAATAGAGGTGAGGGGGGGACGCAGCACAGACGCGAGCAGCACCCATGGGTGGCCCCAGGCAGCGCTGCAGGAGGGATGGGGAAGCCGAGGCACAGAGCGGGTAGGTGGGCTCCCCGTGGGGGACACCGGCCGGTGCCACCGCAGCTCTCTGAAGGAAACACGGGTACCGAAGGCGGCAGCCAAGCCCAGGAGCTGACCAAGCACCCTCTGGGCTGGATCGGGCTCCGAGGGCCGCAGCCCCAGGGCCCCCTCGCTGCCCCCCCCCACGTTTCCATCCACCTTGAGGCCATTTTCCCCTTCCTGAAGTGGCTCTTCGCAGGGCGGTTGGCAGAGGGGGGCACTGGCTTTAAGTGTATTTGATGGATAATTCCTCATTACCTTAATGCATTTGCAAGCTGGGATAATTGATGGATGTTTAACAGGATGCATTTCCGACAGTCGGCTGGAGAAATGGACTCTCAAACGTTTCTTTTTACCATTGAACTCCTTTGTTTCGATTGATCCTCGCCTTTCCCATCACTCGCTGCTCATTAATAGTCCCCAAAGCAGCTGCTTCCCCCCTCCAGCTCCTCCCGACCCGCGATGCCGGAGGCTTTTGCAGGGGTTTGCCAGCAGATCTGGGCATCGCTGCGGGTCTCCATTTTATAAAAGCAAGATTTTTTTTGTTTTCTTCCCCCAAAGTGTGATCAAATCTGCAGAAGAGCAGGGGAAGGGCGTGCCTGGGGTGTCACCCGGAGCGATGCACGCTGGTTATCCGGGGATGGGGGGATATTTGGGGTGAAGCAGGGGAGGCAGCCAGGCTGCTGGGCTGAGCCAAGCCCGAGGGAGAAGTCGCCCTTTGGGGCCGGTATCAGCCTGAGCCAGGGCCAGAGCTGAGCCCTGCTCTGCCCACAGCGCTTTTATCTGCAGCTCCCTCTGCTCGGGGAGGGCAGCCCCGGGGGTTATCTGCTCTGCCTGTCTCCTGGCAAGGCCCCGTTCCCCTCCGGTGAGGGGTCCTGGTGTCCCCACCCTGCTGAGCCCCCCGGGGGTCTCCCACCCGCTACGCTGATGGTGAATTCCCCTGGGGTTTCTGCAATCAAGCCCTTGGCACGGCTGTGGCTACCGGGGCTCCATCCTCAGCCGGTGTCCCCCCGGGCACGGCTGTGTGCCTGCCCCAAAGCAGGACTACAGCCCCCGTGCTCCTTTCCAGGCTGCCCGGAGGAAGCAGCAGTGCTGGGGGGGCTGCCTTCCCCGCGAGGCTGAGCTCTTCCCATTCCCCACCCCAGTGCACCCCGAGCTGAGATGCTCCCCCGATGCTTCGCCTGCACCCTCAGACTAAGGCTCCCACCCGCATCCCTGCTGCAGCCCCACGCTCGGCCACTCTCCACCCCAAACCTGGGTTTGGGGCTCACGCTTCCCACCCCCTTCTCCCCTCCCCAGACCTCAGGTCCCGCACGACCGTTGCTCACACCCTCACTTCTCCTTTCCAGTTCCCCCCCTCCCCGAGCTGCAGGCAAACCCGCAGTGTCTCCACCAGCTTTTCTGCTCCCATCCCCTGACAGCACCTTGCCAGAGCAAGCACCTCCGCTGTCGCGCTCGCCATTTCCTCGCCACGCTCTGACCCTACCCCGCGGCATCCCTGATCCTTCCAGCCTTTTTCCCGTCCGCATCTCACCCAGGATGAAGCGGAAGAGCCTTGGTAGGGGAGACAAGCAGCCGCAGAGCCTGGTTTCAGGGAGAATTAGAAAGGAAAAAAGCAAAAGGCAGAGAGAGAGAGAAGCAGCTGGGGCTGCTCAGGGTTTATATAGCCCAGGGCAGGTGGGGTGAGGGGGATTGGGTCTGATCCAGGCCAGCTGGGGAGGTGGGATGGGGCAGGGCTGTGAGACCCGTGGCTGGGATGGAGAGTGGGGAACAGGGGGTCCGGAGGAGCTGTCCTCACCCCGGGGTGCACTTGGGGTGCCTGAAGCACCAGGTCCCAGGGCATGGACCAACCAACCTGACAGACCCCACACTGCCGGGCTCTGCCGGCGGGAGTGGTGAAAAACTCAGTCCCAAACGTATCGCTGCTGTGGCTGGAGCAGGAGATCGAGCCCCACATGCTCCCCAAAACATGGGCTGCACCCCGTGAATGGGTCTGGGGGATGTAGCTGGTCCCCCCCAAATCCCTGTGCTGGGTAGCAGCTGGCTGCGAGCCCCCCATGCCCATTTGCACAGCCCCCGCAGAAGGCAATAACCCACTTTGGGGGGCTCTGCCTCTTGGGGTCTCGGCTCAGGAGGACCTGGGGGTGAGAGAGGACCCCCCAACCCATGCCCTCCCTCCTCTACAGGATTAATGCCCTCACAGACAGTAAAGAACCCCCCGAGAAGGGGTGAGCTCCGTGGGCAGAGACGGGCGAGATCCCTCTCGCTGCAGATGAGGTGCTGAGCAGGAGGGGGATGGGGGAGACAGCGGGGACCGGGGCTTGTCATCGCTCCCCCAAGGCACATCCCAGGGCGGCTGCCTGAACCAGGCTCGTGCCCCAGAGATGCCCTGCAGCCGCCCCATGGACACCCACGGCTGGTGCCCCGCACGGGGCATCTCCAAGCCCGGACCAGGGCAAATCCGGGGGGTCCCATCCAGCTGCCAGCGGCGGCTCCGATCCCCGATCCCCGCTTGAACTGCAGAGCCCGTCTTCAGTCATCGTGGGAAGGCTGGTAAAAGCCTCGGTGCCTTCAAGCGTGAAACACAAAGCACTCACCGCCCTCTTCCAGCCTCTTCCCTGCGTGCCCGGCTCACCGCATGAAACCTTTTATATCCCCCCTCCGGTTTTCCCCGGCAGCCCGGAGAGTGCCGGCGCGCTGCCAGCCCCTCCGCCAGCAGCACAATCCCAAATCGCTCCCTACCTTCGTTATTTAAAAAAATAAAGGAGGAAAAACCAGGGCTGTGATTTCCTTTCCCACCTCTGGGACTGGCATGGGGGGCGAGGGGGAGGGATGGGAGACCCAATCCACCCCGTCCCCGGTGTTCCCTCCAAACCCACACGTGCCGGAGGGTTTGGTTTTAACGGAGAGACCTCGGGGAGGCATTTCGCAACGAGGGAGGGAGGGAGCGACTGCAGATGTGCGATGAGGATGCGGGAAGGTCCCCGTTGCTGCGTTGCTGGATCAGCCTGAGGCAAAGCCGGTACCCACTGGGCACCGCAGCGAGGGGCTGGTGGGTCCCGGCGACGCTTCACCCCGGCAGCACGGGGATGCACCATGGTCTGATGGGGATGGACGCGGCCAAGGGTGCTGCGGGATACCGGGGAGCGTCGTCCCCGTGTCCCAGAGGCGGTGGCGGGGTGGGGACAGCTCTGTGGGGCGATGCCATGGCGGGCAGACAGGGCTGCAGGAGGGCGGGCGGCGCGGGGCTGTCCCTGGGTGCTGGGGGAGGACGCAGATGGCACGGGGCGGGATGCTGTCGCGCTGCTATCAATCAGTGGCGGCTTTACCGAGCGCGGCAGCGTCTCCGGGGTGTAAATCAGACCTGAACAGGGCTGAGGATTTCTCTGCGAGGTCTGGCCTCGCTGTCGGCATTCGCTCCGGTGACAGCGGCGCGACAGGGAGACCTGGCGTCCCCGCCGGTGCAGCAAAGGGCGCATGAGGACGTCTGCAGGAGGACGCTGAGCGTGCCACCGCTCTGCTACGGGGGAAAACGCCCTGGGGGAGCCCGAACGGCAGCTCTGGGCCGTCTGAGCCCCTTTCCAGCATCTCCTTTGTTTTCCACCCTCCTGTGTCCCGCTAACGGAGTCCCAGCCAAGCAGGCGTGTCCCACCCGCTGTGGCCCCTTGGGTCTTTCCAGGGAGCGATCAGGCTCCTGCAGTATCTGCACCATGCGAGGGAGCCGGCTCCCTTCCCGGAGCAGGGTTTATCCAGCAGCACCAGTGTTTGCTCCCAAGCTGCCCCAGAGAGGGACTGGGATGGGGACAGAGCCTCTCTGGGCAGCCCTTGGGTGGCCAGCAGCAGTCTGGCCTCTGCAGGTGGCTTGTCCCCTTGTCCCCAGCCTGCCTGGGACAGGTCAGGGGACGTGGCTGGGGGGTTTCCATTCCCCCCCGTCACCCTTAGCATCCTTTCGGTGCAGGACAGCCCTGGGTAGCACAGCATCCCCCGTTCCCGCGGCAGCGAGGACAAACCCAGGGAGCTGCTTTCCTGCCCTAAACCCCCCCTTTGGCCGCCGAGACAGAAACCGTCTCCATTTTCCCCACCCCAGGCAGTATTCCTCTGATTGCAAGAATTTAAGCAATCAATTTCGACCGCCTGGAGCCGGCCCCGCTCTGAGCTCGCTGCTGCTTGCGCTTGAGCTTTTCCTTCCCGTGTGCTTTACTCCCCCTCCCAACGCCGCAGGTGCCCAGCAAGGCCGGTGCTGACGAATTGCTCCATCCCTTTCCAAACGCTGCCTGCCTGGAAGCCAGCTCAGCCCTTGAACCGTGCCGGGCAGGCGTCCCCTCGCCCTGCCGTGCCACGCCTGGTCCAAGCTTCGCTGGCTTCACCGCTCTTTGCCGTCACGGTTCGCTCCGCAGGGTTGCACCTTCCTTCCCCTGCCACTGCTCCGTTTCCCCCTGTGCTCCCTCCTCTCTGTCCTCCCGCTGCTGCCCCAGAGCCGGGGCTTTTCCCTGCTCCTGATGGAAGGCGGCTGGATCTGCTCCTTCCCTGCCACGGCAGTGGCTGGGGCAGAGCCTTCGGTGGGGGGAGAGCGGGCGAGCTCCCTGCCTCAGCTCACCTGAGCATCTTTCATCCCTGCACGAACGTGCTCACGCCGAAGGTGTAATTACGGCCTGAGTCAGCTGTTTCGGCAAACGCCCAATGGCCCCGTCCTCGCGTGCCCCAATTCCCCCCTGTACCCCCCCCCCCGCCCTGGTTCGGGGATGTGAGCCGGGGGCATCACCACCGGCAGCGGCTTTCGCATCGAGTTTTGGGGGAAGCAAGGTGGGAGATGCAGAGCATTGTGCCCCCCCGGGAGATGTTCAACCCCTGGGGACGGCGATGCCGGTGAAGGAGCCGTGGTCCCGCATCCGCCCGCTGCATCCCAGGCTGGGGCTGCCAGTGAGCGCCCGGGAGCAGGGGAGGGCCGGGCGGCCACGATTATTCAATCTGGAGCAACCCTGACCTGCTGACAAAGGCAGAGTTATTTTTAAAAAGCAACCACTCAGCAAAATTTGCCTCCGCTGCCCGTCCTGCTGCCGCTGCCCGCCGCCGGGGAGAAATCCATCCTGGGAAACGCGGCTCTCGGATGCCTGAAACGGGGGGCAGGAGCGTGGTCCCTGCCCTGCACCCTCCCAGCCCCCTCCCTGGGCTCCGCTGGCTTTCCGGGCTGGCGAATCCTCCTCGGAGCGACAGGAGCATCGCAACTGGCTTTCCAGAGCTATTTATAACCCCGCACGTGTGGCGAGGCCGGGGCTGCCGGTGCGGCGGAGGGGAGGGTACCCCACACGCAGCCCCCCCTGAGGGTCCCCAAAGCACCGCTCTGCTCCTTCCCCATGCAGCAGGACGGCTCCTGCCCAGCCCAGCCAACGTTTGGTCGCAGGATGGTGCTCGCCGTGGTGACGGCTGCGGCGCGGGGACGGGGCTGGCACGGCAGCGGGATCACTCGGTCTGTGCCCCGTACGCAGGGTGGGAGCGCGGGGCTCCCCCATCCTCGCTCCCCTCTGCTCAGGTGATGGGTGAGGAGCAGCCCCGGCCCCTGCCTGTGCTGGAGGGGTTGCCCTCTCCATGCCAAGGCCAGTTGGCAGCGGGGAGGGATGCAGTCAGAGGATGGTTTGGTGTTTGCAGGGGAAGAGCTGGACCTGCTCCAAATTTCCAGAGCGAGAAAGTCGCCCCGAGCTGCGCTTCAGCTCCAGACGATGCTCGACTTGAGGGGCTGGTGATGCTTCACCCTGGTGAGACAGAATCACAGCATCACAGAATCACAGAATGTTGGGGGTTGGCAGGGCCCTCTGTGGGTCACCCAGCCCAACCCCCTGCCCAAGCAGGGTCACCCAGAGCAGGCTGCACAGCACCGCGTCCAGGCGGGGCTGGAATATCTCCAGAGAAGGAGACTCCACAGCCTCCCTGGGCAGCCTGGGCCAGGGCTCCGTCACCCTCCGAGGGAAGAAGTTCTTCCTCATGTTCAGACGGACCTCGCTGCTCCCACCTTGCAGCCCCCCTTTCTGTCCAAAAACACTCGGCGGGGGGGGTTTAATTGCCAGTTATGGGGGGGTCTGCTCCAGGACTGCCCGGCGGAGGTTGCTCTCCCCAGCCCCGCTGGCCTTCGCTCCCCCGAGGCGGCCGGCTGCCCGGGAGCCCTGCTTCCCTTTTATTGCCACGAAGTGAATTAATACCCATTTCCTGAAGCTTTTATGGTTTCCTCCCAAATGGCTCTTACATCAGGGGGAGATTGGGTTACAGCAAATACCAGCGGCGAGGAACGAGCCCGGGCTCTGCCTGCTCCCAAACTCACCGGTCCACGCGGGCACCATCGGCCCCCGGTCCCACTCCCCCCATCCATCCCTTCCTCGGAGCCGGACGGATGCTCCCGGCAGCAAATGATCCTCCTGGGATGCAGGAAACACCGAGGACCCTCTGGACCCTCCGCGTGGGGAGAGCCGGGCTGGCTGAGCCCCTGGGGCGTGGGGGTTTGGGGGTGGCCCCCGGTTTCGGGGTGGTTTCAGGGTGGTTTCGGGGTGGTTTCGGGGTGCCTGGTTTGGCTGCCAGGGCTCCCGCCTCTGCCGCGCTCCGAGCGCACGCACACCTCTCGGGCTGGTTACTGTAGAAACGAAATTAGCACAGGGAGGGAATGCAATCCCAGAGCTAATTAAGGTAATTACAGCTTCACACCAGCTGCTCACGAGGTCCAAGGACATTCTGTAACTTGTGGAGGGGATCGGTGGCTCGGGGGGACTTTGAACTCCAGCTCCTGGGGACCACGCGACTTCGGTGGCCCTTGGGACGGGCCGTGTCGCTCGTCACCGAGGGTGACACCGAGCTGGGGGATGCACAGTTCCAGATGTGCTTCCCAGATGTGCTTGCCCCATTGCAACAGTGGGGTTCAGGCTGGGCTTGGGGTCCGGGGTAGGTTTGGGGTCCCTGGGGAGCTGCTGTGGAGGGGGTTTTGTGCTGGGGGGCTGGCGGGAGGTGCCCCCCAAGCCCAGGGCATCCTGCCAGTGGTGGCACTTCACAGACGTGTCCCTTCGGCTCTTCAACTCGTGACGCGGAGCCAGTGGAGAGGGAAACCACAGCTGGGTGTCGGGGTCCCCCCCCATCCCAAAGGGACCGGCTGGCTGAGGCCGAGTGCAGGCAGCAGGGTCCGGGGCTGGGGGCTGTCAGGGGTGTCTGGGGGGAGATGTGGGGCTGGAAAATGGGACATCTGCCCCAGGGTTGGTTGAATCCACTGGAACCAGTTACGCACGCTGGGGACAACGCAAGGACGGGGTGACCATGGGGTCCGGCGTGGGGCCACCCCCAGCATCCCGGGGGCAGGAGCATCCCCGCGTCTCCCGTGAGCCGGCGAAACGTTACTACCCAGCGCGTGCCTTCCCACAAAACCCGTTTTTTGGAGCCGATTCCCGGCACCAGCCCGGGGTGGGAGCCAGGGGAAATGCGGCCAAACATGTTTGCGCCGTGGCCGAAACTGGCCGGTGGCCTGGCTGCGGCGGGGAGCCGGGGACGGCGGGGGCTTCGCTGCCCGGGGAGCCGGCGGGCTGGCGGGGGGCCAGGGCTGGGGACAGAAACGCCGTGTGCCGCGGCAGCGCCGGGAGCAGGCGGTGATTCACCGCTTACCAGCACGCTGATATTTATTACCCAGCTTCGTTACGGGGTTGACATGAAATGTGGGTGTGGGGAAGGGGGGGGGCGTGAAATAAATACAGCGCCGGAGCGGGGGGCGGCAGCACCCCCCGTGAAAGCCGATGGGTTTCCCCATCCTCCCGCCCGCCGCTGCTTTCTCCGGCTGGTGGATTTTGATGGAGGAAAATAAACGCTTGCAAAAAGCACTCTCTCTCTCCCAGCTTGTCCCCGTTTGCCCTGTGCTTTGGCAGCTCTGCCGGGGTGGGCTGGGACGCGGCGAGAATGGGAGCGAGGAGGGAGGGACTGCGGGAGCGGGGGTCCCCCGGGATGCTCAACCCCAACAGGGCGATGGGGCCAAACTGGGACCCCCCTCCTGCAGCCCACTGCCCACAGAGCTCCCCAGGTGCACCGGCGTGAGACCTGCCCCAGCTCGATGCATGGATCAGTGGCCGGAGTGGGGTGCTGTGGGATGGAGAGGTGGGAGGGAAGGGGACAGATCCCCCCCAACTGGTCCCCAGAGCTCGGCCGGTGGGGTGGGAAGAGAGAGGCAGCCCTGGTCGGGGGCTGGATCCGATGGAGGGGGACGGATCCACGGCTGCAGTATGGATCCAGAGCAGCAGGATGGATCCACAGCTGCAGGATGGATCCAGAGCAGCAGGATGGATCCAGGGCTGCAGGATAGATCCACAGCACCAGGATGGATCCAGGGCATCAGGACGGATCCACGGCACCAGGACAGATCCACGGCTGCAGGACGGAGCCGGTGCAAAGGGAAGGAGCCGAAGCCGAAGGACGGAGCTGGTGCGGAGGGACGGATCCAGCGCAGGGGGCTGGGTCAGGTGCGGGAGGCTGGCTGTGCTGCAGGGGGATGGGGCTGCTGCAAAGGGACGTGTCTGGTGCAGGGGGATGGATCGGAGGCAGACGGATGTGACTCGGAGCGACATGAGCGCAGGGGGTTGTGTGTCCCACCCCAGCCCTGCCATCAGCATGGGGCTTATCCTCTCTCCCCCAGCATCGCAGGCAAATGCGCCCATCACCCCCTCCCCAGCAGAACCCCACCTGTGCCTCAGTTTCCCCACTTGGCCAAGTGGCAGAGGCTGCTCTGTCCCCATTTCCCCACATGCCTCCGTCTGTCCGTCCACCCCTGCAGCATCACCGTGGGGACGGGGGCTCTGACCGGGAAAGGCCGGAGCGATGCGGGGCCAGCTCCAGGTCCCCCCCCCTCCAGGTTATTTATAACCACCTCCAAGTGCCGGTGTGCGGCGGCAGCTCCCGGGGATATTTTTAGCCCGCTGCAGGGAATCACGGCAGCGAGCTCTTGGGAGCAGCAGGAGGGAGGGAGGGAGCGGTGCTGCGGCACAAAGCCCTGCCAGCACCCCTGTTCCGAACCCCCCCCCGGCATCGCTGCCCACCCTTTTTGGGGAGGAAACCTCCCCCCCAGGGCTGGCTGCGGGGTCACGCCTGGCCTTGGTGCCATCGCATCCCCGTCCTGGCCTGCTGGTACCCAAGGGACCGCGGCCGCGTGCCACCCGAAAAGCCGGACACGGTGGCGGGGCTGCACCCCGGCATGGGGCACCCCGGGAGGCGTGTGGTGCCCGGGGGGGGCTGGTGGCGGAGGGGCTGCACTGGTTGCCGCTGTCTTCTCGAGACAGGGAGACACGAGGCGAGCGGTGCTGTCTGCATCGCTAATCGGCCTCGCCGCCGCTCGCTCCCCCTCCCAGCGCCGCTGCGGAGGCTGCGGGAAATCCGGGCGAGGGGGACCCCGGGTGTGCAGCTCCGCTTCCCCGCCACGGGTGCTGCCGCTGTGCATGGGGGGGCCAAACGCACCCCAGCTTCGCCCGCTGTGACCTCCCCGACACCCCCGAATCCTCCACGCCCCAAAGCCAACTGCAAGCCCGCGGGAGCTGCAGTGCACGCGGCGTCGGCATCCCCAGCACCCCAGGACTTGGGCACCTGGGAATCTGGGCACCGAGGATCAGGGCTGGGCACCCCAGGGTGCCGGGCTGGGTGCCCGAGGCCAGGGACAGCCACCCCAGGGACCGGGGACAGCCACCCCGGGGATGGGGGACAGCCAGCCATCCTCAGCAGCGCCGGCGGGGCGCGGGGCCGAGGTGCGAAGTGCCACCCTCCAGTTCCAGCCAGTTTCCCAGTTTATTTTCTCCCCTATTAGATTCCAGCTGGCAGGATGGCGCCTAATAAATATACATAAGGGCTCGTTTACATGACGGTTTATTCGGGAGCGAATTCCACAGCTGCCTGGCAGATGGCTGGGTGCAGCGGGCGAGAGTCGTGCCCAGATCCAGCCGTGCCTCAGTTTCCCCATCTGCAACCTGGGCCAGGGTGGGAATGGCTTTCCCCGCATTTTTGCCGATCTATTCCTGGAAAGCCCGGGCTGTTATTATCGAGGCTATTTATAGCATGAGAAACGGGTTATTAATGTGATTATTCACAGCGTGGCAATGGGTAATTGCCCCGGGTGGGGCTGATGCCCTGCCTGTGCGAGGTGCTGCGCGGGGACGGCCTCAGCCCCAACCCGCCTCCAGCCCCGGGGGAAACTCACCCCAAAACCCCAGCAGGGCAGCGGGCCGTGCCCGACGGGTGCTGGGGTCCCGCGGAAGAGCCAGGGGCTCGCGGCTGCCAGGGGGGGTTTGGCGCTGCCGTGCCCCAGCGCTGGAGTCCGGCTCGTGTTGTGATCACGATGATTAGCTGAGTCACAGCTGGGGTGCTGCTAATTAAATGTATTTCTTAATTAACAAGATCACAGAGAAGGCCTGCCAGCCCGGCTTGGCGTTCAATCATGGCTGACAGGGGCAGCTGCAGCCGCACAGGCACCATGCGGGCTGAGGTGTGATGAGCGTCCCCGTGCTCAGCTCTGCCCTGTGCCTGCCTCTGCTGCTCTCCCGCCCCAGGAGCCCGTTTCCCCACACGTGAGGATGAGGAGGGTTTGTGCCTGGCATCCTCCAGCCATGGGTGAGACGAGCGGGGCAGCCTCAGCCCCCGGCTGTTGCGGACCTGGGGTGCAGCGAGCGTGTCGGTGCTCAGCGCAGGGCTGGGCCACCCCCCTCCCACCCCCGCTCCTGCCCCGTGACTCAGGGCTGCTTCACATCCCTCCCCGCCACCTGAGCCCTGCCCGAGCCTGGCTATTAATATTAATAATAACCCCCCGTGGCTGCTATTCACCGACCTCAAAGCACAACCTGAAGTAACCCCTGTCCCGCTCCCCAATGGGGAAATCTCCGCTCCTCAGTGGATGGGGAAACTGAGGCACGGGAACTGGGGCGGGAGCAGTGCCAGGAGCTTTCCCTGCTCTCCCAGGGGCCCTGGCCTGGGAGATGTGGCAGCAAAACCCCGGGTGGCACCCACAGCCCGACGGCAACCCACGGATGGGCGAGCCAGAGTGGGTGGAGAGGGTTTTTCTGGCTGGGGGAGGAAAAAACAAAAGAGAGAAAAATGAACATAAGTAAAAAAAATCCCATTCTGCCCCCAAGGCTGAGCTCTGCCCTGCGGCGATGGGCCGATATCCCTGTGGGAAGCGGGGGGCTCCGCTCTCCGGGGGGATTTCGCTGCCGGGGAGGGCAGGCGGAGGTGCTGGGACTTCGCCCCGGCGTTGGCAGTCTGGTCATGTCCTGCACTGAGTCACGTTCCAGCGGCAGCACTGACTCACGGCCTCCCCAGCCTCCCGGGGAGCAGCCGGCACATTGCAGAGATTCCTGGATGGAGGCAGGAAAATAAAATTAAATAATAACAAGGCCAGCCCCCCGCCTGCCTTCCGCCAGCCTCCTGCAACACAGGCGCAAACAGCAAATTCCTGCGCCGCTGGGAAACACCTCCCGCCTCGCCTCGCCAGACGCCGGGATGCGCGACCCGGGTCCGCATCACACGAAACGCCCTTCACCAGCAGCCTGCGGCGGCCCCGAAAAGGAGGGGGAGGCTGCACCCCCCCCCGACCCCCCAAAGCTCCCCCCGAGCCCGGGGACACCCCGGCAGCGAGGTCCCACCAGTGCAATGCAAAGGGGGGGGTGCAGCTGGGTGGGTCCTGGGGTCCCCCTCCTGCTTTCATTGCTCCCCGGGGGGGGGTGGGGGGGTGCAGAGCGGGATGGGGGTACCCCAGCCCTAAGGTTGCACAATCCTGGCTGTGGGGGGTTTTTTATGGGGGGGGGGGATCATGGATATTTTGCATCATTTAGCATCATCTCCCATCCTTAGATCCCCCCACCGAGGGGGGAGGGAGATGGGGTTCCCCCGTGCCCCCCAGCGCGGCAGGGAGGGATGCACCAGGACAGGGCTCTGCTGCGGCTGCCTTCGGCCTCGGCACATCTGTCACCGCAGCGCTCGGCGGGAGCGGGGGGAAGCCCCGCGGCTGCGTGGCGGGGAGAGGCCGTGGTGCCGCAGCTCCGGCCTGCGCAGCCCCAGCGCCGCGGCCAGGGCGACGATGCCGGGACGCGGCCGCGCGCCCAGCGCCATCGAGCGTGCAGGTGATGGATGGCGCGGGGGAGTGCGCCTGTGGAGCCGGCACCTATAGATCCCAGCACCTGCAGAGCCCAGCACCTGTGGAGCATGACACCTATAGAGCCCAGCACCTACAGAGCCTGACAGCTATAGATCCCAGCACCTACAGAGCCCAGCACCTGTGGTGCATGACACCTATAGAGCCCAGCACCTATAGAGCCTGACAACTATAGATCTCAGCACCTATAGAGCCTGACATCTACAGAGCCTGACACCTATAGACCCCGACACCTATAGAATACAGCACCTATAGACCCCGACACCTACAGAGCCCAGCACCGGTAGAGCCTGACACCTATAGAGCCCAGCACCCACAGAGCCTGACAGCTACAGAGCCCAGCACCTACAGAGCCAAGCACCTGTGCAGCCTGACACCTGTAGAGCCCAGCACCTATAGAGCCCGACACCTATAGATCCCAGCACCTATAGAGCCCAACACCTACAGAGCCCAGCACCCACAGAGCCTGACAGCTATACAGCCCAGCACCTATAGAGCCCAACACCTACAGAGCTCAGCACCTAGAAAGCCCAGCAACCACAGAGCCTGACACCTACAGAGCCCAGAACCTATAGAGCCTGACCCCTACAGAGCCCAGCACCTACAGAGCGAGAGCCCCCGCTGCAGAGTGCTGGCCCCTATGGAGCCCTGCTCCTGTACAGCCCATCCCCGGGTGTTACGGAGCAAGAGCGGTTGCCCCAGTGGTGCAGTCCCCCCAGGACCAGCCCCTATAGAGCCGCAACTCCCCCTCGCACAGCAGAGTGCAGCCCCTATAGGCGCCTGCAATTAGGAAGCAGGAGAAGGCACCCAGCAGAGCAGTCCCTATAGCAGGGGAACACCTGCCCCTACAGAGCCTGTCCCTATAGAGTCAGAGCCCCCAGCATGCAGAGCAGCTCCCAGGGCAGGCAGGGAGCAGCCCTGCAGGCTGGGGGCATGGGGTTTTATGGGGTCCATACGGTCCTGATCCCACCCCACACTTGGGGGGCACATGGGGGAACTGGCCCTGGGATGCGCTGAGCCCCTTCCCAGGGAGAGGGGGGGGACTGTGCTGGGGTGCAGGGGGACCACAATGGCCCCCTTCCTTCTCTGTGTCCCCACTTGCTCCATGCCCTCGAACCTCTCTGGACCCCCTTTCCCGCGGCGTGGGGCAGATCAGGGTGCGGTGCCCGGGGTTCGGGGGGAGCACGGGGCGACGAAGCCTCGGCAAAGCGGCGGCTGCAGCGGCACCTGGCACCGCGGGCTGGGTTTTCTCAATAAGGGGTGGCCCGGCCCCCGGCGCAGCCGCGGCGTGCGGGTTTCACAATGTGCCTTGGTCAGTGCTTACAAGAAGAGGCGGCGGGGAGGGCTGCGGGGGGGGGGATTCCAGTAAGTGGCCTCCGAGCCTTCCTCATTCTTGAGAATAGGAAACTGTGCGACTTCTGCACGGGGTTTCGCTTTCTGCACGGGGAGGCGAGAGGCCAAACTGCTCTGCCGGACCATCGCCGCGACGCAGCCAGGGAACTGAAAAAGCCCGGGAAGAGAAAAATTCATCCGTGCGTTTGCTGCATGTCTTGGATGCAGAAAAAATTTTTTTTTTCCTTTTTTTTTTTTCCCTGGGAAAGCAGAGTGAGGGAATTCTGAAATACCCTGAGTTTCGTCGCCCACCAGCCTGCTTTGGGGATGCTGGGGGCAGCCGAGCGATGCCTCTCCCAGGCCGTGGCAGAACCATCACCCCTGGCACCCCTCGGCCACCTCTCTGCCCCGGCAGTGGTCCCCAAGGGTGGCTGGGGGCCAGGAGCAGGGTGGGCAGGAGCTGGTAAAAATAGCACCCAGGTGCCCTCTGCCCCGGGAGCGATTTCTCGCTGGGTAAACAGGAAATCTATTAAATCTATTCTTAGGCCCATTCATGAGCCGCGGGCTGACAGCAGCTCCCCGCTCCGGGCTTGTTTTGTTCCTCACTGACACTGGGGTGACGGCGAGGCGGAAGGCCACCGCGCAGAACCTTCCAGCCCCGCGGGCTTCCCCTCGCTCGCTCTTTGCCCCCAGTAGCGCCCAGCGCGGTCCCCGGCTTTTCCAAGGGTGCCGGGGGTTTCCCCTCCATGGTAGTGGGAGGAGAGGGCGGTTTTGGGGTGTCTCTGGAAACCGCTGTGGTGTTTGCTTCAGGTCTCAGCCCCGTGCTGGGTGGCACCCCGAGGGGCAAGCGCTTTGCCAGAGCTCTCCCCCCAGCAGCTCGCTCCTCTCCCCCTTCCTTGATGGCATCTCTTCAGTTGGAGGAGATAAAGCCACCATGGTTTGCCCTTTCCTGGGATGAGCTGAGCTGGGTAGACTGGGGAAGCGGGACGATGCTCACAGCTTTACCCCAGCTCCCCAAAGCCCCCCAGTGTGGTGACGGCTCTGGTTCACCTTTGCTCCCCATCCTTTCCCCCAGTGCTGTCCCCACGTGCAGTATCTGGCTTCAGCTCGCTTCCCTTCCCGCTCTCCTGTGACCCCCCGGGCCCCGCCCGAGGCTGCGGTGCTCGTGGCTGCTGGGCTGGAGCTGCTGCGGGATGCAGGCGCTGGCAGCAGTCCCTGCCTGCTGGGGACACTGGGCTCCCCCAGCTCCCTGCACCAGGCTCCCATATCCCGTTCCGGCCCTTGGCAGGCTCCGAAGTGGCAACTTTGGCCTGGGCAACATTTTTGGGGAGCTAAAGAGGACGCGGAGAGAAAAAGGTGGGGCTGCAGCCTACAGCGCTCTGTGGAAGGACCAGGGGTGCTCGTCCCGCTGATGACGGAGAAGGGAATCCGCCCCCCGAGTCTCCCCCGCATCGCTGCCCTGGGTGCTGCGTGCACCCAGCCTCAGACCAGAGCATCCCCCCCCTCAGTGAATGGGTGAGCGAGAGAGGGGCAAGGATGCAAGGTGCTCGTGGGCAGGACGGGGTGCAGGGAAAGCTTGGGATCGGAGGAGCGCAGGCTGGCTCGGGGACACAGGCTGGGGGTGGCTGCAGTTAAGGGGTACCCCCACCCAGGGGACCACAGCAGCGGGAGGCCAGGAGCCGTGACAGGCTGGGAGAGGGACATCCTAAACCCAGCACTGGGGTCCCCGAGCCTGGTGAATGTGAGCGACAAGCAGGGTCTCTGCAAGGTGTCAGACTGGGGCTGGCGACAGTAAGGCGGTGCGGGGCCGCAGCGACAATCCCACTGGAAACCCCCCCAGCCCCCAAAAAAAGGCTCCTTGGACCGCAGACAGGGGTTGCAGGTAGGATTTATCAGGGCAGCCCCAGCCCCACAGATGCTCTCCCAAAGCGGGCAGCCCCCCTGCCCCACAGCCGAGCCATTGCTGCCCTCGGGTGGCAGCCAGCAGCACGGCACTGCGGGCGGGGGCTCCCCAAAACCCCCCCGGCTTGGGTACCTCCATCGCCTCCCTGCAGTGCGGAGATCAAGGAGGGAGGGGAAGGGGGATCTGGCTTGTCCGTGTGGTGGCAAACGTGCCCTCGCCTTGTCCTTTTCCAGACCAAAAACCAGAGGCTGAGCATCTGCCCGAGGCCGGTGGTGAGCAGGAGGGGCAGGGGGAGGTCTGACCCACCGGGCAGCCCAGCAGTGCGGCACGGCCTCACTCTGCTTCGTCGCAGGAATCCGCATCCTCTCCCTCCTCCGGGTGCGTGATCCCCGCGGCGGAGCGGGCCATGGCCCTCATCCAGCGCCGTTTCAGCTCCTCGGTGTCGGCCACGAAGGTGTAGACCTGCCGGGACTGCGCCAGCTGGAAGGGGTGTCGGGAGTCTCCTGGGGGCAGGTCCCTCACCTGGTAGCCCAGCAGCGGGATGGAGGTGTGGGCTCGGACGTCCTGCCAAGAGCAGAGACAGCGGTGGGAGGCAGGGGACGGGCACATCGGGCTGTACCTTGTACAGACGGAGCCGAGCCCGGCCTTACCTGGGGGGCCGCATAGATGTACAGCACGAGGGGATCATCCTGCGGGATCACGAACCAGCCCCGCGTGCCCCCCTTGCCGCTCCGGTCCAGCAGCTGCAGGGAACTGCACAGCAAACTCCTGCCCGAGACCTCCGCGGCTCCTTTCTGCCAAAAAAAACCCAGCGGACAAATCCCTTAACACCCAGGGCGGGAGGCAGAAAGGGCACTGAGCAAAGGTTATTTCCTGGGGAACTCCCTGCCCGCTCCACAAAATGTCCCCAAACGAGGGACAGGCAAGGGACAGCCCTGGCTGCAAGGGTCCTGCTGTGATCCGGAGGTGGACGGAGCCTGGGATACCCGGTCCCAAGGCTCGTGGAGTGGGACGGAGGGGGCTTAGCACGTCCACCGGCCTCGCCGTTCGCAGGCACCCTCTGCGGGAGCGACTCCCGCACACGACCAAGCTGTGACAGCAGGGCTGGGGGCCAGGGTGGGCAGCAGAGCTCGGAGGAAGCAGGACGGAGGAGCAGGGCACAGGGCAGACGGGCAGAGCTCACCTCCAGGATGCCTTTGTGCTTCCCCTCCCGGTCTTCGAGCACCACGTGGCCCGTCAGGAAGATGTAACACTCCTGGCATACACGGTTCAGGCGGTTCCCGTTGTACTGTAGCTTGGCCTTGTAGTCAGAGCAGCGAGCGCACACCACCTACAACCACCAGACAGGGACACTGGTGAGACTGGGACAGGGCTGGGGGATCGCAGGGACAACTCCTTGAAGAGCTGAGAGGCAAAAGCAGCCCTGAGCCCGAGAAAAGGGGTACAAGGCGTAGGAGAGGTGCGCTCCTGCCCCGGCAGCCACGTGAGCAGGCCAGGAGGGAGGGCAGAGAGGGGGGACAGGGTGACTCACGTAGCCACAAGCTCGGCAGTGGTGTCTCCGGCGCCTGATGGTGTTGAAGGGCTCCTTGCAGCGCATGCACATGGTCACCAGGTTGTCCCGCACCCACTGCGGAGCTCGGCGGCCCAGCTCCTCTGACTGGGGGTGGGAAACAGCATCGCTGGGGCTGGCTTGCCGTGGTCTGGGTGGTCCCAGCCCCCCTGCTCTCACCCCTTCCCCTCCTCAGCCCTTCTACCCGTCTCCAGCCTCCCACCAGCTCTGTTTTTCTAGGGAAACTGGGGCTCTCCAGAGCTGCTGTACAGAGGGGGTACATGAAGAGGGCAGGGGGGTTACCTTCAACGCAGGGGTGCCCATCTCCAGCCTGTGTACTGCTGTCTTAAAGGTCTCACTCCTCTTCTCCTTCCTGTCAATGGCATCTTGGCAGGCCTAGAGGGGAGCGCAGGGCTGGAGGGGTGGTCGGGGGGGACGGCCTGACACAAGGCACCCAGCTGGTGTGAGCAAGATGTGCCGCCTCCCCCAGCACCCAGCGGTACCTTCACCCAGGCGTTCATCTCCTCCCCAGACCTGGGTACAAAAAGGGAGACGGGTAAGCCGTTGTCTCTCCTCCCCGAGGGTCTGCAGGACCTTCACCCGTCCCCTTACCTGGCTTGCAGCTCCAGCGTCCGCTGCTTTCCTGAGACCAGGAAGGTGTGAGGGAACTGCGTGTCACTCATCTCCCGCACCTGAGACCAAAGAAAGGACGTGGAGCAGCTGAACCCACATCCAGCACACAGGGCCTTTCCTCCGTGATGTGAGGGACAGGGACTTCCCTTGGACACAACCCCTTTGGCCCCTCAGATCCTACATGCACACGATTTCCCTGCTATTCCACAGGACCAGAGTGTATCAACCATTCCTCCTCACCCACAAAGCCAGCTCCTCCCTCCTTTCTGAGGAAGCGAGGGGCAGCAGCCCCACTACACCCCAGAGCGGGGTGCATTTTAGAGGAACCAGGGTCTGGGAGAAGCACAAAGACAAGGTGGCTGTCTGACCTTCATGCCGTCCACGTCGATGCGGAGGTGGACCTGGAACTCAGCACCCACCTGGATGACCTTGGGCACGCAGTAGAGAAGCATGTTGTTGAACTGGGCAGCGGGGAGGAGGAGGAGAGGGTTGGTTGGAGCCCAGCACCTCCCTGCTCAGGGCTGGGGGCTTCCCTGGGATCTAGGGTCCTTCACCCCCCCCGGGCTGAGCTGGTCCTTGGGAAGAATCCAGCCTAAAAAGCGACTGCTTCTGCCCCAGCCCTCTCCCACCCTGCAAAGCTGGAACGCTCTGGGAGCTTGGCATCCCCCAAGGGCTGCTGTGCCCAGGGGATGAGCAGGTTCCCAACCACGGCCTACACAGGGTGCCCTGCACTGGGGGGGATCAACCCCCCCCAGCCCTGAATTCACCCCCTCTGTGTAGAGCTGACCCAGCAGTCCTGTCCAGGCTGGGCTGCCCCCCTCCCCACTCCCATCCTATCTGCCCCTTCCCACGGGCACCCCAGCTCCCACCAGGAACAGGTACTTCTCCGATGTGCTGTTGTTGCGGGTGGAGATTTTTTGGATTGGTCCCTCCTTGATCAGCTCGTTGGAGGGATCCACAATGTCGTCCTCGAGGCCCAGCCGCTGATAGACTGCCCAGAGGTTCTGCAGCCGCTCCTGGGGGAGGCAGAGTGATCTGCCTAGGAGGCTGAGCAGCCACAACCTTGTCACTCCTGGGTCCCCTCTGTCCCCACCTCCCAGGCCAGCTGCTGAGTGCCGGGAGAGGTGGCACAGCTCTCTCACCCCATACTGATCTTTGAGAGTAGCTCCCAGCCTCAAAACAGCTGGTCACATCACGGCTGATGGTGCTGACGTGACTTCCCCATGCTCGGCGTGATGGGATCAGGCATCAAGAGCAGGGTCTAACCTCCACTGCTGAACCCGAGGTGCTCCTGTCCCATTCAGGGCAGGGCTGTGCTCCACTGAGTCACACAGCCATCAGGCCATGAGGAAATCTGGTAAATCACTGTGCTGTGAGCCACAAAGCCCTGCCAGCCGGGACAGGCACTCACCATCTCAGCAATAGCTGCATTTGAGTGCTTGGCCACCATGAAAATCATCTCCAGGGCCTCTGCAACGGGAAGAGAAAGGGTGAAGGGTTAAACACTTGCTGGAGAACACTCCGGGCCTCTCCCCCACGGGGAAGCCACGCGTTCGGTGGCTGCTGCCCTCCCCTGGACACAACCCGAATGGCCCCGAACGCTGCAGAAGTGCCTGGGTCCAGCCGGCCTGCGCGGTGTGGCACGGCCGGGTCCCGGGGGACAGCCGGCCCGGTCCCGGGGGGACAGCCGTTACCGTCTGCCGCTCCGTCCCAGCAGGACGGGGAGCTGCTGTGATCCGGAGGGGTCTGACAGCTCCCCCGGTCACTGCAGCTCTCCCTGGGGATGCTTGGAAGCACCATCCTTGTCCCAAAACACCACCCACCTTCCCTGCTGACCTCCACAGACCCTGCAAGGGCAGATTAATCCCTCTCCCTGCTAGCAAAGGGTCAGACTGAGAGGTTTATCCAAGGGCACAGGGCAGCTGGTGAGAGAACCCAGGTATCCTGATGCCTGTGTCCAACATCAGGGGCTGTCACCTCCCCTACAAACCCACCTCCCCGCTCCCGGCAGCAGGGAGAGCCAGCCGGAGCCCTTACTCTCTGCATCGCCCCGGTCTGGGGACTCCGTCGGTAGTTTTCGAACATAATCTTTCAGCAGGAGTTCATAGCGTGGGATCCTCTGCACAGGTTCCAGCATGTGGTGCTGCAGCGTTAGGTTAGCGCAGACCTTCCTCTTCTGGGGAGAGAGAAACAGCGACCAAGGCAGCTCCCACCCTCCGCTGCTTCCCCCTCGCGGGGAGGTTTTGGGGAGCACTGCTGCGGTCCCTCACCCTGCCGTGGCCCGTTACCTGGATGTCAGCAATGAGCTCCTGGAAGGGCGGCGATTTCTCCGACCAGACGGTGATGAGCTCCACGGCCTTGTCGAAGTTCTTCACGTATTCACCGTACATCTTGAGGAACGGCGCTAGCTTCTGGATCACATCCCCGATCCGCGGGTTGCAGCTCCTGCGGGAGGGAATCGCAGAGCGGCAGCTTCCTCAGTCCAGCGGGGCAGACAAGACAGGGAGGGATAAAGCAAAGGGGCAGCTTGCGCACAGCACAGGGCAGAGCTGCAATCTGCTACGTCCCCATACAACTTCCTACTCTCCAGAACAGGAATGTCCCCAGCCTGCAGCCAGCCTGGGCCTTTCACACCTGGGCACACGCCTACAGCACCTGAGATGTCACCCCCCTTTTCAGAAATACCCTGATGTGGGCTGGAGTGTTTTAAGGAAATGCTTTGCAGCACAAAGAGCAAAACAGGCTGAGCTCCCTGGTCCTATTGGGAGACCAAATTCAGCACTGCTCCCCCATTCTGGCAGAGCAACCCAGGCGTCCTGCCCTCCCCTCCTGCAGCTCACCAATCCTGCATGCGCTTCTGCAGCTCTGGCAGGAAGAACCGGGCATGGAACTGGTAGATGGAGGAGATGTTGGAGAAGATCATTTTCACCACCTCCTCTGGGGCTGTCTTCCCATTTTTGGCTTCTTTCATCAACTCTGTATAGAATACCTGGAAGAAAGAAGGGGTGAATAAAAAGGGTCAGGAAGAGGCTTAAGGACCCCAGTCCCTCCCTGAGACAGGCACATCGCCCAGTGAAAATGCCTGACTGTGCAGGAGGGAAATCCCAGGCCCCAAGAGAGAAGCAGGACAGCTGGCAGCCTTTGCTGGGACAAAGGTGCTCCTTGGAGGTGTGGGGTGTAGGAAAGGCAAAGGCCAGATGCCTTCGCTGGCCATGAAGACCGGCAGCCCAGCGTGGGTCTCATCTGTACAGCTTCACTCTCTCCAAAACCTCCAGGGAACAGTCCCTGGCCTGTGCATACCCTGAACTGAGCCCAGGCACTGCCACAGGGACCAAGTCCAGGCCAAGGAGCAAGGACAGTTTGTGAGTGCGGAGCTGTGACCTGGCCCTGCCTGGTTTGTCAGCGCAGGGCGGCTGAGCTGTGCTGGAGGGGGCAGGCGGCAGCAGGGCTGTCGCTTCCCAGACGTGCGTGGGCCCCTCTGCTCCCCAGCTCACCTGGTCGAGAAGGTGGAGGCGGTTGACGTAAGCCTGCTCCGTCTCCAGCAGCTCCAGAGCGATTTTCTTTTCCTCTGGTTCCTGCATGGAGAGAAGGGCTCAGTCTCATCAGCTGTGATGTGAGCTGTCCCACCAGCTTGAAGGGATTCAGATCTGTTCCCCAGCATTCACAGCCTCCAGCCCAGCATCAAACTGGACCTTGCACCACATGAGAGCACGGGAAGGACCTCAACAAAGCATGTGGTGAAAACAAGGGTGAAAATGAAGCTGTTCTGGGGCTGTCAGGAAGCCTGGCTCACGTCCTCCCGGGTCATCCCTTTCTGTGTGCCTGTTTCTCACGGAGCGATACAGGGCTAATGACCCCGAAGAGTGGGGCAGGGTGGGGTGGGTTAACTCCACGGTCTGCGATTGCACCGAGGCCTCTGAATGCAGCCCTGCAGAAACACGCCTGCAGTCGGCAAAGGGCAGCACAGCCCCGGGGTCGCCGTGGGATGGACCTGGCTGGGCCCACCTGCGCATCTGAGTCCCACAGCGTAGTTATATCAACACTGGAAGAGACAAAGTCTGCTTGGTTCTATCTGACTATGGGGAATTTGGGCCTGAAGCACCAGGGAAGGGGTCATTTCTCCGTCACTTCACGCACCAGCCCTTGCAGGGCAGCGACTTGCTCAGGGTCAGCGAAGACCTCAGCTCCCTGACCCAGCCCATGAGACTCCTCGTCTGAGCATGGGCACCCACCAGTCTCGCCTGAGCCGCCTCCAGAGCTCACCTTGCTGCCGGGCTCGAGGCCTGGGTCCTGCTGCCTCCTCCAGTCATCCTCACTGATCTTGTGTCGGAAAGAACGGAGGCATTTGAAGCTGAGTCCCCGCCGACCCTGCTGCTCCTCCTCGGCCTCATTCTCTTGCTCCGCTTGGTGCCTGAGAGCCATCTGGGAGAGGCTCTGGTCCTGGCTGGTGGGGGATGCTGGAACCTGCCGGGGCTGACTGGTTGCAGGACTCGCCCGCCCGTGCGGAGCCTGCTTGTCCCTCCAGGGAAGTTTGCCGGCCCTGCCACGGAAGAATCAGCACCATCAGCTCACCTGTTCCCCCAGCACAGCACGGCCCACCCAGCTCCCAGGCCCAGGTGAAAGCCACTGTCCTCGAGCTTAGGCGATAAGACACAGCAGCACAACGCTGTTGATACAAACCGAGATCCAAAAGCCCGTACACCCTCCACGGGAGCCACGATCCAGCCCCTCCTGCTGATGTGGTCAGTCCCCATCCCGCTCTAGAAAAGCACAACTCTGCCGTTTATCCCACCCACAGCCATTGCTCGTCCACAGCCACTCAGTGCCCGAGGCACAGTCCTGCCCTTTGTGGTGCTGGCACAGCTCTTTCTGCCTGCAGCCACCACGGAGCCAAAGCAAGGAGCCAGCAGCCTTGGGCACGAGGCTTTAAAAGCCGAATAGCCAAGAGGCGTCAGCCAAGAGAAGGGCTTGTGTGGGTGGTTTTGCAGAGGGGCAATTTTTTCGTGGTTTTCTCTCTTCTCTTTTCTGGCAGATACAAGGAAAACAGGTCCAGAGCAGCCGTGTAGGAGAAACCTCATGGAGCACAGGCCTCGAAGATGGCAACAGTGAGCCGGTTCCTGTAGTAAATTGCTCCGGGCAGAAACTGCAAAGACTTCCACTGGTGGCCTGCAGACAGGAGTGGGACGAGGAGGAGGGGAAAACCGGGAGGAAACTGGATATAAAACCGCAAAGTTGAGGACAGGAGAGGACTTGAGGGGCAGACACTCGTCTGAAGAGGATGACGAGTCCATCCCCACGCTGATGAGCACGCGGCTGTGAGCTCGGGAGCACATTCGCACACACACCGCTCCTGTCCATGGGGGCTGGCATCACCCTTCACACGGCGGAGAGGCTTCATCCAGCCCTGCCGGCGCCTCCCAGACCGGTGCCAGCCTAAACCCACTGCCGAGATCCGACAGGGAACTTCTCTCTTTCTACATGTGCTGACTTGGGCTAAACTGCTTTCTGTTCCAGAAAGCTTGTTTCCAGGTTCCCCAGCTTCCTCTGAAAGTTGTAAGTTACTTTTATTTCCTCCAACTCAAACTCACACTTCACAACAAATGACAAAAGCACTGCAGCAGCAAAACAGAGGCAGATCAAACGCTGCCAATGGTTCCAACGCAGCAACATCACAGGGCAAATTTCTACTGTGGGACCATGGGGACAACTATGCTGCTCCGGAGCCATCCAAACCACAAAGCCTGGGGCAAAGCACGCAGCAGAGATGCAGGCGAAGTTCCTGGAGCAGAAGGAAATCTTGTGCCTGACCATCTTTAGGAAGTGCTGCAAAACTCACCTGTCCAACCACCCAGCCTCACTAAGGCTCGCTGAGAGCACCTCACCGATACATGAAAAGGCAAGATCTGGTATCCTGATTCAACAGATGGGGAAACTGAGGCACAGACCACAAGGATGACTCACTCCAATCCTCAGAATTACTTCTACCCCAGGGGCAAGGCAGATGCCCTCACTCCGACCCTGGCACACGCTGTCTGTAGGTCCCAGCTCACGCTCCAAGTGAAGGGGCTGTTTTACGGGGCTGCCGTGCAGCCCAAAAGGTACTTGCTCTCCCCCCTAACATGATGCTTTCTCTTCCCTTTCCTAGGAGCCACATTGCTGCAAACAACTGGATAGTCTGGGGCTGGTGCCTGAGACTCGGATCCTCGCAGACATTCAGGCAGTTAATTCCCAGTGAAGACCCTTGCCTGCATATTTGCAAACCAAACTCCTTTTTGCCCAGCAGCAGGGCAAAAAGCATTCACCAGCCAGGCTGACTGCCAAGGTGCTGAGTGCAGTGGGAACAAGCGCGCCACAACCCAACCCTGAGCCAGGCACAGAAACCTCCGACAAAGTCAGTCGCATCCCACTGAGGTTTTCAGACTTCTGTCCACGACCCGCAGCGGGAGGAAGACACCAGGGCAGACTCGTGTGCTAAGCAATCGCAAATCACCTAGTCACCTTCTCCGCAGCCCCCAAACCACCTCCACAGTGGGTTTCTTCCTTTCAAAACCCACACCCCGTGGAGCCCTCATGCACCCACAGCGCCCAGGACCCTCCCTCCTTACCAGCACTCTTCAAACGCAGCCGCCAGGCTCAGCACACTCCGCTGGCTGCCGGCCTCTCCCTCCATGGCACCGGCTGGGAGTGGGTCCTGGGTGTCAAGGAGCTACAGGGGCAGGTGCTGACGGCTGCGGCTCCCTTCTCTCCCCCCTCTCTGCTTCGAGGTGTTTGTGGGTCCCGGGGCGTTGTTTGGGGAGGAGGATTTGTGCCAGGTGAAGAGCATCTGCTGTCCTTCTGGCTGTGGTAGGAGAGCTCGTCTCTTCGTTGGCCTCAGAAGGAAAGAGGAAGCGCAGCAGGCTGCAAGCAGGAGAAACGCTGAGAAAACACTGGGAATTTGTTCAGTTTGGGGGGGACCTCGCCGTGTGCCCTCAGCTAGTGGTGTAAGCAGCAGCAATGGCGGAGCGGGCCGGGGGCTTGGCCTGCAGCGACAGGGCAGGCTGAGCCCCCCCTGCTGCGGCCCCGGGGTGCCCCTCGCAGGCACACGAGAGCCCGCACGGTCCCTGTGCTGTGAGGGACCACGGAACAGACGGGACCCACTGGGCAGGACGGTGGGAGGGAGGCAGGGAAGGGGCGAGAGGCCTGCTACCACCGCAGGCCCCACGCACGACACCCTCGCTGCCCCCCCGCCCTCCGAACAGAGCCCTTGGGGAAGCAGAGCGCAGGGCACGGCCCCACCACATCTCCCCATGGCCTCGCCGCCTCCCCCGACCCCGCCGGGGCCCTCGGCCGAGCCCACGCCCGGCCCTGCCATGACCGCCCCATCCCCTCCCTCACACCGCGGCTCCGACCCCTCCCTCACGCAATGGTTCCACCCGCGCTCTCTTCCCCCCCCTCTTCCCGCCCTTCACGCAATGGTTCCGCCCAGCGCGGTGACGCAGAGACGCCTCGGCAGGCGGCGCAGGCGCAATAGCGGCGGCGGGGGAGGGGGTGGGAAATGGCGGTGGTGGCGCCGCTGCCCCCGGCGGCGAGGGCGCCCCCTGGCGGTGCGGCGGGGGCAGCGGGGCAGGACCCGGGGGCGGCGGGGCCGGGGGCGGCCCGGGCCGAGGGCTCCGAGGGGCTGTTCGTGGTGCTGGGAGCCGGGCTCGCCGCCGCCAGCCACCCGCTGCTCTACGTCAAGCTGCTCGTCCAGGTCCGGGGCCGGCGGAGGGTGTTTTGGGGGGGGGCGGAGGGAACGGGACCCCGACGTGTAACGGGGGATCGGGATCCCAAGGCAACGGGGGGAGGGGGACCCCCGTATAGTGCCCCTATGGAGACCCCTGTGCGCTGGGGACCTCCCCTTATAACAAGGGACACAGTGGGGGCACCTATGTAATGGGGGGGTGGGGGGGTCTCCTATGTGAGGAGGCAGCGAGGGCCCCATGCGAGGACCCCCTGTACCTTGGGGACCCCGCATAGAGAAGGATCCCTATAGAAGGGAGGGGTGAGGACCTCCTATACAGCAGGGACTCCTGTATAGGGGCCACTGGGACCCCCTCCTTTGGCAGGGGCTGGGGACCCCCTGTCCTGGGGGGAACCCTGTAGAAATGGGGGGGATGAGGAGACCCTCTGGAATGGGGGCTCCTGTGTGAGGAGGGGTGGGAAACCCCGATATACTGGGTATCCTGGGCATATAGGGGACCCCCATAAAACGGGAGGGCTGAGGACCCCCTGCACCCTGGGGACCCCGGGTGATGGGAAGGGACTGCCCGGGCCATGGCCCCCTGTGTGTCTGAGGGTGACGGGGGGGGGGGGACGACGACACGGACATGGACACACACACATGGGCCCCCAGCAGCTCATGGATACCGGGATCGAGTCCGCGTGGCCTGGGGGCTTCGGGAACGCAGGGACGGGGACCTGCTGAGGGGGTTTCTTGTGGCAGGTGGGGCACGAGCCACTGCCTCCAACCGTTGGGAGAAACGTGCTGGGAAGGAAAGTCCTGTACCTGCCCGGCTTCTTCACCTACGGTGAGCAACCATTCCTCCCCGCCAGCGCCAGATCCTGCCCCAGAACGGGGCTGGGAGCTGCCGGGTCGACCGAGCCGACCTCCAGCAGTGCTCCAGCATCCCCTTGGGATCATCCCAAAGCTCCAGTGAGACATAAACCGCTACAACTGGTTGCAAAGCTGTCAGATTCACCTGCCTGGTGGGTGGTGGTGGTGGCCCCGGCGCCGCATCCCTTCCCGGGGCAGGTTGCTCTGGGGTTGCACCGTAGCGGAGGGGGTGGTGGGGTTTTAGGTGATGTACGTTGGTGGTGGAGGGTTTTGCGTGTGTTAGAGATGGCAAAGCACCCTGGTGAGGCCCCGTCTGCAGTGCTGTGTCCAGTGCTGGGCTCCCCAGTTCAAGAAAGATGAGGAGCTACTGGAGAGAGTCCAGCGCAGGGCTACGAGGATGGTGCGGGGCCTGGAGCATCTCTCCTATGAGGAGAGGCTGAGGGAGCTGGGCTTGTTCAGCCTGGAGAAGAGAAGGCTGAGAGGGGACCTTCTAAATGCCTGTAAATATCTGCAGGGTGGGTGTCAGGAGGACGGGGCCAGACTCTTTTCAGTGGTGCCCAGCGACAGGACAAGGGGCAACGGGCACAAACTGAAGCAGAGGAAGCTCCAGCTGAAGATGAGGAAGAACTTCTTCCCTCTGAGGGTGACGGAGCCCTGGAACAGGCTGCCCAGGGAGGCTGTGGAGTCTCCTTCTCTGGAGATATTCCAGCCCCGCCTGGCCGCGGTGCTGTGCAGCCTGCTCTGGGTGACCCTGCTTGGGCAGGGGGTTGGGCTGGGTGACCCACAGAGGGCCCTGCCAACCCCTGCCATGCTGGGATTCTGTGAAACAGCCCTGCAATAACTTGGCCCCCTGCCCTGCTCGTTTGTGTTGTAGATGGAGCCCTAAAGGGACAGGAGTACCAAGAAAAGGGAAGGTAATGCGTTTAGAAGGAAAAAAAAGTACTGTTTTCCTCTTTTTGCGGGTGGAGCAGCGTGGGGGAGGCGGGTGAATACTCTCTGACCTCAGGGGTTGCTTTCGAAGCGGGTTTGCTGTGGGGAAGGGGAGCGCACGGTCCTGAGAGCCGAGCTGGGCTGGGCACTAAATGGGACAGCAGTACCCCTGGGGTGGGGACATCCGGCGCCGGAGCGGTACGAGAGCACTGCAGACCCGTCCTGGGACACCCTGGGCTGGAAATGCTCCCGTGCTGCCCTTTGGAAGATGCATTTTCCAAATAAATTTGCAGCATTGGGTGATGGAGATGCGCAGAACCTTCCTGGCTTGCCTCGGGACAGCGGGGTGGGGGAGGGAGGCAGGAGCAGTCGGTACCCACAAGCAGGTTACTACCTGCATTCCACCTTGTTGTATCTGGGAGAAGTTGGATCCGTTGGCTTATTTCTTGGCTGGATACCTGAGGTAGTTTGCCAGGGAGGTGGTGGTGGGGCAGGAACTCAACCTGGGTTTGCGAGATCTGTATTAACCCCGAGTCTGACTGCTCGGGGCGGAGGGAGGAGGTGACACCGCACAGCACGTGAGATCATCCCTACCCTGGTCCAGCCCAAACTGCCTTGTAGCCCTTTCAGGTGAGGAAAACAATCAAAAGACGAGAAATAGCCTAAAAAACTGGAGCTATCCTTCCAGATTAGACAGATACAGCAGGGAGTACTTAAGGATTCTTTGCATCCTATACGGAATTATTTAGGACTGGTATAATAAATCACTTACGGTGGGACCATAGAGTGGCTGCCGTGCCGTGCTGAGCTCCGGCGCGGGTTCAGCTGAACGCCGGAGGTGTTTGGGGTGCGCTCCGCGAGTCGCCCGGCTCCTGGCTGACGGCAGCCTGGTGTTTTCTTACCCAGCCAGGCACATTGTGGAAGTGGATGGGAAGAGAGGCCTCTTCCGCGGTCTGACTCCTCGCCTCATCTCAAGCACTTTATCAACCATCACCAGGGGGAGCGTGAAGAAGGTAAAGGTCGACTTCTCTCTCTGTAAATCAGCTCGCTGGGTCGCTGGTGCTACTGCAGTGGAGCCAGGGAGCCTGCACATGGAGGAGCAAAGCACCTGTCCATCTCCTGAGGGCTCCGAATAGTCCTCTGGGACAGGAGCAGAACAGTGCTCGTATCCCCAGAAGTTATTTTTTAAACAATTTTAATTTAGTTTGAACAACCACTTGCCTTTTGTAAGCAGTTTTGTGACCCTTCTCTTCCCCCATTTTACTTTCCATCATCCCTTCTCCTGTGCTCCTGTCTCCTCCTGTCTAGAGTGCAACTGCTTGGGGTTTCCTCCTGTCCTCGGACTTCAAGGGTTTGTGGGTCAGCGTCTCCACCAGTTTTGACTGTGTGGTTCTTCTCTCCCCACTCAGGCCTTTCCACTGGAGGACATGGAGCACGTTTCTAACAAGGATGATGTGAAGACCTCCCTCAGGAAAGTGGTGAAAGAGGTGAGAAGCGGGTATTGCATGTTAACGAGCGACTGGGGAGATGGCGTTGGGGATGTGCCTGCAGAGCAAAGGAAGCTTAAAGTCTGGGTTGTGTCTCCAATTATTTGGAGAGAAACTGTGGGTAAAAAGGCCGTGATATTTGGTATCCCTCTGTGGCCACCTATGAAATATTTTGTAGGAATAGAGGTTTATCACGAACAAGAGATTTCAAAACAAGGGACCCAAAATGGGTTTCCCTGCGCTAAGGGAAGGGGCCTGCTCTGTGCCCGTGCGGCAGCGCAGCTTTTCGTACAGCTGTGGTTTTTTTCTCCCCTTCGCAGACATCTCATGAGATGATGATGCAGTGTGCGTCCCGGGTGGTCTCGCATCCGCTGCACGGTGAGTCCTGTCCCCCAGCCTGGGGATCGCCCCCAAACCCCGTTTACTCCGTGCGCTTCTCTACCAGAAACGGCTTCGTGCCAAAGCGCAGAACAGATGCCGGTCTTGAGTGGTCGCTTGGGAAGGCTGACACGTGGGTTGGCCTTTGGGGTTTAACCCCGCCGAGCGGCGAGGTGCTCTCTTCCCATTCATCCAAGAGCTTCTCCTGGAGATCGTTGGGGTTAGGGTCAGAAATCCTTCCCATCACTTACAGACTAGGGGAGGGCACCGGTTTCCCATGAGTCTTGCAGTGATGAGGACCACGGAGAGGAGCTGGAGGTGATGCAAGCTGAGGAAAGGGAGGGCAGAAGGGTCAGGTTGCATTTTCCTTAACATCCATTGCAAACGAAACTGGATTTGTGTCTTTGTCAGCCCTGTATTTCTTTTCTCCTAGTGATCTCTATGCGCTGCATGGTCCAGTTCGTAGGCCGGGAAGTCAAATACAGGTGAGCGGCTGCAGCTCTGAAGGGTTTGGGCACACAGAAGCGCGAGTCCGGGAGTCAGCGGTGCCGGACGCTCCCGTGCTGTGGTGGGATTTGGCAACCCAGGAGATCTGGGAGACCGAAAAGTCAGTCTGAGCCGTGGGCAGAGGGTGGGTGAGTGCGTGGTGGAGGGATGTGGGGAGGCTGGGCTCTATCCCTGGCCTGCCTGTTCCACCTTGTGCCCCTGGGGGTTTTGGTGGCTGTAACGCACCTTGCTGATCACGCAGAGAGTCTCCTGCCTTTTTGCTTTAGGTGTTGATAGAAAGGGAAGGCAGCAGGGCAGCAGAGTAGGTAACACAAAGCGTTGCTGCAGCCCTGCTGGTCCGCAAGATTTTTTCGAAGCCTGTTTCAGTAACACCTGCCTCTCTGCGGGGCAAAGCTACGCGTGCAGTCACCTGAAAGTGTGCGAGACGTGATTGCAGCTAACCCACGACTGCCAGCGCGAGCTCCCAGAGGCAGGACAGGGTTCTTGGGCTGAGAATCAGCCGAATCGAAGCACATTATGTGCTGTGGCTGCGGCACGTGTATCCACTCAAAGCCGAGCAGGGCTCTTCTAAATTCAGCATTTAAAGAGTGATCAGCAAGTTGAGTGTTGTCCCAGGTGTCATTGCAGACACGACCCTTCTTCAGGGGTTGAGGAGGAGCAGAGCTGCCCTCCTCATCGCTGGCGTGGTGGCTTCGGGGGCAAACTGCTGCGGCTGGTGGCTGCAGAGCGCACGCGCAGCGGCACGGGACAGGCAGAGCAACCCCTGCACGCTGACAGCTCTGTTCCTTTCTTGGCAGCGGCGTGCTCCGCGCCATCGGCAGGATATTTAAGGAAGAAGGGATCCTGGGATTCTTTGTGTACGTGAGTTGTTCAGATTCTTTCTCCCGTAGTCCTAAGGCACCGATGGCTCTCCTGGCTGCTGTGCCAAGCTCAGAGCCATGCTGAGCACCCCCCATCCGAAGCCTTGTCTGACCCTGACTCTCACATCACTCCCGTGAGCACAGATTGAATCTGTGCCTTTGACAGCGCTCCAGTTTGACTTTTTAAGTTTGCCCCAGATCTTATCTTCAATCAAGCCTTCAGAGCCCAGAGAAAACCCTGTATTTTTGTCCTACCTTTCTTTTTCCCTCGATGTTTCTTTGTGTTTCAGTCAAGGGCCATTTAAAGCATTTGTTTGTGCAACAGGCACCAAGATCAAGTGCAACAATGAGACCCCTTGTTGAAATAAAAGCCAGGGCCTGGAGAAGAAGCGTGTTCCTCTGCAGAGCACCGTGCGTGCTTGCAGCGAGCAGGTGGATCGTGCTGGCAGCCGGTTTGCCTGCACGGCGGGAGCGTGATGCTGCCGGGCTCAGGCGCGTTGCTGCCCAGACCGGAACGAGCTGAAAGGCGCTTGCAGCCGCTTACGAAGCACGGCAAATTGACGGCGTCGCTGAGGTGGAAGTCTAGCGGACACCTTTTTGCTTGAACCTTGAATCAACCCTTCTTGCCTTTTTTTCCATGTCTAGATAAAAGCTGAACCATCTGCTCCCACCGGGGAGAGAACTCACCTTATTGTGTCCATAACAGTAAAGGCAGCTCCGAAATTTCAGGAAGGGTTTTCAGGCCTGATGCCTTTGGCTCTGTAATCACAAAATTGGGGCCTCTGGGTGGAACGTAAATGCGTCAGAAGAGGCAAGCAGTCGCAGGGGCTCTCGCCCTGTCCTTCCCCAGGGGGAAAGGGTCAGGGGTCCGCAGAGACCCCATCGAGCGCGTGTCAGTGCATCTTCCTTTCGCAGCCCGCAGCTTCCCTGTGGAGCTGTGCAGCCCCAAAGCTCCTCCGTTAAACGCAGGTTCCTCTGGGATGTTCCTGCGTGTGGGGCACGGCCGGGGCATGCTGCCGGGCAGCCCTCCCTCTCCTCCACCTCCCGAGGAAATAACATGAAAGGAGCCACCGCATTCCCTTCCTCCACATAAAATAAACACTGTTGGTAGCCTAATTAAACTTAATAGTTCACAGGAAAGGCTTTAACACAACCCAAAATGTCTCAGGAGGGCTCTGAAGTTATTCGTGCTCTACAACCCCGCTAGGAAATCACACTGCCTCGAGGGGAACACAAACTGCATCTGTAGGACCAAACTGCTGCTTTTCTGCTCTCAGCCCTCCTGAAGCAACCCAGACATATCCACTCCCTTAAAATCACAGCGGTGCACTTAATTCTCGTGGCCTTGTAACCTCTACGCAGCAATAACAGCGGCACACGCTGGCTCTGGATGCGTGCCTGGCGAGAGATAAGGACTTTTCAGGGGATGGGCTTATCTCACTTCCCCTGGTATCTGCAGCAGCCTCCCGCCTGCCAGCAGGTCAGAGGGATGTTCCTGGGGCTGCGAGGCTGCGGCGCGCGCTCACCTCGGCGGCGGCACTGGGGTTTTTCCTGCTGGGACGCATCACCGTACGTCACAGGCTTCACCAGCTGCCCACTGCTGTGTCAGCTTTTAAGGGCTGGCCATCTTCTAAAAATATTCCTAGTCCAGAGCTCCTTGGACATCTCGCCAGGCGTGGGAGCTGTAGCACAAAGGAATTCGGTTTTTTTAGTCCCTTTCTGCAGCTCGCTCAGACCCCTGATCTCCAGTCATCCCATAAACACGGGCCCAGCGTCCATCATTACTGTGATGATGGAGAGAGGGAGGGATGGGACCCTTACTGCAGATGGAACAAACGATCCGATTCTCTGTCGGCAGCTGGGTGAGGTTGTCCTTACTGGGCTGCCGTGGCCCAGGCCTGGACCAGCCCTCTGTTCCTGGGCTTTGTTAAGGCCCGGTTGTATCTGCAGCAGCTCGGGAGTCTGCTTCAGCCTCCAGAAAGGATGTTTTTTACAAAGGATGAATGCTAAAAGCAAACCAGACGATCTCTTTGGGACCAGAGAGCTTTGATTTCTTTGTCCTGTCCGTTGCTCTCACGTATCACATCATTTAAGCCAGCAGATCTTCTGCTGAAGGCTTCTGCTGTGCCCAGCCCCTGCGACCTCGGCTGCATCCCCAGAGCTGCCGGGGCCTCGACAATACACAGGTTGTTTCCAAAAAGTGTAAACCCGAACACTGAACAAGTGAAGCAGGCTGGATCGGAGCATGCAGCCCCAGTTGCTGTTCTGCTGCCGCTGGGACCACAGCAGGAAAGAAAACTGGTCCCCTGCTCCAGAGAGGCGGGGAAGAAACCAGTGACTGGGACTAACGCGCTCGACGGCGGCTCTTCGCAGCCCAGCAAAAGCTGGTGTGACCCTCAACGGGCTCCTGCTCAGCAGAACTGTCTGAGCACATCTGCAGGTGAAACAGGCAGGTTAACACACGCCGGGATCCTTCTGCGGCGGAACAGCCACGCAGCCGGCGCAGGAGGCCCCGCGCTCGACGCCCGCGCCGGTGCAGCGAATGCCGCAGGAGCTCTGACGAACCGGAGGAAGCCCATGCAACTCTTTGTTGATGTTTCAGTGCTGGTGGCTGCAGAAGCTGGGGGTGCTGGTGCTGCTGGGAGCTCCAGCCCGCGTGTCGATGAGAGGTGTAAGCCAAAGCAGCGTGTCACCCCATGTCCCCATGCTCCCAGGTGGCAGCAGGGACTGAGAATATCAGAGGGGCTGGAGCGCTGCCCCCAGTTAATCCCAGTTTGCAGTAGAGCAGGTTTTGCAGGATCAAACTCCTTTAATTTCTAGGAGGAGGGAGATTCCAGAGAGATAAAGTTCTCATTCTGCATCCTGAAGAGGGTCTGCAAAACGAGCTTAGCAGAACCCCCCTTCCTCTGTGTCTTGCCTGGGTTTCAGAGCAGGAGTTGGGCCAAGAAGGGATTTTGGGGTAGCACAAGGGGACTTGGATGATTCATGCCCCAACAACAGATCCCAGGCTTCCTCCTGTGGAGCATCGCTCATCCCAGCAGCTGGCAGCACACATCAGACCACATTTGAAGGCCAGGAGAGCCCTTCCCTGAAATTTTCCCTTTTCCCTTCACATCCTCCCAAAGTAAAGATGCATTCTGGGGGAGTGGGATTCCCCTGCGCTGGTGGAGGGAGCGAGGGAGGGCCGGGACCCTGCTGCGCCTCACACCCCTCCTCTTGCCGTTGCAGCGGTTTAGTCCCTCACATCCTGGGGGACGTCATCTTCCTCTGGTGCTGCAACCTCTTGGCTCACTTCATCAACACCTACGCGGTGGACGATAACGTGAGTGGAAGCGCCCGACAGAGGGTTTGGGGGGCTCGTACCAAGCACCTGCAGCTGAAAGGAGTTAGTGGGAGGTTAATGGCAAATATAATACAGACACTGGGCTTTGGATAAAACCCTGTAAAAGCGCTAAAGCTGCAGTGCCTGCTCAGGGCTGTGTTTCAGCTGCAGTTTAGGGGATCAGGTTTGATGGCAAATGGTTCTTGGCTGGGATACAGTGTGGTTGCCGTTGCTTTCTGCTGCCTTCCCCTGCCCCGCACCCATCTTCTCGGGCTCAGAGGGATGTTGTGTAGTGACAGCGACAGCCTGGTGTCATCCGTCTTCTCCACAGTCCCTTTGGTTTCTCTTTCCAGTTCAGCCAGGCATCGGTGATCCGGAGCTACACAAAATTCGTGATGGGGGTACGTAGGCATCTGCCACGTCATTTCTCCTCTTCCTGCTGCTGTGGGGTGAGAGCTCATGGTCTGGGGGCAAAGGCTGGTCTGTGCTTGATATTCAAAGATGAGGATAGCTTTGCTAACGTGCAAAAGTTGGAACTAGCTTTTTTAGCATTGCGAACTTCGGAGGGCCTACCAGTTTTCTCTGCTTTCAGATCGCCGTGAGCATGCTGACGTACCCGTTCCTTCTTGTGGGAGATCTCATGGCAGTGAACAACTGCGGGTATGTCAGGCACACTGAGATCTAAGGCTTTCCCTTCCTTTCTCCCAGCCCCTTGTGGTCTGAATCCTCTGCTAACGATCATAAAGCTTTCGTACAGAACCATGAACCATTAGGGCACCTCGAAGAGCTGGCTCGTTTCCTGCCCCAGGTCGCTTGTAATTCCAGATCAGAGGGCACAGACAAGAGCAGCAGAAAAGCTCAAGTGGAGGAAAGCAGGGAGAGTTGTGGTCCCATCTGAACTAGACCGGAGGCAGAAGGGATCAAAGGGACTGTGCTGGCTCCGGGTAGCAGCACAAGGGAAAGCAAAGCTCTTCATGCAGCAGTGGGTGCAGACGGGAGCAGGACCAAGCTTGTTTTCCCAATCCCACTGCTGCAAGAAGTCATCTGCATTTGTGCTGGTGGGAAGTGGGCTGGGTCCAAGCCGCTGGTGTAATGTCTCGAGGTCTGCTCGCTCTTGGAGGTGGAGATACAGCGTATAGTCCTGGACTCTTAACATAGCCAGGTAACGCTCCTTGTTTGTACACTCCACGGGTAATTAAATTACACGATCTGTTGCATTGTAAATAACGAGCCTGTCATTTGGCCTTCAGCCTGGCACGGACACCGTTTCTGTGTCCTCGCCTACACTTACTGCTGCTCTCGTGTTACCTGTCCGGATAATGTGACACGTGCACAGGCCGCCTCAGCTCTTTCTCATTGCCGTGCAGGTTGCGGGCCGGCCTCCCTCCCTACGCTCCTGCGTTCGCATCCTGGATCCATTGCTGGAGGTATCTCAGTGCCCAGGTGAGGGAGCGGGGCATACGCAGGGCTTTGGGCTCCCTCTGCTCCTTCCCGAGGTCTCCAGCACTGCCCAAGAAGTGCCTGTGCCACATCCTTGCCGTGCTCTGTAACCCGTTTCCATCCCTCCGGTTCTGGCACTGGTATCAGGTGTGGCAGCACTGGTCTGCCCATTACCTGCCCCGAGCTTGCAGCCGGCGGAGTTTTAGCCCTTGCATTGCACACAAAGCAGGGTGGCTCTGCCCCTCTCTCACCCCATCGGGAAATGCCCGACCCCAGCGCTCGCAGGGCTGAAGCGCTGCTTTCTCCTCCTGGGCGCTGGGGCCTCGTGGCCCTGCAGTGGACACGCGTCGGTCCCCGCCAGCCCAGCCGCGGTCCCCGGCCGGGTCTCGGCGTGGCTGCCCTCACCCTGTGCTCTCTTCTCGGCAGGGGCAGCTCTTCCGTGGCTCCAGCCTGCTCTTCCGCAGAGCGCCCGTGCCAGCCGCCTGCTTCCCCGTTGACTGACTCCTCAGCAGGGAGAGGTGATGGACGTGGACTCCTCAAGAAACCCTAAGCTTGTTTCGATATATGTACATTTTTTTTCTTTTCAATCCGAAGTCCGTGGTGCCCGAAGAAGACACCTCCTCTCCAGCAAGGCCAGCAAGAAGTTGGCTTCTGGAGAGCTGGCTTCAGGCTCCGGCTGGACCAAAGCCCCATCCTCATGGCTGTCTCAACCGGGATGTGTAGCAGAGAGCACAGAAGGGCCTTGTCTTGTCTCTTTGGTCCAGGCTGTAGCTCTGGAGTCACTGCAGAAAGTCTGGGAAACCAGAAAATGCCCAGGTACTGAAGGAGCCAGCCCCAAGCTCCGGGGACAAAAGGCTGCTTCGTTCTGCCTGAGCTGAGAAGTGGCAAGAGATCCCCGGTCGCCTTGCTGGGACCAGCCTCCCATCTCATCTCTTCAGAGAGGGCAAGCATTGGTGTGGCAGGTAGCTCATCCCGGGCGAGATCAACCCCGTGACCCGTATTTAAGGTTTTGAGGGTACCTGAGCACTGGGGAGCACATCACCTCCCACGAGTGCGAAAGGGAAAGGCCTGTATCGAATCCAAAAAGGGAAACAGAGTCCCACTACGATGAGCAGCGCAGTCCCAGAGGGGCAGGTATGGCTCGGCTCCGGGGCAGCGTTGAGGCTTGGACGTGGAGAGAGGACTCGGGGAGGGATGCGCGCTGCAGGTGGTAGCTGCTGTGGGAAGGCTTTTTGCGCCGGGCTGTGGTTAGGATACACCCAGCAGAGCTGCGGGGTGGAACCTGGGCAGCCTGTATGCATTTCTCAGGGGAGATGGGGCCTGGGTGCAGCGTCTCTGTGCCGGCACGGCTGCAGTGTGGGAGCAGGACCATGAGCCCCACTGGGCAACTGCCAGACCTGAGAGTTGTCGCTTCCCCGATGGCCACAGAGCCGCGGGCTGGGCTGCTGCGCAGCAGCGTCGTGCTGGTAGCTGCATGCGGGAGGGTTCGCCTCGCAGGAGGGGCACTCGGTCCCTCGCTGTCTGAAGGAAAGGAATAAACCTCGAGCTGGCCGAGGGCTTGCGAGGCGTCAGGGCCAAGGGCTCCTCACGCACACAGGAGCGTGGCTGGCCCTTGCGCAGCAGAGCAGGATTTATCCTCAGCTCCCCAGACAAAGAGCGGTTTTTGCACCGGTCTGTGCTGTCGTGGCAGCCAGGCAGATTTCCCCGGGGTTGGTTCCCCCACGAAGCAGCCTTCTGCACAGAGATGTTGCTGCGCTCCCTGGGAAGAGGTTTTGGAGGTCCTTGAGCAGGTTCACGTGTGCCGCTGCAGCAGCAGCTGGGGTCACAGCCCGCCCGGGTCCCCTGGGGACCCCAAGCTGCCATCGCACAGGGGTTTTCCTCCATCAGATGGGTTTGATCCGCACCTCCCAGCCAGGGCCTGCGGGACAGCGCTGGGACACACTGGGGCCGGCAGCCCCCACCCAGCTTCCCTTTGGTGTCGTGACGTCAGTCCTGTCTGTCCTCCCTTCCTGCCCTGCAGCTGATGTTACGGTAACAGAAGTTAAATAATGCATGGCCCTGTTCCTTAACACCAGAGGGTATTTCAAAGGTGATTTAACGATGCTCCAGAATACAGCTATAAAACAACAGCAGCAGCTCTTGGGTGTTTCTTTTGTTAAAAAGTGTTCATTTTTTTTTGCTTAACAGGCTACCTCTCTCAGAGAAGGTTTAAGAGAGGTATTTCCTTTGGTTTCTTCCCCAAAACCAGCTGTTGCAAACACACCTTCCCCCGATCTTTCTCAGCCCCGTAGAAGGTCGGCAGGTTCAGGCTGAGCAAACTGGGAGCAGCTGGAACAAGGGTGGAGGCAGCAGTGGGCTCTGCTGCTTGAAAGAACATACATGAAAGCAGGCATTTGGAGTTAAAGTTGACCTGAACAGTTCTGGAAGGGACGACTGAGACCCTTTGCTGCTGTCAGCCCTGCTCCAAGCCCATGGGGTGGGCTCAGCTGCTCCGTCCTCCAGCACAGCTTGCAGGGTCCTTACCCACCAGCTCCATGCTGCATTACCTGGTTTCACGCTCACCCCACCACCGGGCATCGCATCTTCCAGGTCATACAACACCTGCCAGGAACACACGCTTTTACCCTCAGAATTAAGGCCACCTTCTGCTGGTCTCATGCCTGTGAAGCCTCCCCCACACTGTGCGCAGCCCGGCTGCAGCCGCTGCAGGGAGAAGAGCCGTTTCCTTTCCTTTAAGGAATTTACCAAAATCCTCACCGGAGCAAGGATCCTGCCCCCAATTTCTGCCGGTTCACTGGGACCCACAGACTCCCAGCATGGCAGGGGTTGGCAGGGCCCTCTGTGGGTCACCCAGCCCAACCCCCTGCCCAAGCAGGGTCACCCAGAGCAGGCTGCACAGCACCGCGTCCAGGCGGGGCTGGAATATCTCCAGAGAAGGAGACTCCACAGCCTCCCTGGGCAGCCTGGGCCAGGGCTCCATCACCCACAAGCTTTGCTGGAAACACAACACTCAAACACAGTTTTTGATGAATTCAAATGAAAGTCAGGTTTCAATACACTGCCTTACCTTGAAGCAGGGGCCACCGCTGACAGGATGATTAAATATTTCCCTACCTCCTCCTGCTTCTAACCCTGGTTCTTCTTGTGCCGTTTGAGGTGTCCCACCATAGGGACAGCACCTGCACCAGAAGCAGGCAAGGAAACAAACCAAAGCCTGCCTGGGCCCCCACCCTCCCTTAAATTGCTGCCCCGTTAGCAGGTGCCTGGCCCCACAGCTGGGGTTTGTGTGGCACAGCTGATGGGGACGGGGCCCCGTGGCCGCAGGAGAGGGGAGCTGGGTGGGGAGAACAAACGGATGGGTGTCGAGGAAGGTTTGGGGCCGGCGCCTGGGATGAAGCCGGGGATTTCTCCCACACGCAGCCCCAGCGCTCCCCTATCTGCCCAGGAAACAAACTTGTGTTTAAATATTGACTTTCTCCTGGGCACAAGCGGGATGGGTGGAGATTGCAGCTGCTCTGTGCCGGCACGGTTTATCAGCCCTCGGTGGAAAACAGAGATTGCCGGGACTTTGGCCTCATCTGCTCCCGGCTGCGGGGGGAGAAGGGAGGCAGCGACCGCAGCCAGGAGAGGGGAACTCAGGTCAAGGCTGCCCTGACTCTCCGCGGGGCCCGGACGCTTGGGTCTGGTGGGGTTTGGGGAGCAGCGAGGTGCCGGTGAAACCCTTGCGCCCAGGGAGAGCGCAACAGAGCGTGGCCCGATTGCATCGTCCGTCCCTTTCCCCCTGCAGAGCCGTCTCGCTAAAGACCCGGCGGCTGAAACCAAACCCCTGCCCAGCTGTGCTGGTCTACGGGAGCAAAGCAGCCCAGCGAACCTCTCCCGGTGACCGTACGGAGCCCGTCACCGCGGTGTCCGGTCATTAGGAAGGCCAGGGGCTGCCAGCCCCCCCTGCCAGCCCCGGCAGCCATGGAGGGGCCCCGTCGTGCGGCCGCGCGCGAGGAACTGCTCCTGCGGCGCGGCTGCCCTCCATAAGGCTGTTTGCACAGCAGCCCCGAGCTCCACGTAGGCAAATAATTCTTTAAAAAATCTATATAAAATAATAACCCTCGCGGAGGAGATCCTGCCGCCGGGGAGGTGGGACCGGCTGGTGCCGGGAGATGCTCAGGGTGGGGACTGGGACCAGACGCAGGTGCCAGCGGCCCCAAACCCGTCCCCTGTCATTGCTGGGAGCGGGGAGGCCCCGTCCCCCGTCCCTGGGATGGCTGTCGCCCGAAGCGGGAGGGTATGGAGCAGCTGGATCCTGCTGGATTCCTCCCCACTGGACAAGGGAAATCCCGGCTGGAAAGGAGGAGGAAAGGCGGCGAAGGGCACGGCGGGAGGCTCGGCGCGGCGGCCAGGCTCGCCACGCTGGCGGCAGTGGCTGGTGAGAGGAGGGGATGAGGACGGGGAAGCCGCTTGCCACGCTGCCCCTCGCCTGCTGTGGGCCCTTTTCCGGGGAGAACTCCCTCAAACCCCCCCAGACTGATCCACCCCGTCCCCTCCTGGGATCGGGGGGGAGCTGGCGGTGTTTTATCCCACCCCAAGGAGACCCCGGGCCTTGGGGGAAAGAGGTGACGGCCGAGATGCCTCTCCCCGCGGCCGCCATGGCCCCCGCACGCCTCCCTTGGCGCTTGCACGGTGCCGGGCCCCGTCCCGGGGGAGAAGCGGGAGGCCTGGCGAGCCAGGAAGGGGGGGAAAACTTCCCCCCAGCTTTAGATTCGGCTCCAATCCCCCCTCCGCGACCCGGCGTGGCGAGGGTCCGGTCACTTCTGCCGCGGCGGCCGCTGCCCGAGGCGCCGTCCCCTCGCTGGGAACGTGTGAATTCCCCGATCCCCAGGAATGGAGGTTTCTCCCCTCGCAGCCGGCTGCGCGCGGCGGCCGCGCGGCTCTTGTCAGGCTGCCAGCGGAGGCCGGCGCAGCGTCACACGCCGCAAAGTTTTACAAGGCGAGCGAGGAGAGGGACGGGAGAGGGGACAGACGCACGCAGGCGCGCGGACGCACACGCGGAGAAACCTCCTCCGGGCTCCCGCCGGCTCCGATCCCGACGTTTATTATTTTCTTTTCTTACTCTTTTTTTTTTTTGTTTTTTGTTTCGGAAGAACAAAGACTTTGGGGTGGGTTGGCGCGTTTGTTTTTCCGGGGTTGATGTCGGTGGACGGGAGGGGGAAGGAGGCCGGAGGCGGAGGGGGGAGCCGGCGGCTCGAACGCGAGAAAGTCCCCAATTTCCCCGGCCGAGTCGCCGAGGCCGTCGCCGTGAAACTTGGAAGGAGGAAAGACGGGGGGGGGGGGGAAAGAAGGGGGGAGGGAAAGAATAAAAAAATAAAATATGATGACGTCACTTGGAGCAGGGGTGCCTTCCCCGCTGCCTGTCAGATGCGCCTGAAAAGAACAGGGCAATAAAACAACAGCCGCCTCTGTCGCCCTCGTTAAACACGGCACTAATTGGATGTTAATTTCTCCTTGCTCTTCTGGCTGCTCGATTGTGAGGGCTCTGCCCGGCTCTCCCTCGCTCGCTTGCTTTCTTCCCGGTTGCAATGCTCTTGGCAGCTCCGAGGGACTCCGGACTGCGCCTTCCCCTCCCGCTCGTGGACTGGAATAATTCAGGAGCTGGGAGTAGGAAAAAAGACGAGGCGCGGGGGCGAACGGTTCAGAAACGGGGCGGGCGCGATGGATTTCGAGAGCTACGCTAATCTCCCCGTTTCCCGGGCATTGTCCTGCCGACTTGGAGCTATTCTCTTCCCATTTCGATTTCTCTTCCCCTCCTTTCCCTTCGTGTTGGGTTCGGGCTGCCGGGCAAAAAAATAGATGTTCCAAAAAAAAGAAAAGCATTGAAGAAAAGGCAAAAATGCATTAAAAAAAGGCAAAAATGCATTAAAAAATGCAAAAATGCATTAAAAAAGATAAAAATGCATTAAAAAAAAGGCAAAAAAAGGAGCATAAAGGCAAAAAAAAAAGCATAAAGGCAAAAAAAAAGGCAAAAAGGCAAAAAAAAAAAGGCATTAAAAAAAAAAAGCATGGTTCAATGACGACAAACCCCCAAACCTCCTCCCAGCTCCCCCCGTCTCGCCGCACCGCCTAACCCCTGCGTGGAACCAGGCGTTTTAGGGAGCCGGAGCAGGAAGTTGTCGTTCTCCGTCTTGCCCAGGTCATCCACGCAGGGTACGTGCGCAAGAGCGGCGGGCGCCCAGCCGCCGCCGAGCCCCCCGCCTCGCTGCCGGGGAGAGCCAGGGGGCCGGGAGGCGTTTTTTGGGGGGGACGCGAGCGGGGCCCAAGGGACAGGATGGGTGGGGGAGCGGAGGGGAGGGAGCGGGAGGCGGAGGTGGGGGGAGAGAGCGGGAGCCGGGGAGTAAAGTCCTACCTGGGATCGGTGCCAACTTCCTGCAAAGGGTTACAGACCCGCGGCTTTGAGAGCCCACCAGAGGCGAGTGCGCTCTTGTCACGGTTCCAAGGCGAGATGAAGGCAGCGGGAACAGGTACAGCAGATGCCGAGTGGCCTCGTTTGCCCGCCGAGCCGCGGCTTCGGCTGGGTTTAAACCTCGCCGAGCGGGAGGCTTCGGTTCTCCCGCCGGAGGGGCCTCGCCATGCCGGCACGAGGCCGGCGGGTGCCAAGGGTGGGGTGCGCGGTGGCGGGGAGGGGGGGGGACGGTGCATGGCGAAAGGGGGGGGTCCTCCGCCGCTCGCTCGCCTTCTCGCCGTTTGGATTAACATGCGGAAGATGCGCCTGTCACTTTGCTTACTGTCAGCGCCGGCTCGGGGATGGGCGACGGCTTTGTTCGGCGCGGCCGGGGGAGCCGTGCCAACTCGGGCTTGGCAGGCGAAGCCGGGTGGGCAGGGAGATGGGGGACGAGGGAGCGGGAGCGGCTGCCGGGGCGGCTGCGGAGGGACGTGGCCGCAGGCCCGCGTCTGAGCGCGGCGGCTCGCTGGCAGCGCGCGCGCCTCCCTCTCCCTCCCTCTCCCGCGCCCAGGCTGGTGCAGACAGAATGAAAACGTGTTTTGTTTTGTTTTTTTGGCATCTCCCCAGCAGCGCTACCAACCCTGGCTGTCTTCCCCCCCCCCTCCTCCCGGGTCCCTTCCCCAACCCGCCGCGACTCCTCCTTTACAATCGCCGCAACCCAGGTGCTGGGGCAGCAAAAGAAAAAAAGGCCAAAAATCCCCCTTGGCACCCAAACCACCCCCAATCCGCCCGCCACGGCGGCGACTGCTCCCGACCTTCCTCCATGGCGGGTGCGTTGTTTGTGTGTATATATATTTTTTTTCATCCTTTCTTTTTCTCCCCCCCGCCATCGGACCCCTCGCGTTGGGTGTGTGCGTTCCTATTCAAGGATTCGCCGCCTCCCATCGTGCTAAAACCAGGAAGGAGGGAGCCCAGGGCTCATTTCTGCCCCAACACTGGGGCAGCGGGCGAGGGAGATGGCGACGGAGGGCATAAGGAGAGCGGAGGGGATGGGCAGGGGGGCAAAGGAGCCCGGGGGAGATGGGAAAAAAAATAATCCACCTCCCCAGGCCTTTTGTTTAACCCGCGTTGACGCAAAGGAAGGTCTTGGCTTTTTTTTTTTTTCTCCCCTTATTTTTTTTTCCCCCTCATGCTTGAGCCTGGTGGGACGTTTTCAAGCCCGATGGGGCAACTTTCCGGAGCGGGCGGTGTGAGGGGTTGATTTCTGGGGAGGCGGCGGGCTCGTCCGGCAGGCGCGCGGCTCCGAGTGCAGGAATTCCTGCCAGCTCGCCTTTGTGCCAGCCTCCGTTGGCCTTGGGTGTCTCGTTCGGATGGAGCCTGGCATCCAGGCACCGCCCATTTCTTGGCGTTGAGCTGCGAGGAGAAGGAAAGGGGAGAGAGCGAGCGAGAGAAGGGAAAAAAAAAAGCTGTCTCACTCAAACTGGCCTTTCTCGGAAAAGGATCCTTCCCCGATGATTGTCCGGATAAGCAGAGCTAAATCCAGCCACCACTCAACAACAAAACCACTCTCTTCCACGGTGCGTCTCTCTTGCTGCCTTGGTACGAAATCGAACCTCACTCTTAATTTTGGTTGGTTTTTTGGTTTGTTTTTTTTTTGTTCGTGTGGTTGGGGTTTTTCTGCCTTTGATTTGAAATAATGTTTTGTTCCTCCACTTGCTCAGTCGCTTTGTTGTTGCTGTAACCTGCCTTCTCCCCGAAACCCCTTCCCATTGAGTCCTCTGGCCCTTGGTGCTAAAACATCCGACTTTAAAATCGGTCTCCTACAGAGAGGGATGTATAGCAGATAGGCAGGTCCCCACCTGCAGCGTCTAGAGCAGGACCGGAGGGCGATTGCTCTCCCTGCCCTCGCCCCGCAGCCCGGGACGGCCCCGAGAGCCACCCGGGGCTGGGTGCATGTCGTGTGAGTGCTTCTGTAGTTCCCCACCGGGCACCGCTGAGGGGGGAAAAAATATGTCGAATCATGTCGGATTTGCAATTCAACATGGCAGCCGCAGCTAACGTGGTGGGAGCTCCTAGCACCGAGCAGACCGGCGGGCACGCGTGCTCCCGGCCAGCCGTGCCAACGCGGGCTGGGGGCACGGGAAGGGTGGAAGGAGGGAGAGGGAGGATGGGAGGGAAGGAGGGAAGGAGGGAGGACGCCCGGGCGAGGTCAGAGGAGGAGGATAATTTTATTTCATTCTGGGGGAGCGAATTACACCAGGAGCGATTCGGGAAGGAGGAAACTCAAGCGGTCTGATTTTGTCAGCGTTAACTGTTTAGAAGCTGGCTTGTTTTTCACGCTGGCACGGCATGCCAGGCGGGCGGCAGGGCTGGGGAGATGCTCGGGAGCGGGGTGGGGGGCTCAGCCAGCCCCGCCGGGTGAAGCCGGCTGAGGGAGAGCTCCGACAGCAGCTTTTCCCGGAGCGACGGCAGCCTTTAGGTTTTGGGGATGGAGCGAGCCGGGCGCTCCTGGGAGGAAGCTGCTTGGCGAAGGCATCGGGATGATTAACGGGGCCGCTCGCAGCCGCCCATTGCCTCCGGCCTCGTGGAGGTTCGCGCCTCTCCCCTCGCACCCGGGCGAGATTTGGCACTGTCGTGCCGAAGCTCTCCAGGTCTGCCCGGCTGTAACCGAGCCGGGGGGTTCAGCCCCAGTGCGTGTGAATCTGCCCTCTTTCTGTCAAACTTAATTTAGGCCCGTTTGGGACACAACAAAAGCAGCCTGTTCGCAGGGCAGGGTCCTCCTTCCCGGCTGCTGTGCACTTTGCAGGCGCTCGGGAGCCATGAAAGCCGCCCCTCCTCCTTCACCAAATTTTTCCTCCTCCTTCCCCCCTGCCTGGCTTCCCTGCTCCTCCTCCCTTCTCCAAAAAAAAAAAAAAGCCCCTCTTCCAGTGAGCGACACATGGCCCTTCAGTAACGCCTTCGAACTGGCCACAAAGCACCCGAACACCCCGGCCCCGCTTTGCCTCCGTGACCCACCAGCCCGCGCTGGCTGTGTCGGCCGTGCTCTGGGAACATCCCCAAAATCGCCTCGCCTGCTCTTCGCCTCCCAGAGATGCTGTCCTGGGTGTCGCGCAGCGAGCCGCGGGGCCTCGGGTGCCCAGGTTTGGTGGAGGGGATGCTGGGGTCTGGCTCTGAACCTTGCCGTTCGGCACAGCGGTAGCTGGGTTCTCACAACACCCCGCAGCCGGTTTGGAAGCTGAACTTCCCACGCTGCGGGCGCTGGGGACAGTCGGTCATTCGTAGGGTCTGACCCCCAAAATGTGTGGGTGCCCTTGTCAGCGGAGCGTGTTTACACACCAGTTTGCATCCAGACCCTTCATGCCAGGGAGAAGGCAGCACAAGCGTTGTGCTCACCAGTCCAGCTTTCTCCTTGCAGATTATTTATATAAACAGGGGCTGGGGTGAAACCAGACCTTTCCCAATCCCTGTTGCTTGCCTGGGGAAGATTATAAAAAACCCCTGCTGCAGCTCCCGAGGGCTCTGCAGTGGGCAGCTTGAGAGAGAGAAAGCCTGAACTCAAGCAAGACGCTTCTGACGTGTCCTAAGCAAAACATCTGGCACCCCTGGAAGAGCCATCCAGCCAAGGGACGCAGCTGTTTTATTCCACACAGCTCGCAGCAAAATAGGGCTTGTGCTTCCAGAACGTGGCTCAGCAACTTTGGATGAATTCTTGAAATTGGGAGTTGGACCTTTCTGCTGTTCATTGCCTTTGAATCCCGAGTTTGCTCTCAGGCTGCTCTGGTGTGAGCTCTGCTCCATATCCAGACAGGAGACGGGGAGCTTTTCTCCAAGGCTTGAGCCTTGTTCGGCTGCTATAACCCCCCAGCAGTCAGCAGAGCCACCCTGCATTTGTACTGACATTCCTGAGAGCGGGATCGGGCCTCCAGGTTTGCTGAGGGTGGCTCGGGGAAATTTCCTTTCCTTAAAAGGGTCAGGTTTGGCCAAGGCAGAGTTTGGATTGTGATTTCCTTTTTTCTTTAAAAAAAAAAAAAAGAAACACAAACCAAAAACTCAGAGCAAAACTGATGCAAAAGCGTTGGTGAAAACTGCCTGATTTGCGGCTGCAGAAAATGCTGTGCTCAGTGTCTCCGCAGGCCAGACCCGAGGGGACCGGCTTCCCCCACGCTGGACCATCCACGTAATCAGCTTCACCGCCCCAGTGATGGCTTCTGGTGGGCAAAGAGAGGGTAAAAGGCAGGGAGACTGAATTTGGCCTTTGTGGGCTCCGTCCTCAGCCTTCCCACTAATTGTCCCGATGGATTTGGGGGCACAAGTTTAACAGGATCCTTGTAGAAACACATCCGAGGGAGAGCTGATGCTATCAGCTTCGTGCGCCGTGGGGAACACACAGAATCCAGAGGTACCCAGACCTGGTTCACCCCCTGTACCGCCCCACAGCCGCTCCTCAGAAGAATCAATATCATTTATTTTCCTTCCTGCAGTTTTTTTTTCTCTTTCTCCACCACCTCTTTCATTCCCTAATTTCCCTCCACTTTTTTCTGCAGTACTGGTTTGCTATTGTGGAGTTGCTCATGGCTACTGTTTATCTTTGGTGTTACTTGGCTGCTGCGAAAGGTGAGGTCTGGGAGGACAAAGCGAGGCGGCCGCTTTGTTATCGCAGGGTTGCTCATGGGCACTGAGCCGTGCTGTCTGGATGTGTGGTTGGAAAGCCCGTGAGATACGCAGGGCTGATGCACGCTGGGCTTGGCACGCTGAGGTTGCTCCTGAGATAGTCCTGGCCGCAGGAAATGTCAGAGAAGAAGTAGCCCACCAAAGGGCATGACCAACGTGCTGCGTAAAGTGAGGTCTGCAGAAGGTATTATATTATTGTGATGGTAATGACCGAAAATGAGCCCATATGTCACACCCTGCGGCTCTGGGAGGTCCATAGCTGGGCTGTGGGGTGGCAGCGAGGCACAAGCACCTCTCCCACTCATTCCCAGCAGCACTGTTCTGTCCTGGCTGCTGCCAGCACATCAGCGTTCACTGTCCCGTGGAGCTTGGGGATGGAGGACCAGCCCAAAGGAGATGGCCGTGCATCCCAGGAGGTTTCTCCTCACCTAGAAGACCATGACAAGCATAGTGCTTCGTCCTCCTCCTCCTCCCAGCTTAAGGGTTCTGTGGGGCAGCCGTGGTCACCTTTGTCTTGGTCAACTGTTCAGCCCAGGATCTTCGGGGTCTGGTTTGAACTCATGGGATGGCCCATGCTGGCATTTTAGTGCCAGGTGTGGGCATCTGAAGCAGCTTCAGCTGGGCAGGGAGGTTCTGGGAGTGACACCAATAATTCTGGGAGCGGTCCTCCTCTCCTTCAGTCCTGGCTGGCTCAGCGCTGGGCACCGGCCCTGCCGAGGGGAACGGAGGGCGCAGGGGCAGCGCGTGGCATCCCGGCGTGTGGAGCCGGGATGGCTTGTGAGCAGGCAGCAGGATGGGAGAAGGCTACTTTGCTTGCACTGAGTTTGACAGCACAAACCTGAGGGCTAGGGATGGAGGCACCCTGCGCATGCAAGGGGAGAGGGTCCCAAGAAGCCCGACTCAGACCAATGGCTTGGGTTATGACGTATTTCAAGCAGGCTGCACTCCTCACCTGAAGACTCCACCAAAAGTCAGGGTGGGTGACGATACTAGCGTGACCAACAGCTTGAATTTCTACGCATCTGCTCCCAGACCTCCTGTCCGTGGGAGAAGGGTTGAGCTAAGAGCCTGGGAGTAAGCAGCCGTGCAGGGAGAATGTCTGGGGCTGTCCTTCCAGCCACACTGCCTTGGAAGCTCCTCACTGAAGGAGAATTGGGACAGACACGGATAAAAGGGGTCTAGGAGGGTTTTGCTCCTTGCTCCAAGCTAGCACTGCAGAGAAGTGAAGCAGGCGAGGAAACCCAACCACTCAGCATGTTTCCATCTTCAGTAAGAATACAGATAAGGTCTCCAACGTCACCTCCCAGTTCAGTCTGGCCAGTCGTCCTACAGCCTGCTGGGGAAATGCCTCTGCTGATTTAAATCTACAGAAGCTCCTTCGGTCCCCAGCTCCATCAGCTGTGTGCTGTTCAACACGCACCGGACTCCAGCCCAGAAGCGGCTGCATCTCAGCAGAGATGTGGAGACACACAATGTGTCGATTCTGGATGCAGTCTTTGTTGCACAACTTACTCTTGTTAGCCCTGAAATCTTCCCGGCTGTTTGGAGAGGCAGCGGCAAAGGAAGAGTCCGACAACGAGCTCCCAAAGTAGGGAAACGTGAGCCGGTGGAGCCTGGCTGGGCTGGAGCTGGTGGCTGGGACAGGCCCCTGACCTGGGGCTGGATCCAGCCATGCCTGAGCACTGTGGGAGTTCCCATCTGGATCTCAGCTTTGCAGCCTGGGCCCTCCCCTGCCCAGGGGATTAGCCGAGATGTGGTTCCCAGGGCGGGGGAAGGGACTAATGAACAGAGACAGGATAACGAAGCAGGTAAGGGCTTCCTGTCCTTTAGGGCTCAGGAGGAAATCCTGCAGCTGGTGAATCTGGATATGATTAGTGTCCATTTCTCCTTGTGTAATCAACCCATCTGTTCATCCTTGCGCATCAACAGCGCACGCCCCGTTGCAGGCAGATGCCTCCCGGGCACTGTTTTTATCCACGTCTGCCATGGCCACTCCAGGCAGGCTGAGAACAAGGTTTGCTCTGAGCCATGGATGCCGTGACGGCGTCCGGTCCCTCTCCCCACCAGGCTCAGCAGCGTTGGTCAGCCCAGAGGGAGCCCCAGGAGAGCTGCAGCCAACAAACCGGCTGCGACTGCTGCAAACAGCAGGACCAAGCCCAGGAAAAACCTCTTTGGAAGGCGGGCGGGCGTCTTCTCCAAAGGGCTTTGAACAAAAGTTCAAAGTGATCTTTGTAACACGCTGATAAGCTCCACTTCCCAGACGCTGCCTGTTCCTCTGAGCTCAGCTTTACTGCAAGCAGGTAAAGGTGGATTATGTTCAGTTGCCAGGCTTGTAAAGTCTTGTTCATCACATGGGATCCTGAGTACAGGCTATATGGTCTCCACGTGGTTGCGGAATGAACTGGGCTTTCAGTCCTGCTCTGTAGGAACACAGGTTAAAGTTGACAGGTGCTGATGCAGGACCCTGAGGATTCGTTCCACCTTCTTTTCCTTGGCAATCATGTCCAACTCGTGGCAGCCCTGCGCTGGCATGCAAATGCCAGGCCAGTGTGCCAGCTTGCGCTGAAGCGAAGTCAAAGGAGGAGCTGGTGTGTGGATCAATGCTTTTTCGTAATGTGTCGTCCTTAGGGTCTTCTGAAAGGTCAAGCGTGGTGCCAGGGGCAGGACTAAGGGTTACAATTCCCAGTCCTGTTGTCCTATAAGCTCAAACTATGTGAACTTGCACTTAAATTAGCCCTTACTTGTGTTGCATTGGGAGTGTCTTGAGGGATCTATTGTACTGAGTGCTGTCCACATACAGAAGATGAAGACGGTCCCTACCCAGGGCAGCTTACATGCTCAGCCCGGATCTCTCCCGTGTGTAGTTTTCAGCGATTCAGGAACCTGAGCTTCTGCCATTTGCAGAGCACCAAAACGTCATTATCAACCAGAAACAGTCTGAGGTATGCAGCACAGATTAAACATTTCACTTGCTTTCAAGGGGTACTTGTTGCTTAACTTCTAAATGCAACCTGTCTTCAGCCCCTATTATATTGCTCTGGACTGCTCTTTGGGTCCTAAATCTTCTGATTTTTGTTTGTTTTGGAATACACTGATTTACCACTAAGGAATAAATGAAAAGCAAAAGAAAACAGCAGTACTTGTTTGCATAGGCCCTACATTGTTCTGTGTTCTGCTGCTACTGAAACAGAAGCCATAAATCCTACTCCCTGGACAGAAAGAGGTTTTTGGGTGGTGGCTGTGCGCAAACAAGGCCAGGGAAGATAAACAAACAGAAAAATATTGATTTTAGGAAATGACAGCTGAGGATGGCCAATCAACTGATGGGTCAAAGCCAACACACCACCATCAATTTGCAAAGACATATTGATATTATTTCTCCAAGGCATTTTTGCATCAACAAAGAGGGAAGAGAGATGGATCTGTGTTATGGTATCTGTGGTCAAACTTGGCTGCAATTAGGAATCTGCATAGTCTCTGTGTTGGAAAAGGGGAGTTTTGTAAAGAACTCTGCCTGTAGAAAATATGTCCACAGCTCCAGGAGGGCTCAGCCAAAAGGGTGATGAAAATCTGTCTGTTGGTGTCATCGTCAGAACTGCTGGAGGTGGGAATATTTGCTAATCTTGCTTATTTTAGGGGGCCTGCTTTCAGCGGCAGTTCACATCTGAAAATGCAGCTCTGAAAACTCAGCCCTTAAGAGACTAATACAATACACACCTCAGACTAGACTAGAGGGATCCATTTTTCAGACTTTCAGGTTCTTGCCTGCCTAATTAAGATTTTCAGCTTCTTAAGATTAGGCCTTTGCATTGGATAAATGTGACATGGAAGACATAGCTGTGACATTGCCTTGCATTTTCTTTTCCAGCTGGGGAGGAACCCAGCTAAACCTGCAGTTGCCTGAGCAATCAAAACCATCACAATTTCTCTACCATCCAGTCCATGCAGGATGGTCTGGGGACAGTCTCACTCTTAAGGGGTAGCTTTTGGCACCCTGATGAAGCGCAGGCTCTAGATGGATTGCTGTATTCCTGCCTGAGTAAGGCAAACAACCTCCATCAGCTCCCGTGGCTACATCTTTGTTGGAACATTTCAGAACTAGGTTACAGCCTTCGCTCTGGGGTTTGACGTCACTGTTCAGTTGCCTCTATAAACACATAAGGTGCTTGAAGCCACATGAAATGGCCTTCGGATGAGCTCAGCACTGGCCCGAGTCTAGAACGGTCTGGCTTTCAGGATTCATTGCAGCTGCGGCTCCAAATCCGGTTTGGGATGGGTCCCAGTGATGTGGAAAGTGAAGCTGCCTCTCACTTTAGCAGGCAGAGAGCTTTCTACCACCATCCGTCTTCTGGAAGACAGAGGAGAAACAGCTTTGGGTGTGTGCAGTCCTCCAGAACAAGGTGGGATATAGGTCATAAACAGTCTGCGGGGCATGTAGCAAAAAGGCTAGCAATGCTGTCAGAAACCCTAGCTTGGATTTCGCCGCTTCCTTTGTCTGCAGGCCAGCACAAGCTGTGTTTGTGAGAAGAAAGTCAGCTGCATCTTCAGCCTTGATGGGAGAAGCAGGCAGGGAAGAGCTTGGATGGACTCTGTCCATTTGTTCTTCAGATGTGCTGTGGCAACAGTACGAATAATGCACAGAAGTTCAATTCTCTTCCCTCTGGCTGAGGGCAAGGTGTCCCAGCTGATAAGCACTGGGAGACCATCCTTGTTAAAGTCAGTTTTAGACTTAGACCTTCATGAGATCTACTGCCTCGAGCAATTTCATTGTTCAAAGCACATTCGGTTAATTAGTATATTAACTAATTAACCTTCTCAGCATCCCAGGTAGGGAGTATCTGTCTCCCAAAGGAGGAAGCAAAGGTGAAGTCACTCACTAAGACTGAATGCAGGAGCTCAGCAATGCAGCTGTTAAGTCTGGTTTTTTCCCTTCCCAAATGATTTTGTTGTTGCTGCCGCCGCCTTATGTACATTGTTCCCCTGAGACAGAAATGGAGGAGTCCTAAAGACTCACTAGAGAGGGCTCAGGCCCAGTGAGGAAAGGTACCGCTGGACAAACCTGGAGAAGAAAAGAATCCATCCAAATACCCAGAGAAGGCAATTTGGTTCACCCACATGCTTGCACCAACTAAGGAAAAAAGCTAATACCATTTATCCTCATTTGCAAGGGAAATTTTTCTCATCAGCAAATGAATAAACCCCCTTTTGCTTCTTACTTGCGTTTTCATCCACTCTAAATTTCATGAGCCAGAAGCAAAATGGCCAGTGCAGGGAGGAGAGAGCACGTGAGAGATGACAGCGGGGCTGTGTTTGTGTGGGCTCACTGGGATGTGAATAGACCAGAAGGATAAGACCTGAAGAGAGTCCGGCAAACAGCCGGAGGGGAAGCTTGATGCTGAGGAAGTCCACCGACTCAAACACATGACGATGAGCAGCTGATTTCACAGCTTTACAACGTGGTAGGAAACAACAGAGCTAAAGCACAAGGCCGGAGTTCTTTGACTTGCAAGACCCATGACAGCATCACAGACCCTTTCTCAGGAGTCCTGACCCCAAACAGAAACAGGAGTCTTGTTCTCCCCACCCAGCTCTGATCTGAAGTCACCTCTACCTACTGTCAAATGACAATCCTTGGCAGCAAGGGTATGTGTCTAGAAGAATAGGGGCCCATGTGCCTTACCAATCCTTTGC